>NC_079222.1:43357766-43668909 GCF_029633865.1 Lampris incognitus
TCAAACTGTTTTATAAGAGGACGAAGAGCAGTCAAACTGATTTATAAGTGGATGTAGAGCAGTCAAACTACTTTATAAAAGGCTGAAGAGCAGTCAAACTGATTTATAATCGGACGAAGAGCAGTCAATGATCGGACGAAGAGCAGTCAAACTCTTTTATAGGAGGATGAAGCGCAGTCAAACTGTTTTACACGAGGATGTAGAGCAGTCAGACTGGTTTACAAGAGGATGAAGAGCAGTCAACCTGTTTTACAAGAGGATGAAGAGCAGTCAAACTGTTTTATAAGAGAATGAAGAGCAGTCTAACTGCTTTATAAAAGAATTAAGAGCAGTCAAACGGTTTTATAAGAGGACGAAGAGCAGTCAAACTGAATTATAATCGGATGAAGAGCAGTCAAACTGATTTATAAGAGGATGAAGAGCAGTCAAACTGCTTTATAAAAGGATGAAGAGCAGTCAAACTGTTTTATAAGAGGACGAAGAGCAGTCAAACTGTTTTATAAGCGGACGGACAGCAGTCAAACTGATTTATAATCGGACGAAGAGCAGTCTAACTGATTTATAATCGGACGAAGAGCAGTCAAACGGTTTTATAAGAGGATGAAGAGCAGTCAAATTGATTTATAAGAGGATGAAGAGCGGTCAAATGGTTTTATAAGAGGATGAAGAGCAGTCAAATTGATTTATAAGAGGATGAAGAGCAGTCAAACTGATTTATAATCGGACGAAGAGCAGTCAAACTGATTTATAATCGGACGAAGAGCAGTCAAACGGTTTTATAAGAGGACGAAGAGCAGTCAAATTGATTTATAAGAGGATGAAGAGCAGTCAAACTGCTTTATAAAAGGATGAAGAGAAGTCAAACTGTTTTATAAGAGGACGAAGAGCAGTCAAACTGATTCATAAGAGGATGAAGAGCAGTCAAACTGATTTATAAGAGGATGAAGAGCAGTCAAACTGATTTATAATCGGACGAAGAGCAGTCAAACTGATTTATAAAAGGATGAAGAGCAGTCAAACTGTTTTATAAGCGGATGAACCGCAGTCAAACTGATTTATAATTGGACGAAGAGCAGTCAAACTGATTTATAAGAGGATGAAGAGCAGTCACACTGCTTTATAAGAGGATGAAGAGCAGTCAAATTGATTTATAAGAGGATGAAGAGCAGTCAAACTGCTTTATAAAAGGATGAAGAGAAGTCAAACTGTTTTATAAGAGGACGAAGAGCAGTCAAACTGATTCATAAGAGGATGAAGAGCAGTCAAACTGATTTATAAGAGGATGAAGAGCAGTCAAACTGATTTATAATCGGACGAAGAGCAGTCAAACTGATTTATAAAAGGATGAAGAGCAGTCAAACTGTTTTATAAGCGGATGAACCGCAGTCAAACTGATTTATAATCGGACGAAGAGCAGTCAAACTGATTTATAAGAGGATGAAGAGCAGTCACACTGCTTTATAAGAGGATGAAGAGCAGTCAAACTGTTCTATAGGAGGATGAAGCGCAGTCAAACTGGTTTATATGAGGATGAAGAGCAGTCAAACTGCTTTATAAGAGGATGAAGAGCAGTCAAACTGCTTTATAAATCGACGAAGAGCAGTCAAACTGTTTTATAAGAGGACGAAGAGCAGTCAAACTGATTTATAAGAGGATGAAGAGCAGTCAAACTGATTTAAAAGAGGATGAAGAGCAGTCAAACTGCTTTATAAAAGGATTAAGAGCAGTCAAACTGATTTATAATCGGATGAACAGCAGTCAATAATCGGACGAAGAGCAGTCAAACTGTTATATAGGAGGACGAAGAGCAGTCAAACTGAATTATAATCGGATGAAGAGCAGTCAAACTGATTTATAAGAGGATGAAGAGCGGTCAAACTGCTTTATAATCCGACGAAGAGCAGTCAAACTTGTCTATAGGAGGATGAAGCGCAGTCAAACTGGTTTATAGGAGGATGAAGAGCAGTCAAACTGCTTTATAGGAGGATGAAGAGCAGTCAAACTGCTTTATAAAACGATGAAGAGCAGTCCAACTGTTTTATAAGAGGACGAAGAGCAGTCAAACTGATTTATAAGAGGATGAAGAGCAGTCAAACTGATTTATAAGAGGATGAAGAGCAGTCAAACTGCTTTATAAAAGGCTGAAGAGCAGTCAAACTGATTTATAATCGGACGAAGAGCAGTCAATGATCGGACGAAGAGCAGTCAAACTCTTCTATAGGAGGATGAAGCGCAGTCAAATTGATTTATAAGAGGATGAAGAGCAGTCAAACTGCTTTATAAAAGGATGAAGAGAAGTCAAACTGTTTTATAAGAGGACGAAGAGCAGTCAAACTGATTTATAAGAGGATGAAGAGCAGTCAAACTGATTTATAAGAGGATGAAGAGCAGTCAAACTGCTTTATAAAACGATGAAGAGCAGTCAAACTGTTTTATAAGAGGACGAAGAGCAGTCAAACTGATTTATAAGTGGATGTAGAGCAGTCAAACTACTTTATAAAAGGCTGAAGAGCAGTCAAACTGATTTATAATCGGACGAAGAGCAGTCAATGATCGGACGAAGAGCAGTCAAACTCTTCTATTGGAGGATGAAGCGCAGTCAAACTGTTTTACACGAGGATGTAGAGCAGTCAGACTGGTTTACAAGAGGATGAAGAGCAGTCAACCTGTTTTACAAGAGGATGAAGAGCAGTCAAACTGTTTTATAAGAGAATGAAGAGCAGTCTAACTGCTTTATAAAAGGATGAAGAGCAGTCAAACTGTTTTATAAGAGGACGAAGAGCAGTCAAACTGAATTATAATCGGATGAAGAGCAGTCAAACTGATTTATAAGAGGATGAAGAGCAGTCAAACTGCTTTATAAAAGGATGAAGAGCAGTCAAACTGTTTTATAAGCGGACGAACAGCAGTCAAACTGATTTATAATCGGACGAAGAGCAGTCTAACTGATTTATAATCGGACGAAGAGCAGTCAAACGGTTTTATAAGAGGATGAAGAGCAGTCAAATTGATTTATAAGAGGATGAAGAGCGGTCAAATGGTTTTATAAGAGGATGAAGAGCAGTCAAATTGATTTATAAGAGGATGAAGAGCAGTCAAACTGATTTATAAAAGGATGAAGAGCAGTCAAACTGTTTTATAAGAGGACGAAGAGCAGTCAAACGGTTTTATAAGAGGATGAAGAGCAGTCAAATTGATTTATAAGAGGATGAAGAGCTGTCAAACTGCTTTATAAAAGGATGAAGAGAAGTCAAACTGTTTTATAAGAGGACGAAGAGCAGTCAAACTGATTCATAAGAGGATGAAGAGCAGTCAAACTGATTTATAAGAGGATGAAGAGCAGTCAAACTGATTTATAATCGGACGAAGAGCAGTCAAACTGATTTATAAAAGGATGAAGAGCAGTCAAACTGTTTTATAAGCGGATGAACCGCAGTCAAACTGATTTATAATTGGACGAAGAGCAGTCAAACTGATTTATAAGAGGATGAAGAGCAGTCACACTGCTTTATAAGAGGATGAAGAGCAGTCAAATTGATTTATAAGAGGATGAAGAGCAGTCAAACTGCTTTATAAAAGGATGAAGAGAAGTCAAACTGTTTTATAAGAGGACGAAGAGCAGTCAAACTGATTCATAAGAGGATGAAGAGCAGTCAAACTGATTTATAAGAGGATGAAGAGCAGTCAAACTGATTTATAATCGGACGAAGAGCAGTCAAACTGATTTATAAAAGGATGAAGAGCAGTCAAACTGTTTTATAAGCGGATGAACCGCAGTCAAACTGATTTATAATCGGACGAAGAGCAGTCAAACTGATTTATAAGAGGATGAAGAGCAGTCACACCGCTTTATAAGAGGATGAAGAGCAGTCAAACTGTTCTATAGGAGGATGAAGCGCAGTCAAACTGGTTTATATGAGGATGAAGAGCAGTCAAACTGCTTTATAAGAGGATGAAGAGCAGTCAAACTGCTTTATAAAACGATGAAGAGCAGTCAAACTGTTTTATAAGAGGACGAAGAGCAGTCAAACTGATTTATAAGAGGATGAAGAGCAGTCAAACTGATTTAAAAGAGGATGAAGAGCAGTCAAACTGCTTTATAAAAGGATTAAGAGCAGTCAAACTGATTTATAATAGGATGAACAGCAGTCAATAATCGGACGAAGAGCAGTCAAACTGTTATATAGGAGGACGAAGAGCAGTCAAACTGAATTATAATCGGATGAAGAGCAGTCAAACTGATTTATAAGAGGATGAAGAGCAGTCAAACTGCTTTATAAAAGGATGAAGAGCAGTCAAACTGTTTTATAAGAGGATGAAGAGCAGTCAAACTGATTTATAATCCGACGAAGAGCAGTCAAACTGTTCTATAGGAGGATGAAGCGCAGTCAAACTGGTTTATAGGAGGATGAAGAGCAGTCAAACTGCTTTATAGGAGGATGAAGAGCAGTCAAACTGCTTTATAAAACGATGAAGAGCAGTCCAACTGTTTTATAAGAGGACGAAGAGCAGTCAAACTGATTTATAAGAGGATGAAGAGCAGTCAAACTGATTTATAAGAGGATGAAGAGCAGTCAAACTGCTTTATAAAAGGCTGAAGAGCAGTCAAACTGATTTATAATCGGACGAAGAGCAGTCAATGATCGGACGAAGAGCAGTCAAACTCTTCTATAGGAGGATGAAGCGCAGTCAAATTGATTTATAAGAGGATGAAGAGCAGTCAAACTGCTTTATAAAAGGATGAAGAGAAGTCAAACTGTTTTATAAGAGGACGAAGAGCAGTCAAACTGATTTATAAGAGGATGAAGAGCAGTCAAACTGATTTATAAGAGGATGAAGAGCAGTCAAACTGCTTTATAAAACGATGAAGAGCAGTCAAACTGTTTTATAAGAGGACGAAGAGCAGTCAAACTGATTTATAAGTAGATGTAGAGCAGTCAAACTACTTTATAAAAGGCTGAAGAGCAGTCAAACTGATTTATAATCGGACGAAGAGCAGTCAATGATCGGACGAAGAGCAGTCAAACTCTTCTATAGGAGGATGAAGCGCAGTCAAACTGTTTTACACGAGGATGTAGAGCAGTCAGACTGGTTTACAAGAGGATGAAGAGCAGTCAACCTGTTTTACAAGAGGATGAAGAGCAGTCAAACTGTTTTATAAGAGAATGAAGAGCAGTCTAACTGCTTTATAAAAGGATGAAGAGCAGTCAAACTGTTTTATAAGAGGACGAAGAGCAGTCAAACTGAATTATAATCGGATGAAGAGCAGTCAAACTGATTTATAAGAGGATGAAGAGCAGTCAAACTGCTTTATAAAAGGATGAAGAGCAGTCAAACTGTTTTATAAGAGGACGAAGAGCAGTCAAACTGTTTTATAAGCGGACGAACAGCAGTCAAACTGATTTATAATCGGACGAAGAGCAGTCTAACTGATTTATAATCGGACGAAGAGCAGTCAAACGGTTTTATAAGAGGATGAAGAGCAGTCAAATTGATTTATAAGAGGATGAAGAGCGGTCAAATGGTTTTATAAGAGGATGAAGAGCAGTCAAATTGATTTATAAGAGGATGAAGAGCAGTCAAACTGATTTATAATCGGACGAAGAGCAGTCAAACTGATTTATAATCAGACGAAGAGCAGTCAAACGGTTTTATAAGAGGATGAAGAGCAGTCAAATTGATTTATAAGAGGATGAAGAGCAGTCAAACTGCTTTATAAAAGGATGAAGAGAAGTCAAACTGTTTTATAAGAGGACGAAGAGCAGTCAAACTGATTCATAAGAGGATGAAGAGCAGTCAAACTGATTTATAAGAGGATGAAGAGCAGTCAAACTGATTTATAATCGGACGAAGAGCAGTCAAACTGATTTATAAATGGATGAAGAGCAGTCAAACTGTTTTATAAGAGGATGAAGAGCAGTCAAACTGATTTATAATCCGACGAAGAGCAGTCAAACTGTTTTATAATCCGACGAAGAGCAGTCAAACTGTTCTATAGGAGGATGAAGCGCAGTCAAACTGGTTTATAGGAGGATGAAGAGCAGTCAAACTGCTTTATAGGAGGATGAAGAGCAGTCAAACTGCTTTATAAAACGATGAAGAGCAGTCCAACTGTTTTATAAGAGGACGAAGAGCAGTCAAACTGATTTATAAGAGGATGAAGAGCAGTCAAACTGATTTATAAGAGGATGAAGAGCAGTCAAACTGCTTTATAAAAGGCTGAAGAGCAGTCAAACTGATTTATAATCGGACGAAGAGCAGTCAATGATCGGACGAAGAGCAGTCAAACTCTTCTATAGGAGGATGAAGCGCAGTCAAATTGATTTATAAGAGGACGAAGAGCAGTCAAACTGCTTTATAAAAGGATGAAGAGAAGTCAAACTGTTTTATAAGAGGACGAAGAGCAGTCAAACTGATTTATAAGAGGATGAAGAGCAGTCAAACTGATTTATAAGAGGATGAAGAGCAGTCAAACTGCTTTATAAAACGATGAAGAGCAGTCAAACTGTTTTATAAGAGGACGAAGAGCAGTCAAACTGATTTATAAGTAGATGTAGAGCAGTCAAACTACTTTATAAAAGGCTGAAGAGCAGTCAAACTGATTTATAATCGGACGAAGAGCAGTCAATGATCGGACGAAGAGCAGTCAAACTCTTCTATAGGAGGATGAAGCGCAGTCAAACTGTTTTACACGAGGATGTAGAGCAGTCAGACTGGTTTACAAGAGGATGAAGAGCAGTCAACCTGTTTTACAAGAGGATGAAGAGCAGTCAAACTGTTTTATAAGAGAATGAAGAGCAGTCTAACTGCTTTATAAAAGGATGAAGAGCAGTCAAACTGTTTTATAAGAGGACGAAGAGCAGTCAAACTGAATTATAATCGGATGAAGAGCAGTCAAACTGATTTATAAGAGGATGAAGAGCAGTCAAACTGCTTTATAAAAGGATGAAGAGCAGTCAAACTGTTTTATAAGAGGACGAAGAGCAGTCAAACTGTTTTATAAGCGGACGAACAGCAGTCAAACTGATTTATAATCGGACGAAGAGCAGTCTAACTGATTTATAATCGGACGAAGAGCAGTCAAACGGTTTTATAAGAGGATGAAGAGCAGTCAAATTGATTTATAAGAGGATGAAGAGCGGTCAAATGGTTTTATAAGAGGATGAAGAGCAGTCAAATTGATTTATAAGAGGATGAAGAGCAGTCAAACTGATTTATAATCGGACGAAGAGCAGTCAAACTGATTTATAATCAGACGAAGAGCAGTCAAACGGTTTTATAAGAGGATGAAGAGCAGTCAAATTGATTTATAAGAGGATGAAGAGCAGTCAAACTGCTTTATAAAAGGATGAAGAGAAGTCAAACTGTTTTATAAGAGGACGAAGAGCAGTCAAACTGATTCATAAGAGGATGAAGAGCAGTCAAACTGATTTATAAGAGGATGAAGAGCAGTCAAACTGATTTATAATCGGACGAAGAGCAGTCAAACTGATTTATAAATGGATGAAGAGCAGTCAAACTGTTTTATAAGCGGATGAACCGCAGTCAAACTGATTTATAATCGGACGAAGAGCAGTCAAACTGATTTATAAGAGGATGAAGAGCAGTCACACTGCTTTATAAGAGGATGAAGAGCAGTCAAACTGTTCTATAGGAGGATGAAGCGCAGTCAAACTGGTTTATATGAGGATGAAGAGCAGTCAAACTGCTTTATAAGAGGATGAAGAGCAGTCAAACTGCTTTATAAAACGATGAAGAGCAGTCAAACTGTTTTATAAGAGGACGAAGAGCAGTCAAACTGATTTATAAGAGGATGAAGAGCAGTCAAACTGATTTAAAAGAGGATGAAGAGCAGTCAAACTGCTTTATAAAAGGATTAAGAGCAGTCAAACTGATTTATAATCGGATGAACAGCAGTCAATAATCGGACGAAGAGCAGTCAAACTGTTATATAGGAGGACGAAGAGCAGTCAAACTGAATTATAATCGGATGAAGAGCAGTCAAACTGATTTATAAGAGGATGAAGAGCAGTCAAACTGCTTTATAAGAGGATGAAGAGCAGTCAAACTGATTTATAAGAGGATGAAGAGCAGTCAAAATGCTTTATAAAAGGCTGAAGAGCAGTCAAACTGATTTATAATCGGACGAAGAGCAGTCAATGATCGGACGAAGAGCAGTCAAACTCTTCTATAGGAGGATGAAGCGCAGTCAAATTGATTTATAAGAGGATGAAGAGCAGTAAAACTGCTTTATAAAAGGATGAAGAGAAGTCAAACTGTTTTATAAGAGGACGAAGAGCAGTCAAACTGATTTATAATCGGACGAAGAGCAGTCAAACGGTTTTATAAGAGGATGAAGAGCAGTCAAATTGATTTATAAGAGGATGAAGAGCAGTCAAACTGCTTTATAAAAGGATGAAGAGAAGTCAAACTGTTTTATAAGAGGACGAAGAGCAGTCAAACTGATTTATAAGAGGATGAAGAGCAGTCAAACTGATTTATAAGAGGATGAAGAGCAGTGAAACTGCTTTATAAAACGATGAAGAGCAGTCAAACTGTTTTATAAGAGGACGAAGAGCAGTCAAACTGATTTATAAGAGGATGAAGAGCAGTCAAACTTATTTATAAGATGATGAAGAGCAGTCAAACTGCTTTATAAAAGGATGAAGAGCAGTCAAACTGATTTATAAACGGACGAAGAGCAGTCAATAATCGGACGAAGAGCAGCCAAACTGTTCTATAGGAGGATGAAGCGCAGTCAAACTGTTTTACACGAGGATGTAGAGCAGTCAGACTGGTTTACAAGAGTATGAAGAGCAGTCAACCTGTTTTACAAGAGGTTGAAGAGCAGTAAAACTGTTTTATAAGAGGATGAAGAGCAGTCAAACTGATTTATAAGAGGATAAAGAGCAGTCAAACTGCTTTATAAAACGATGAAGAGCAGTCAAACTTTTTTATAAGAGGACGAAGAGCAGTCAAACTGATTTATAAGAGGATGAAGAGCAGTCAAACTGATTTAAAAGAGGATGAAGAGCAGTCAAACTGATTTATAATCGGACGAAGAGCAGTCAAACTGATTTATAATCGGACGAAGAGCAGTCAAACGGTTTTATAAGAGGATGAAGAGCAGTCAAATTGATTTATAAGAGGATGAAGAGCAGTCAAACTGCTTTATAAAAGGATGAAGAGAAGTCAAACTGTTTTATAAGAGGACGAAGAGCAGTCAAACTGATTCATAAGAGGATGAAGAGCAGTCAAACTGATTTATAAGAGGATGAAGAGCAGTCAAACTGATTTATAATCGGACGAAGAGCAGTCAAACTGATTTATAAAAGGATGAAGAGCAGTCAAACTGTTTTATAAGCGGATGAACCGCAGTCAAACTGATTTATAATCGGACGAAGAGCAGTCAAACTGATTTATAAGAGGATGAAGAGCAGTCACACTGCTTTATAAGAGGATGAAGAGCAGTCAAACTGTTCTATAGGAGGATGAAGCGCAGTCAAACTGGTTTATATGAGGATGAAGAGCAGTCAAACTGCTTTATAAGAGGATGAAGAGCAGTCAAACTGCTTTATAAAACGATGAAGAGCAGTCAAACTGTTTTATAAGAGGACGAAGAGCAGTCAAACTGATTTATAAGAGGATGAAGAGCAGTCAAACTGCTTTATAAAAGGATGAAGAGCAGTCAAACTGATTTATAATCGGATGAACAGCAGTCAATAATGGGACGAAGAGCAGTCAAACTGTTATATAGGAGGACGAAGAGCAGTCAAACTGAATTATAATCGGATGAAGAGCAGTCAAACTGATTTATAAGAGGATGAAGAGCAGTCAAACTGCTTTATAAAAGGATGAAGAGCAGTCAAACTGTTTAATAAGAGGACGAAGAGCAGTCAAACTGTTTTATAAGCGGACGAACAGCAGTCAAACTGATTTATAATCGGACGAAGAGCAGTCAAAATGATTTATAATCGGACGAAGAGCAGTCAAACGGTTTTATAAGAGGATGAAGAGCAGTCAAATTGATTTATAAGAGGATGAAGAGCAGTCAAACTGCTTTATAAAAGGATGAAGAGAAGTCAAACTGTTTTATAAGAGGACGAAGAGCAGTCAAACTGATTCATAAGAGGATGAAGAGCAGTCAAACTGATTTATAAGAGGATGAAGAGCAGTCAAACTGATTTATAATCGGACGAAGAGCAGTCAAACTGATTTATAAAAGGATGAAGAGCAGTCAAACTGTTTTATAAGCGGATGAACCGCAGTCAAACTGATTTATAATCGGACGAAGAGCAGTCAAACTGATTTATAAGAGGATGAAGAGCAGTCACACTGCTTTATAAGAGGATGAAGAGCAGTCAAACTGTTCTATAGGAGGATGAAGTGCAGTCAAACTGGTTTATATGAGGATGAAGAGCAGTCAAACTGCTTTATAAGAGGATGAAGAGCAGTCAAACTGCTTTATAAAACGATGAAGAGCAGTCAAACTGTTTTATAAGAGGACGAAGAGCAGTCAAACTGATTTATAAGAGGATGAAGAGCAGTCAAACTGATTTAAAAGAGGATGAAGAGCAGTCAAACTGCTTTATAAAAGGCTGAAGAGCAGTCAAACTGATTTATAATCGGACGAAGAGCAGTCAATGATCCGACGAAGAGCAGTCAAACTCTTCTATAGGAGGATGAAGCGCAGTCAAATTGATTTATAAGAGGATGAAGAGCAGTCAAACTGCTTTATAAAAGGATGAAGAAAAGTCAAACTGTTTTATAAGAGGACGAAGAGCAGTCAAACTGATTTATAAGAGGATGAAGAGCAGTCAAACTGATTTATAAGAGGATGAAGAGCAGTCAAACTGCTTTATAAAACGATGAAGAGCAGTCAAACTGTTTTATAAGAGGACGAAGAGCAGTCAAACTGATTTATAAGTGGATGTAGAGCAGTCAAACTACTTTATAAAAGGCTGAAGAGCAGTCAAACTGATTTATAATCGGACGAAGAGCAGTCAATGATCGGACGAAGAGCAGTCAAACTCTTTTATAGGAGGATGAAGCGCAGTCAAACTGTTTTACACGAGGATGTAGAGCAGTCAGACTGGTTTACAAGAGGATGAAGAGCAGTCAACCTGTTTTACAAGAGGATGAAGAGCAGTCAAACTGTTTTATAAGAGAATGAAGAGCAGTCTAACTGCTTTATAAAAGAATTATGAGCAGTCAAACTGTTTTATAAGAGGACGAAGAGCAGTCAAACTGAATTATAATCGGATGAAGAGCAGTCAAACTGATTTATAAGAGGATGAAGAGCAGTCAAACTGCTTTATAAAAGGATGAAGAGCAGTCAAACTGTTTTATAAGAGGACGAAGAGCAGTCAAACTGTTTTATAAGCGGACGAACAGCAGTCAAACTGATTTATAATCGGACGAAGAGCAGTCTAACTGATTTATAATCGGACGAAGAGCAGTCAAACTGATTTAAAAGAGGATGAAGAGCAGTCAAACTGCTTTATAAAAGGCTGAAGAGCAGTCAAACTGATTTATAATCGGACGAAGAGCAGTCAATGATCGGACGAAGAGCAGTCAAACTCTTCTATAGGAGGATGAAGCGCAGTCAAATTGATTTATAAGAGGATGAAGAGCAGTCAAACTGCTTTATAAAAGGATGAAGAGAAGTCAAACTGTTTTATAAGAGGACGAAGAGCAGTCAAACTGATTTATAAGAGGATGAAGAGCAGTCAAACTGATTTATAAGAGGATGAAGAGCAGTCAAACTGCTTTATAAAACGATGAAGAGCAGTCAAACTGTTTTATAAGAGGACGAAGAGCAGTCAAACTGATTTATAAGTGGATGTAGAGCAGTCAAACTTCTTTATAAAAGGCTGAAGAGCAGTCAAACTGATTTATAATCGGACGAAGAGCAGTCAATGATCGGACGAAGAGCAGTCAAACTCTTTTATAGGAGGATGAAGCGCAGTCAAACTGTTTTACACGAGGATGTAGAGCAGTCAGACTGGTTTACAAGAGGATGAAGAGCAGTCAACCTGTTTTACAAGAGGATGAAGAGCAGTCAAACTGTTTTATAAGAGAATGAAGAGCAGTCTAACTGCTTTATAAAAGAATTAAGAGCAGTCAAACGGTTTTATAAGAGGACGAAGAGCAGTCAAACTGAATTATAATCGGATGAAGAGCAGTCAAACTGATTTATAAGAGGATGAAGAGCAGTCAAACTGCTTTATAAAAGGATGAAGAGCAGTCAAACTGTTTTATAAGAGGACGAAGAGCAGTCAAACTGTTTTATAAGCGGACGAACAGCAGTCAAACTGATTTATAATCGGACGAAGAGCAGTCTAACTGATTTATAAGAGGACGAAGAGCAGTCAAACGGTTTTATAAGAGGATGAAGAGCAGTCAAATTGATTTATAAGAGGATGAAGAGCGGTCAAATGGTTTTATAAGAGGATGAAGAGCAGTCAAATTGATTTATAAGAGGATGAAGAGCAGTCAAACTGATTTATAATCGGACGAAGAGCAGTCAAACTGATTTATAATCGGACGAAGAGCAGTCAAACGGTTTTATAAGAGGATGAAGAGCAGTCAAATTGATTTATAAGAGGATGAAGAGCAGTCAAACTGCTTTATAAAAGGATGAAGAGAAGTCAAACTGTTTTATAAGAGGACGAAGAGCAGTCAAACTGATTCATAAGAGGATGAAGAGCAGTCAAACTGATTTATAAGAGGATGAAGAGCAGTCAAACTGATTTATAATCGGACGAAGAGCAGTCAAACTGATTTATAAAAGGATGAAGAGCAGTCAAACTGTTTTATAAGCGGATGAACCGCAGTCAAACTGATTTATAATTGGACGAAGAGCAGTCAAACTGATTTATAAGAGGATGAAGAGCAGTCACACTGCTTTATAAGAGGATGAAGAGCAGTCAAATTGATTTATAAGAGGATGAAGAGCAGTCAAACTGCTTTATAAAAGGATGAAGAGAAGTCAAACTGTTTTATAAGAGGACGAAGAGCAGTCAAACTGATTCATAAGAGGATGAAGAGCAGTCAAACTGATTTATAAGAGGATGAAGAGCAGTCAAACTGATTTATAATCGGACGAAGAGCAGTCAAACTGATTTATAAAAGGATGAAGAGCAGTCAAACTGTTTTATAAGCGGATGAACCGCAGTCAAACTGATTTATAATCGGACGAAGAGCAGTCAAACTGATTTATAAGAGGATGAAGAGCAGTCACACTGCTTTATAAGAGGATGAAGAGCAGTCAAACTGTTCTATAGGAGGATGAAGCGCAGTCAAACTGGTTTATATGAGGATGAAGAGCAGTCAAACTGCTTTATAAGAGGATGAAGAGCAGTCAAACTCTTCTATAGGAGGATGAAGCGCAGTCAAATTGATTTATAAGAGGATGAAGAGCAGTCAAACTGCTTTATAAAAGGATGAAGAGAAGTCAAACTGTTTTATAAGAGGACGAAGAGCAGTCAAACTGATTTATAAGAGGATGAAGAGCAGTCAAACTGATTTATAAGAGGATGAAGAGCAGTCAAACTGCTTTATAAAACGATGAAGAGCAGTCAAACTGTTTTATAAGAGGACGAAGAGCAGTCAAACTGATTTATAAGTGGATGTAGAGCAGTCAAACTACTTTATAAAAGGCTGAAGAGCAGTCAAACTGATTTATAATCGGACGAAGAGCAGTCAATGATCGGACGAAGAGCAGTCAAACTCTTTTATAGGAGGATGAAGCGCAGTCAAACTGTTTTACACGAGGATGTAGAGCAGTCAGACTGGTTTACAAGAGGATGAAGAGCAGTCAACCTGTTTTACAAGAGGATGAAGAGCAGTCAAACTGTTTTATAAGAGAATGAAGAGCAGTCTAACTGCTTTATAAAAGAATTAAGAGCAGTCAAACGGTTTTATAAGAGGACGAAGAGCAGTCAAACTGAATTATAATCGGATGAAGAGCAGTCAAACTGATTTATAAGAGGATGAAGAGCAGTCAAACTGCTTTATAAAAGGATGAAGAGCAGTCAAACTGTTTTATAAGAGGACGAAGAGCAGTCAAACTGTTTTATAAGCGGACGAACAGCAGTCAAACTGATTTATAATCGGACGAAGAGCAGTCTAACTGATTTATAATCGGACGAAGAGCAGTCAAACGGTTTTATAAGAGGATGAAGAGCAGTCAAATTGATTTATAAGAGGATGAAGAGCGGTCAAATGGTTTTATAAGAGGATGAAGAGCAGTCAAATTGATTTATAAGAGGATGAAGAGCAGTCAAACTGATTTATAATCGGACGAAGAGCAGTCAAACTGATTTATAATCGGACGAAGAGCAGTCAAACGGTTTTATAAGAGGATGAAGAGCAGTCAAATTGATTTATAAGAGGATGAAGAGCAGTCAAACTGCTTTATAAAAGGATGAAGAGAAGTCAAACTGTTTTATAAGAGGACGAAGAGCAGTCAAACTGATTCATAAGAGGATGAAGAGCAGTCAAACTGATTTATAAGAGGATGAAGAGCAGTCAAACTGATTTATAATCGGACGAAGAGCAGTCAAACTGATTTATAAAAGGATGAAGAGCAGTCAAACTGTTTTATAAGCGGATGAACCGCAGTCAAACTGATTTATAATTGGACGAAGAGCAGTCAAACTGATTTATAAGAGGATGAAGAGCAGTCACACTGCTTTATAAGAGGATGAAGAGCAGTCAAATTGATTTATAAGAGGATGAAGAGCAGTCAAACTGCTTTATAAAAGGATGAAGAGAAGTCAAACTGTTTTATAAGAGGACGAAGAGCAGTCAAACTGATTCATAAGAGGATGAAGAGCAGTCAAACTGATTTATAAGAGGATGAAGAGCAGTCAAACTGATTTATAATCGGACGAAGAGCAGTCAAACTGATTTATAAAAGGATGAAGAGCAGTCAAACTGTTTTATAAGCGGATGAACCGCAGTCAAACTGATTTATAATCGGACGAAGAGCAGTCAAACTGATTTATAAGAGGATGAAGAGCAGTCACACTGCTTTATAAGAGGATGAAGAGCAGTCAAACTGTTCTATAGGAGGATGAAGCGCAGTCAAACTGGTTTATATGAGGATGAAGAGCAGTCAAACTGCTTTATAAGAGGATGAAGAGCAGTCAAACTCTTCTATAGGAGGATGAAGCGCAGTCAAATTGATTTATAAGAGGATGAAGAGCAGTCAAACTGCTTTATAAAAGGATGAAGAGAAGTCAAACTGTTTTATAAGAGGACGAAGAGCAGTCAAACTGATTTATAAGAGGATGAAGAGCAGTCAAACTGATTTATAAGAGGATGAAGAGCAGTCAAACTGCTTTATAAAACGATGAAGAGCAGTCAAACTGTTTTATAAGAGGACGAAGAGCAGTCAAACTGATTTATAAGTGGATGTAGAGCAGTCAAACTACTTTATAAAAGGCTGAAGAGCAGTCAAACTGATTTATAATCGGACGAAGAGCAGTCAATGATCGGACGAAGAGCAGTCAAACTCTTTTATAGGAGGATGAAGCGCAGTCAAACTGTTTTACACGAGGATGTAGAGCAGTCAGACTGGTTTACAAGAGGATGAAGAGCAGTCAACCTGTTTTACAAGAGGATGAAGAGCAGTCAAACTGTTTTATAAGAGAATGAAGAGCAGTCTAACTGCTTTATAAAAGAATTAAGAGCAGTCAAACGGTTTTATAAGAGGACGAAGAGCAGTCAAACTGAATTATAATCGGATGAAGAGCAGTCAAACTGATTTATAAGAGGATGAAGAGCAGTCAAACTGCTTTATAAAAGGATGAAGAGCAGTCAAACTGTTTTATAAGAGGACGAAGAGCAGTCAAACTGTTTTATAAGCGGACGAACAGCAGTCAAACTGATTTATAATCGGACGAAGAGCAGTCTAACTGATTTATAATCGGACGAAGAGCAGTCAAACGGTTTTATAAGAGGATGAAGAGCAGTCAAATTGATTTATAAGAGGATGAAGAGCGGTCAAATGGTTTTATAAGAGGATGAAGAGCAGTCAAATTGATTTATAAGAGGATGAAGAGCAGTCAAACTGATTTATAATCGGACGAAGAGCAGTCAAACTGATTTATAATCGGACGAAGAGCAGTCAAACGGTTTTATAAGAGGACGAAGAGCAGTCAAATTGATTTATAAGAGGATGAAGAGCAGTCAAACTGCTTTATAAAAGGATGAAGAGAAGTCAAACTGTTTTATAAGAGGACGAAGAGCAGTCAAACTGATTCATAAGAGGATGAAGAGCAGTCAAACTGATTTATAAGAGGATGAAGAGCAGTCAAACTGATTTATAATCGGACGAAGAGCAGTCAAACTGATTTATAAAAGGATGAAGAGCAGTCAAACTGTTTTATAAGCGGATGAACCGCAGTCAAACTGATTTATAATTGGACGAAGAGCAGTCAAACTGATTTATAAGAGGATGAAGAGCAGTCACACTGCTTTATAAGAGGATGAAGAGCAGTCAAATTGATTTATAAGAGGATGAAGAGCAGTCAAACTGCTTTATAAAAGGATGAAGAGAAGTCAAACTGTTTTATAAGAGGACGAAGAGCAGTCAAACTGATTCATAAGAGGATGAAGAGCAGTCAAACTGATTTATAAGAGGATGAAGAGCAGTCAAACTGATTTATAATCGGACGAAGAGCAGTCAAACTGATTTATAAAAGGATGAAGAGCAGTCAAACTGTTTTATAAGCGGATGAACCGCAGTCAAACTGATTTATAATCGGACGAAGAGCAGTCAAACTGATTTATAAGAGGATGAAGAGCAGTCACACTGCTTTATAAGAGGATGAAGAGCAGTCAAACTGTTCTATAGGAGGATGAAGCGCAGTCAAACTGGTTTATATGAGGATGAAGAGCAGTCAAACTGCTTTATAAGATGATGAAGAGCAGTCAAACTGCTTTATAAATCGACGAAGAGCAGTCAAACTGTTTTATAAGAGGACGAAGAGCAGTCAAACTGATTTATAAGAGGATGAAGAGCAGTCAAACTGATTTAAAAGAGGATGAAGAGCAGTCAAACTGCTTTATAAAAGGATTAAGAGCAGTCAAACTGATTTATAATCGGATGAACAGCAGTCAATAATCGGACGAAGAGCAGTCAAACTGTTATATAGGAGGACGAAGAGCAGTCAAACTGAATTATAATCGGATGAAGAGCAGTCAAACTGATTTATAAGAGGATGAAGAGCGGTCAAACTGCTTTATAAAAGGATGAAGAGCAGTCAAACTGTTTTATAAGAGGATGAAGAGCAGTCAAACTGATTTATAATCCGACGAAGAGCAGTCAAACTTGTCTATAGGAGGATGAAGCGCAGTCAAACTGGTTTATAGGAGGATGAAGAGCAGTCAAACTGCTTTATAGGAGGATGAAGAGCAGTCAAACTGCTTTATAAAACGATGAAGAGCAGTCCAACTGTTTTATAAGAGGACGAAGAGCAGTCAAACTGATTTATAAGAGGATGAAGAGCAGTCAAACTGATTTATAAGAGGATGAAGAGCAGTCAAACTGCTTTATAAAAGGCTGAAGAGCAGTCAAACTGATTTATAATCGGACGAAGAGCAGTCAATGATCGGACGAAGAGCAGTCAAACTATTCTATAGGAGGATGAAGCGCAGTCAAACTGATTCATAAGAGGATGAAGAGCAGTCAAACTGATTTATAAGAGGATGAAGAGCAGTCAAACTGATTGATAATCGGACGAAGAGCAGTCAAACTGATTTATAAAAGGACGAAGAGCAGTCAAACTGTTTTATAAGCGGATGAACCGCAGTCAAACTGATTTATAATTGGACGAAGAGCAGTCAAACTGATTTATAAGAGGATGAAGAGCAGTCACACTGCTTTATAAGAGGATGAAGAGCAGTCAAATTGATTTATAAGAGGATGAAGAGCAGTCAAACTGCTTTATAAAAGGATGAAGAGAAGTCAAACTGTTTTATAAGAGGACGAAGAGCAGTCAAACTGATTCATAAGAGGATGAAGAGCAGTCAAACTGATTTATAAGAGGATGAAGAGCAGTCAAACTGATTTATAATCGGACGAAGAGCAGTCAAACTGATTTATAAAAGGATGAAGAGCAGTCAAACTGTTTTATAAGCGGATGAACCGCAGTCAAACTGATTTATAATCGGACGAAGAGCAGTCAAACTGATTTATAAGAGGATGAAGAGCAGTCACACTGCTTTATAAGAGGATGAAGAGCAGTCAAACTGTTCTATAGGAGGATGAAGCGCAGTCAAACTGGTTTATATGAGGATGAAGAGCAGTCAAACTGCTTTATAAGAGGATGAAGAGCAGTCAAACTCTTCTATAGGAGGATGAAGCGCAGTCAAATTGATTTATAAGAGGATGAAGAGCAGTCAAACTGCTTTATAAAAGGATGAAGAGAAGTCAAACTGTTTTATAAGAGGACGAAGAGCAGTCAAACTGATTTATAAGAGGATGAAGAGCAGTCAAACTGATTTATAAGAGGATGAAGAGCAGTCAAACTGCTTTATAAAACGATGAAGAGCAGTCAAACTGTTTTATAAGAGGACGAAGAGCAGTCAAACTGATTTATAAGTGGATGTAGAGCAGTCAAACTACTTTATAAAAGGCTGAAGAGCAGTCAAACTGATTTATAATCGGACGAAGAGCAGTCAATGATCGGACGAAGAGCAGTCAAACTCTTTTATAGGAGGATGAAGCGCAGTCAAACTGTTTTACACGAGGATGTAGAGCAGTCAGACTGGTTTACAAGAGGATGAAGAGCAGTCAACCTGTTTTACAAGAGGATGAAGAGCAGTCAAACTGTTTTATAAGAGAATGAAGAGCAGTCTAACTGCTTTATAAAAGAATTAAGAGCAGTCAAACGGTTTTATAAGAGGACGAAGAGCAGTCAAACTGAATTATAATCGGATGAAGAGCAGTCAAACTGATTTATAAGAGGATGAAGAGCAGTCAAACTGCTTTATAAAAGGATGAAGAGCAGTCAAACTGTTTTATAAGAGGACGAAGAGCAGTCAAACTGATTTATAATCGGACGAAGAGCAGTCTAACTGATTTATAATCGGACGAAGAGCAGTCAAACGGTTTTATAAGAGGATGAAGAGCAGTCAAATTGATTTATAAGAGGATGAAGAGCGGTCAAATGGTTTTATAAGAGGATGAAGAGCAGTCAAATTGATTTATAAGAGGATGAAGAGCAGTCAAACTGATTTATAATCGGACGAAGAGCAGTCAAACTGATTTATAATCGGACGAAGAGCAGTCAAACGGTTTTATAAGAGGACGAAGAGCAGTCAAATTGATTTATAAGAGGATGAAGAGCAGTCAAACTGCTTTATAAAAGGATGAAGAGAAGTCAAACTGTTTTATAAGAGGACGAAGAGCAGTCAAACTGATTCATAAGAGGATGAAGAGCAGTCAAACTGATTTATAAGAGGATGAAGAGCAGTCAAACTGATTTATAATCGGACGAAGAGCAGTCAAACTGATTTATAAAAGGATGAAGAGCAGTCAAACTGTTTTATAAGCGGATGAACCGCAGTCAAACTGATTTATAATTGGACGAAGAGCAGTCAAACTGATTTATAAGAGGATGAAGAGCAGTCACACTGCTTTATAAGAGGATGAAGAGCAGTCAAATTGATTTATAAGAGGATGAAGAGCAGTCAAACTGCTTTATAAAAGGATGAAGAGAAGTCAAACTGTTTTATAAGAGGACGAAGAGCAGTCAAACTGATTCATAAGAGGATGAAGAGCAGTCAAACTGATTTATAAGAGGATGAAGAGCAGTCAAACTGATTTATAATCGGACGAAGAGCAGTCAAACTGATTTATAAAAGGATGAAGAGCAGTCAAACTGTTTTATAAGCGGATGAACCGCAGTCAAACTGATTTATAATCGGACGAAGAGCAGTCAAACTGATTTATAAGAGGATGAAGAGCAGTCACACTGCTTTATAAGAGGATGAAGAGCAGTCAAACTGTTCTATAGGAGGATGAAGCGCAGTCAAACTGGTTTATATGAGGATGAAGAGCAGTCAAACTGCTTTATAAGAGGATGAAGAGCAGTCAAACTGCTTTATAAATCGACGAAGAGCAGTCAAACTGTTTTATAAGAGGACGAAGAGCAGTCAAACTGATTTATAAGAGGATGAAGAGCAGTCAAACTGATTTAAAAGAGGATGAAGAGCAGTCAAACTGCTTTATAAAAGGATTAAGAGCAGTCAAACTGATTTATAATCGGATGAACAGCAGTCAATAATCGGACGAAGAGCAGTCAAACTGTTATATAGGAGGACGAAGAGCAGTCAAACTGAATTATAATCGGATGAAGAGCAGTCAAACTGATTTATAAGAGGATGAAGAGCGGTCAAACTGCTTTATAAAAGGATGAAGAGCAGTCAAACTGTTTTATAAGAGGATGAAGAGCAGTCAAACTGATTTATAATCCGACGAAGAGCAGTCAAACTTGTCTATAGGAGGATGAAGCGCAGTCAAACTGGTTTATAGGAGGATGAAGAGCAGTCAAACTGCTTTATAGGAGGATGAAGAGCAGTCAAACTGCTTTATAAAACGATGAAGAGCAGTCCAACTGTTTTATAAGAGGACGAAGAGCAGTCAAACTGATTTATAAGAGGATGAAGAGCAGTCAAACTGATTTATAAGAGGATGAAGAGCAGTCAAACTGCTTTATAAAAGGCTGAAGAGCAGTCAAACTGATTTATAATCGGACGAAGAGCAGTCAATGATCGGACGAAGAGCAGTCAAACTCTTCTATAGGAGGATGAAGCGCAGTCAAATTGATTTATAAGAGGATGAAGAGCAGTCAAACTGCTTTATAAAAGGATGAAGAGAAGTCAAACTGTTTTATAAGAGGACGAAGAGCAGTCAAACTGATTTATAAGAGGATGAAGAGCAGTCAAACTGATTTATAAGAGGATGAAGAGCAGTCAAACTGCTTTATAAAACGATGAAGAGCAGTCAAACTGTTTTATAAGAGGACGAAGAGCAGTCAAACTGATTTATAAGTGGATGTAGAGAAGTCAAACTACTTTATAAAAGGCTGAAGAGCAGTCAAACTGATTTATAATCGGACGAAGAGCAGTCAATGATCGGACGAAGAGCAGTCAAACTCTTCTATTGGAGGATGAAGCGCAGTCAAACTGTTTTACACGAGGATGTAGAGCAGTCAGACTGGTTTACAAGAGGATGAAGAGCAGTCAACCTGTTTTACAAGAGGATGAAGAGCAGTCAAACTGTTTTATAAGAGAATGAAGAGCAGTCTAACTGCTTTATAAAAGGATGAAGAGCAGTCAAACTGTTTTATAAGAGGACGAAGAGCAGTCAAACTGAATTATAATCGGATGAAGAGCAGTCAAACTGATTTATAAGAGGATGAAGAGCAGTCAAACTGCTTTATAAAAGGATGAAGAGCAGTCAAACTGTTTTATAAGCGGACGAACAGCAGTCAAACTGATTTATAATCGGACGAAGAGCAGTCTAACTGATTTATAATCGGACGAAGAGCAGTCAAACGGTTTTATAAGAGGATGAAGAGCAGTCAAATTGATTTATAAGAGGATGAAGAGCGGTCAAATGGTTTTATAAGAGGATGAAGAGCAGTCAAATTGATTTATAAGAGGATGAAGAGCAGTCAAACTGATTTATAAAAGGATGAAGAGCAGTCAAACTGTTTTATAAAAGGACGAAGAGCAGTCAAACGGTTTTATAAGAGGATGAAGAGCAGTCAAATTGATTTATAAGAGGATGAAGAGCAGTCAAACTGCTTTATAAAAGGATGAAGAGAAGTCAAACTGTTTTATAAGAGGACGAAGAGCAGTCAAACTGATTCATAAGAGGATGAAGAGCAGTCAAACTGATTTATAAGAGGATGAAGAGCAGTCAAACTGATTTATAATCGGACGAAGAGCAGTCAAACTGATTTATAAAAGGATGAAGAGCAGTCAAACTGTTTTATAAGCGGATGAACCGCAGTCAAACTGATTTATAATTGGACGAAGAGCAGACAAACTGATTTATAAGAGGATGAAGAGCAGTCACACTGCTTTATAAGAGGATGAAGAGCAGTCAAATTGATTTATAAGAGGATGAAGAGCAGTCAAACTGCTTTATAAAAGGATGAAGAGAAGTCAAACTGTTTTATAAGAGGACGAAGAGCAGTCAAACTGATTCATAAGAGGATGAAGAGCAGTCAAACTGATTTATAAGAGGATGAAGAGCAGTCAAACTGATTTATAATCGGACGAAGAGCAGTCAAACTGATTTATAAAAGGATGAAGAGCAGTCAAACTGTTTTATAAGCGGATGAACCGCAGTCAAACTGATTTATAATCGGACGAAGAGCAGTCAAACTGATTTATAAGAGGATGAAGAGCAGTCACACCGCTTTATAAGAGGATGAAGAGCAGTCAAACTGTTCTATAGGAGGATGAAGCGCAGTCAAACTGGTTTATATGAGGATGAAGAGCAGTCAAACTGCTTTATAAGAGGATGAAGAGCAGTCAAACTGCTTTATAAAACGATGAAGAGCAGTCAAACTGTTTTATAAGAGGACGAAGAGCAGTCAAACTGATTTATAAGAGGATGAAGAGCAGTCAAACTGATTTAAAAGAGGATGAAGAGCAGTCAAACTGCTTTATAAAAGGATTAAGAGCAGTCAAACTGATTTATAATCGGATGAACAGCAGTCAATAATCGGACGAAGAGCAGTCAAACTGTTATATAGGAGGACGAAGAGCAGTCAAACTGAATTATAATCGGATGAAGAGCAGTCAAACTGATTTATAAGAGGATGAAGAGCAGTCAAACTGCTTTATAAAAGGATGAAGAGCAGTCAAACTGTTTTATAAGAGGATGAAGAGCAGTCAAACTGATTTATAATCCGACGAAGAGCAGTCAAACTGTTCTATAGGAGGATGAAGCGCAGTCAAACTGGTTTATAGGAGGATGAAGAGCAGTCAAACTGCTTTATAGGAGGATGAAGAGCAGTCAAACTGCTTTATAAAACGATGAAGAGCAGTCCAACTGTTTTATAAGAGGACGAAGAGCAGTCAAACTGATTTATAAGAGGATGAAGAGCAGTCAAACTGATTTATAAGAGGATGAAGAGCAGTCAAACTGCTTTATAAAAGGCTGAAGAGCAGTCAAACTGATTTATAATCGGACGAAGAGCAGTCAATGATCGGACGAAGAGCAGTCAAACTCTTCTATAGGAGGATGAAGCGCAGTCAAATTGATTTATAAGAGGATGAAGAGCAGTCAAACTGCTTTATAAAAGGATGAAGAGAAGTCAAACTGTTTTATAAGAGGACGAAGAGCAGTCAAACTGATTTATAAGAGGATGAAGAGCAGTCAAACTGATTTATAAGAGGATGAAGAGCAGTCAAACTGCTTTATAAAACGATGAAGAGCAGTCAAACTGTTTTATAAGAGGACGAAGAGCAGTCAAACTGATTTATAAGTAGATGTAGAGCAGTCAAACTACTTTATAAAAGGCTGAAGAGCAGTCAAACTGATTTATAATCGGACGAAGAGCAGTCAATGATCGGACGAAGAGCAGTCAAACTCTTCTATAGGAGGATGAAGCGCAGTCAAACTGTTTTACACGAGGATGTAGAGCAGTCAGACTGGTTTACAAGAGGATGAAGAGCAGTCAACCTGTTTTACAAGAGGATGAAGAGCAGTCAAACTGTTTTATAAGAGAATGAAGAGCAGTCTAACTGCTTTATAAAAGGATGAAGAGCAGTCAAACTGTTTTATAAGAGGACGAAGAGCAGTCAAACTGAATTATAATCGGATGAAGAGCAGTCAAACTGATTTATAAGAGGATGAAGAGCAGTCAAACTGCTTTATAAAAGGATGAAGAGCAGTCAAACTGTTTTATAAGAGGACGAAGAGCAGTCAAACTGTTTTATAAGCGGACGAACAGCAGTCAAACTGATTTATAATCGGACGAAGAGCAGTCTAACTGATTTATAATCGGACGAAGAGCAGTCAAACGGTTTTATAAGAGGATGAAGAGCAGTCAAATTGATTTATAAGAGGATGAAGAGCGGTCAAATGGTTTTACAAGAGGATGAAGAGCAGTCAAATTGATTTATAAGAGGATGAAGAGCAGTCAAACTGATTTATAATCGGACGAAGAGCAGTCAAACTGATTTATAATCAGACGAAGAGCAGTCAAACGGTTTTATAAGAGGATGAAGAGCAGTCAAATTGATTTATAAGAGGATGAAGAGCAGTCAAACTGCTTTATAAAAGGATGAAGAGAAGTCAAACTGTTTTATAAGAGGACGAAGAGCAGTCAAACTGATTCATAAGAGGATGAAGAGCAGTCAAACTGATTTATAAGAGGATGAAGAGCAGTCAAACTGATTTATAATCGGACGAAGAGCAGTCAAACTGATTTATAAATGGATGAAGAGCAGTCAAACTGTTTTATAAGCGGATGAACCGCAGTCAAACTGATTTATAATCGGACGAAGAGCAGTCAAACTGATTTATAAGAGGATGAAGAGCAGTCACACTGCTTTATAAGAGGATGAAGAGCAGTCAAACTGTTCTATAGGAGGATGAAGCGCAGTCAAACTGGTTTATATGAGGATGAAGAGCAGTCAAACTGCTTTATAAGAGGATGAAGAGCAGTCAAACTGCTTTATAAAACGATGAAGAGCAGTCAAACTGTTTTATAAGAGGACGAAGAGCAGTCAAACTGATTTATAAGAGGATGAAGAGCAGTCAAACTGATTTAAAAGAGGATGAAGAGCAGTCAAACTGCTTTATAAAAGGATTAAGAGCAGTCAAACTGATTTATAATCGGATGAACAGCAGTCAATAATCGGACGAAGAGCAGTCAAACTGTTATATAGGAGGACGAAGAGCAGTCAAACTGAATTATAATCGGATGAAGAGCAGTCAAACTGATTTATAAGAGGATGAAGAGCAGTCAAACTGCTTTATAAGAGGATGAAGAGCAGTCAAACTGATTTATAAGAGGATGAAGAGCAGTCAAAATGCTTTATAAAAGGCTGAAGAGCAGTCAAACTGATTTATAATCGGACGAAGAGCAGTCAATGATCGGACGAAGAGCAGTCAAACTCTTCTATAGGAGGATGAAGCGCAGTCAAATTGATTTATAAGAGGATGAAGAGCAGTAAAACTGCTTTATAAAAGGATGAAGAGAAGTCAAACTGTTTTATAAGAGGACGAAGAGCAGTCAAACTGATTTATAAGAGGATGAAGAGCAGTCAAACTGATTTATAAGAGGATGAAGAGCAGTCATACTGATTTATAAAACGATGAAGAGCAGTCAAACTGTTTTATAAGAGGACGAAGAGCAGTCAAACTGATTTATAAGTGGATGTAGAGCAGTCAAACTACTTTATAAAAGGCTGAAGAGCAGTCAAACTGATTTATAATCGGACGAAGAGCAGTCAATGATCGGACGAAGAGCAGTCAAACTCTTCTATAGGAGGATGAAGCGCAGTCAAACTGTTTTACACGAGGATGTAGAGCAGTCAGACTGGTTTACAAGAGGATGAAGAGCAATCAACCTGTTTCACAAGAGGATGAAGAGCAGTCAAACTGTTTTATAAGAGAATGAAGAGCAGTCTAACTGCTTTATAAAAGAATGAAGAGCAGTCAAACTGTTTTATAAGAGGACGAAGAGCAGTCAAACTGAATTATAATCGGATGAAGAGCAGTCAAACTGATTTATAAGAGGATGAAGAGCAGTCAAACTGCTTTATAAAAGGATGAAGAGCAGTCAAACTGTTTTATAAGAGGACGAAGAGCAGTCAAACTGTTTTATAAGCGGACGAACAGCAGTCAAACTGATTTATAATCGGACGAAGAGTAGTCTAACTGATTTATAATCGGACGAAGAGCAGTCAAACGGTTTTATAAGAGGATGAAGAGCAGTCAAATTGATTTATAAGAGGATGAAGAGCGGTCAAATGGTTTTATAAGAGGATGAAGAGCAGTCAAATTGATTTATAAGAGGATGAAGAGCAGTCAAACTGATTTATAATCGGACGAAGAGCAGTCAAACTGATTTATAATCGGACGAAGAGCAGTCAAACGGTTTTATAAGAGGATGAAGAGCAGTCAAATTGATTTATAAGAGGATGAAGAGCAGTCAAACTGCTTTATAAAAGGATGAAGAGAAGTCAAACTGTTTTATAAGAGGAAGAAGAGCAGTCAAACTGATTCATAAGAGGATGAAGAGCAGTCAAACTGATTTATAAGAGGATGAAGAGCAGTCAAACTGATTTATAATCGGACGAAGAGCAGTCAAACTGATTTATAAAAGGATGAAGAGCAGTCAAACTGTTTTATAAGCGGATGAACCGCAGTCAAACTGATTTATAATCGGACGAAGAGCAGTCAAACTGATTTATAAGAGGATGAAGAGCAGTCACACTGCTTTATAAAACGATGAAGAGCAGTCAAACTGTTTTATAAGAGGACGAAGAGCAGTCAAACTGATTTATAAGAGGATGAAGAGCAGTCAAACTGATTTAAAAGAGGATGAAGAGCAGTCAAACTGCTTTATAAAAGGATTAACAGCAGTCAAACTGATTTATAATTGGATGAACAGCAGTCAATAATCGGACGAAGAGCAGTCAAACTGTTATATAGGAGGACGAAGAGCAGTCAAACTGAATTATAATCGGATGAAGAGCAGTCAAACTGATTTATAAGAGGATGAAGAGCAGTCGAACTGCTTTATAAAAGGATGAAGAGCAGTCAAACTGTTTAATAAGAGGACGAAGAGCAGTCAAACTGTTTTATAAGCGGACGAACAGCAGTCAAACTGATTTATAAGAGGATGAAGAGCAGTCAAACTGATTTATAAGAGGATGAAGAGCAGTCAAAATGCTTTATAAAAGGCTGAAGAGCAGTCAAACTGATTTATAATCGGACGAAGAGCAGTCAATGATCGGACGAAGAGCAGTCAAACTCTTCTATAGGAGGATGAAGCGCAGTCAAATTGATTTATAAGAGGATGAAGAGCAGTCAAACTGCTTTATAAAAGGATGAAGAGAAGTCAAACTGTTTTATAAGAGGACGAAGAGCAGTCAAACTGATTTATAAGAGGATGAAGAGCAGTCAAACTGATTTATAAGAGGATGAAGAGCAGTCAAACTGCTTTATAAAACGATGAAGAGCAGTCAAACTGTTTTATAAGAGGACGAAGAGCAGTCAAACTGATTTATAAGTGGATGTAGAGCAGTCAAACTACTTTATAAAAGGCTGAAGAGCAGTCAAACTGATTTATAATCGGACGAAGAGCAGTCAATGATCGGACGAAGAGCAGTCAAACTCTTCTATAGGAGGATGAAGCGCAGTCAAACTGTTTTACACGAGGATGTAGAGCAGTCAGACTGGTTTACAAGAGGATGAAGAGCAGTCAACCTGTTTCACAAGAGGATGAAGAGCAGTCAAACTGTTTTATAAGAGAATGAAGAGCAGTCTAACTGCTTTATAAAAGAATGAAGAGCAGTCAAACTGTTTTATAAGAGGACGAAGAGCAGTCAAACTGAATTATAATCGGATGAAGAGCAGTCAAACTGATTTATAAGAGGATGAAGAGCAGTCAAACTGCTTTATAAAAGGATGAAGAGCAGTCAAACTGTTTTATAAGAGGACGAAGAGCAGTCAAACTGTTTTATAAGCGGACGAACAGCAGTCAAACTGATTTATAATCGGACGAAGAGCAGTCTAACTGATTTATAATCGGACGAAGAGCAGTCAAACGGTTTTATAAGAGGATGAAGAGCAGTCAAATTGATTTATAAGAGGATGAAGAGCGGTCAAATGGTTTTATAAGAGGATGAAGAGCAGTCAAATTGATTTATAAGAGAATGAAGAGCAGTCAAACTGATTTATAATCGGACGAAGAGCAGTCAAACTGATTTATAATCGGACGAAGAGCAGTCAAACGGTTTTATAAGAGGATGAAGAGCAGTCAAATTGATTTATAAGAGGATGAAGAGCAGTCAAACTGCTTTATAAAAGGATGAAGAGAAGTCAAACTGTTTTATAAGAGGACGAAGAGCAGTCAAACTGATTCATAAGAGGATGAAGAGCAGTCAAACTGATTTATAAGAGGATGAAGAGCAGTCAAACTGATTTATAATCGGACGAAGAGCAGTCAAACTGATTTATAAAAGGATGAAGAGCAGTCAAACTGTTTTATAAGCGGATGAACCGCAGTCAAACTGATTTATAATCGGACGAAGAGCAGTCAAACTGATTTATAAGAGGATGAAGAGCAGTCACACTGCTTTATAAGAGGATGAAGAGCAGTCAAACTGTTCTATAGGAGGATGAAGCGCAGTCAAACTGGTTTATATGAGGATGAAGAGCAGTCAAACTGCTTTATAAGAGGATGAAGAGCAGTCAAACTGCTTTATAAAACGATGAAGAGCAGTCAAACTGTTTTATAAGAGGACGAAGAGCAGTCAAACTGATTTATAAGAGGATGAAGAGCAGTCAAACTGATTTAAAAGAGGATGAAGAGCAGTCAAACTGCTTTATAAAAGGATTAAGAGCAGTCAAAGTGATTTATAATCGGATGAACAGCAGTCAATAATCGGACGAAGAGCAGTCAAACTGTTATATAGGAGGACGAAGAGCAGTCAAACTGAATTATAATCGGATGAAGAGCAGTCAAACTGATTTATAAGAGGATGAAGAGCAGTCAAACTGCTTTATAAAAGGATGAAGAGCAGTCAAACTGTTTAATAAGAGGACGAAGAGCAGTCAAACTGTTTTATAAGCGGACGAACAGCAGTCAAACTGATTTATAAGAGGATGAAGAGCAGTCAAACTGATTTATAAGAGGATGAAGAGCAGTCAAAATGCTTTATAAAAGGCTGAAGAGCAGTCAAACTGATTTATAATCGGACGAAGAGCAGTCAATGATCGGACGAAGAGCAGTCAAACTCTTCTATAGGAGGATGAAGCGCAGTCAAATTTATTTATAAGAGGATGAAGAGCAGTCAAACTGCTTTATAAAAGGATGAAGAGAAGTCAAACTGTTTTATAAGAGGACGAAGAGCAGTCAAACTGATTTATAAGAGGATGAAGAGCAGTCAAACTGATTTATAAGAGGATGAAGAGCAGTCAAACTGATTTATAAAACGATGAAGAGCAGTCAAACTGTTTTATAAGAGGACGAAGAGCAGTCAAACTGATTTATAAGTGGATGTAGAGCAGTCAAACTACTTTATAAAAGGCTGAAGAGCAGTCAAACTGATTTATAATCGGACGAAGAGCAGTCAATGATCGGACGAAGAGCAGTCAAACTCTTCTATAGGAGGATGAAGCGCAGTCAAACTGTTTTACACGAGGATGTAGAGCAGTCAGACTGGTTTACAAGAGGATGAAGAGCAGTCAACCTGTTTTACAAGAGGATGAAGAGCAGTCAAACTGTTTTATAAGAGAATGAAGAGCAGTCTAACTGCTTTATAAAAGGATGAAGAGCAGTCAAACTGTTTTATAAGAGGACGAAGAGCAGTCAAACTGAATTATAATCGGATGAAGAGCAGTCAAACTGATTTATAAGAGGATGAAGAGCAGTCAAATTGATTTATAAGAGGATGAAGAGCGGTCAAATGGTTTTATAAGACGATGAAGAGCAGTCAAATTGATTTATAAGAGGATGAAGAGCAGTCAAACTGATTTATAATCGGACGAAGAGCAGTCAAACTGATTTATAATCGGACGAAGAGCAGTCAAACGGTTTTATAAGAGGATGAAGAGCAGTCAAATTGATTTATAAGAGGATGAAGAGCAGTCAAACTGATTTATAAAAGGATGAAGAGAAGTCAAACTGTTTTATAAGAGGACGAAGAGCAGTCAAACTGATTCATAAGAGGATGAAGAGCAGTCAAACTGATTTATAAGAGGATGAAGAGCAGTCAAACTGATTTATAATCGGACGAAGAGCAGTCAAACTGATTTATAAAAGGATGAAGAGCAGTCAAACTGTTTTATAAGCGGATGAACCGCAGTCAAACTGATTTATAATCGGACGAAGAGCAGTCAAACTGATTTATAAGAGGATGAAGAGCAGTCACACTGCTTTATAAGAGGATGAAGAGCAGTCAAACTGTTCTATAGGAGGATGAAGCGCAGTCAAACTGGTTTATATGAGGATGAAGAGCAGTCAAACTGCTTTATAAGAGGATGAAGAGCAGTCAAACTGCTTTATAAAACGATGAAGAGCAGTCAAACTGTTTTATAAGAGGACGAAGAGCAGTCAAACTGATTTATAAGAGGATGAAGAGCAGTCAAACTGATTTAAAAGAGGATGAAGAGCAGTCAAACTGATTTATAATCGGACGAAGAGCAGTCAAACTGATTTATAATCGGATGAACAGCAGTCAATAATCGGACGAAGAGCAGTCAAACTGTTATATAGGAGGACGAAGAGCAGTCAAACTGAATTATAATCGGATGAAGAGCAGTCAAACTGATTTATAAGAGGATGAAGAGCAGTCAAACTGCTTTATAAAAGGATGAAGAGCAGTCAAACTGTTTAAAGAGGAGGAAGAGCAGTCACAATGTTTTATAAGCGGACGAACAGCAGTCAAACTGATTTATAATCGGACGAAGAGCAGTCAAAATGATTTATAATCGGACGAAGAGCAGTCAAACGGTTTTATAAGAGGATGAAGAGCAGTCAAATTGATTTATAAGAGGATGAAGAGCAGTCAAACTGCTTTATAAAAGGATGAAGAGAAGTCAAACTGTTTTATAAGAGGACGAAGAGCAGTCAAACTGATTCATAAGAGGATGAAGAGCAGTCAAACTGATTTATAAGAGGATGAAGAGCAGTCAAACTGATTTATAATCGGACGAAGAGCAGTCAAACTGATTTATAAAAGGATGAAGAGCAGTCAAACTGTTTTATAAGCGGATGAACCGCAGTCAAACTGATTTATAATCGGACGAAGAGCAGTCAAACTGATTTATAAGAGGATGAAGAGCAGTCACACTGCTTTATAAGAGGATGAAGAGCAGTCAAACTGTTCTATAGGAGGATGAAGTGCAGTCAAACTGGTTTATATGAGGATGAAGAGCAGTCAAACTGCTTTATAAGAGGATGAAGAGCAGTCAAACTGCTTTATAAAACGATGAAGAGCAGTCAAACTGTTTTATAAGAGGACGAAGAGCAGTCAAACTGATTTATAAGAGGATGAAGAGCAGTCAAACTGATTTAAAAGAGGATGAAGAGCAGTCAAACTGCTTTATAAAAGGCTGAAGAGCAGTCAAACTGATTTATAATCGGACGAAGAGCAGTCAATGATCGGACGAAGAGCAGTCAAACTCTTCTATAGGAGGATGAAGCGCAGTCAAAATGATTTATAAGAGGATGAAGAGCAGTCAAACTGCTTTATAAAAGGATGAAGAGAAGTCAAACTGTTTTATAAGAGGACGAAGAGCAGTCAAACTGATTTATAAGAGGATGAAGAGCAGTCAAACTGATTTATAAGAGGATGAAGAGCAGTCAAACTGCTTTATAAAACGATGAAGAGCAGTCAAACTGTTTTATAAGAGGACGAAGAGCAGTCAAACTGATTTATAAGTGGATGTAGAGCAGTCAAACTACTTTATAAAAGGCTGAAGAGCAGTCAAACTGATTTATAATCGGACGAAGAGCAGTCAATGATCGGACGAAGAGCAGTCAAACTCTTCTATAGGAGGATGAAGCGCAGTCAAACTGTTTTACACGAGGATGTAGAGCAGTCAGACTGGTTTACAAGAGGATGAAGAGCAGTCAACCTGTTTTACAAGAGGATGAAGAGCAGTCAAACTGTTTTATAAGAGAATGAAGAGCAGTCTAACTGCTTTATAAAAGAATGAAGAGCAGTCAAACTGTTTTATAAGAGGACGAAGAGCAGTCAAACTGAATTATAATCGGATGAAGAGCAGTCAAACTGATTTATAAGAGGATGAAGAGCAGTCAAACTGCTTTATAAAAGGATGAAGAGCAGTCAAACTGTTTTATAAGAGGACGAAGAGCAGTCAAACTGTTTTATAAGAGGACGAACAGCAGTCAAACTGATTTATAATCGGACGAAGAGCAGTCTAACTGATTTATAATCGGACGAAGAGCAGTCAAACTGATTTAAAAGAGGATGAAGAGCAGTCAAACTGCTTTATAAAAGGCTGAAGAGCAGTCAAACTGATTTATAATCGGACGAAGAGCAGTCAATGATCGGACGAAGAGCAGTCAAACTCTTCTATAGGAGGATGAAGCGCAGTCAAATTGATTTATAAGAGGATGAAGAGCAGTCAAACTGCTTTATAAAAGGATGAAGAGAAGTCAAACTGTTTTATAAGAGGACGAAGAGCAGTCAAACTGATTTATAAGAGGATGAAGAGCAGTCAAACTGATTTATAAGAGGATGAAGAGCAGTCAAACTGCTTTATAAAACGATGAAGAGCAGTCAAACTGTTTTATAAGAGGACGAAGAGCAGTCAAACTGATTTATAAGTGGATGTAGAGCAGTCAAACTACTTTATAAAAGGCTGAAGAGCAGTCAAACTGATTTATAATCGGACGAAGAGCAGTCAATGATCGGACGAAGAGCAGTCAAACTCTTCTATAGGAGGATGAAGCGCAGTCAAACTGTTTTACACGAGGATGTAGAGCAGTCAGACTGGTTCACAAGAGGATGAAGAGCAGTCAACCTGTTTTACAAGAGGATGAAGAGCAGTCAAACTGTTTTATAGGAGAATGAAGAGCAGTCTAACTGCTTTATAAAAGAATTAAGAGCAGTCAAACTGTTTTATAAGAGGACGAAGAGCAGTCAAACTGAATTATAATCGGATGAAGAGCAGTCAAACTGATTTATAAGAGGATGAAGAGCAGTCAAACTGCTTTATAAAAGGATGAAGAGCAGTCAAACTGTTTTATAAGAGGACGAAGAGCAGTCAAACTGTTTTATAAGCGGACGAACAGCAGTCAAACTGATTTATAATCGGACGAAGAGCAGTCTAACTGATTTATAATCGGACGAAGAGCAGTCAAACGGTTTTATAAGAGGATGAAGAGCAGTCAAATTGATTTATAAGAGTATGAAGAGCGGTCAAATGGTTTTATAAGAGGATGAAGAGCAGTCAAATTGATTTATAAGAGGATGAAGAGCAGTCAAACTGATTTATAATCGGACGAAGAGCAGTCAAACTGATTTATAATCGGACGAAGAGCAGTCAAACGGTTTTATAAGAGGATGAAGAGCAGTCAAATTGATTTATAAGATGATGAAGAGCAGTCAAACTGCTTTATAAAAGGATGAAGAGAAGTCAAACTGTTTTATAAGAGGACGAAGAGCAGTCAAACTGATTCATAAGAGGATGAAGAGCAGTCAAACTGATTTATAAGAGGATGAAGAGCAGTCAAACTGATTTATAATCGACGAAGAGCAGTCAAACTGATTTATAAAAGGATGAAGAGCAGTCAAACTGTTTTATAAGCGGATGAACCGCAGTCAAACTGATTTATAATTGGACGAAGAGCAGTCAAACTGATTTATAAGAGGATGAAGAGCAGTCACACTGCTTTATAAGAGGATGAAGAGCAGTCAAATTGATTTATAAGAGGATGAAGAGCAGTCAAACTGCTTTATAAAAGGATGAAGAGAAGTCAAACTGTTTTATAAGAGGACGAAGAGCAGTCAAACTGATTCATAAGAGGATGAAGAGCAGTCAAACTGATTTATAAGAGGATGAAGAGCAGTCAAACTGATTTATAATCCGACGAAGAGCAGTCAAACTGATTTATAAAAGGATGAACCGCAGTCAAACTGTTTTATAAGCGGATGAACCGCAGTCAAATTGATTTATAATCGGACGAAGAGCAGTCAAACTGATTTATAAGAGGATGAAGAGCAGTCACACTGCTTTATAAGAGGATGAAGAGCAGTCAAACTGTTCTATAGGAGGATGAAGCGCAGTCAAACTGGTTTATATGAGGATGAAGAGCAGTCAAACTGCTTTATAAGAGGATGAAGAGCAGTCAAACTGCTTTATAAAACGATGAAGAGCAGTCAAACTGTTTTATAAGAGGACGAAGAGCAGTCAAACTGATTTATAAGAGGATGAAGAGCAGTCAAACTGATTTAAAAGAGGATGAAGAGCAGTCAAACTGCTTTATAAAAGGATTAAGAGCAGTCAAACTGATTTATAATCGGATGAACAGCAGTCAATAATCGGACGAAGAGCAGTCAAACTGTTATATAGGAGGACGAAGAGCAGTCAAACTGAATTATAATCGGATGAAGAGCAGTCAAACTGATTTATAAGAGGATGAAGAGCAGTCAAACTGCTTTATAAAAGGATGAAGAGCAGTCAAACTGTTTAATAAGAGGACGAAGAGCAGTCAAACTGTTTTATAAGCGGACGAACCGCAGTCAAACTGATTTATAATCGGACGAAGAGCAGTCAAACTGATTTATAAGAGGATGAAGAGCAGTCACACTGCTTTATAAGAGGATGAAGAGCAGTCAAACTGTTCTATAGGAGGATGAAGCGCAGTCAAACTGGTTTATATGAGGATGAAGAGCAGTCAAACTGCTTTATAAGAGGATGAAGAGCAGTCAAACTGCTTTATAAAACGATGAAGAGCAGTCAAACTGTTTTATAAGAGGACGAAGAGCAGTCAAACTGATTTATAAGAGGATGAAGAGCAGTCAAACTGATTTAAAAGAGGATGAAGAGCAGTCAAACTGATTTATAATCGGACGAAGAGCAGTCAAACTGATTTATAATCGGATGAACAGCAGTCAATAATCGGACGAAGAGCAGTCAAACTGTTATATAGGAGGACGAAGAGCAGTCAAACTGAATTATAATCGGATGAAGAGCAGTCAAACTGATTTATAAGAGGATGAAGAGCAGTCAAACTGCTTTATAAAAGGATGAAGAGCAGTCAAACTGTTTAATAAGAGGACGAAGAGCAGTCAAACTGTTTTATAAGCGGACGAACAGCAGTCAAACTGATTTATAATCGGACGAAGAGCAGTCAAAATGATTTATAATCGGACGAAGAGCAGTCAAACGGTTTTATAAGAGGATGAAGAGCAGTCAAATTGATTTATAAGAGGATGAAGAGCAGTCAAACTGCTTTATAAAAGGATGAAGAGAAGTCAAACTGTTTTATAAGAGGACGAAGAGCAGTCAAACTGATTCATAAGAGGATGAAGAGCAGTCAAACTGATTTATAAGAGGATGAAGAGCAGTCAAACTGATTTATAATCGGACGAAGAGCAGTCAAACTGATTTATAAAAGGATGAAGAGCAGTCAAACTGTTTAATAAGCGGATGAACCGCAGTCAAACTGATTTATAATCGGACGAAGAGCAGTCAAACTGATTTATAAGAGGATGAAGAGCAGTCACACTGATTTATAATCGGACGAAGAGCAGTCAAACTGATTTATAAGAGGATGAAGAGCAGTCACACTGCTTTATAAGAGGATGAAGAGCAGTCAAACTGTTCTATAGGAGGATGAAGCGCAGTCAAACTGGTTTATATGAGGATGAAGAGCAGTCAAACTGCTTTATAAGAGGATGAAGAGCAGTCAAACTGCTTTATAAAACGATGAAGAGCAGTCAAACTGTTTTATAAGAGGACGAAGAGCAGTCAAACTGATTTATAAGAGGATGAAGAGCAGTCAAACTGATTTAAAAGAGGATGAAGAGCAGTCAAACTGCTTTATAAAAGGATTAAGAGCAGTCAAAGTGATTTATAATCGGATGAACAGCAGTCAATAATCGGACGAAGAGCAGTCAAACTGTTATATAGGAGGACGAAGAGCAGTCAAACTGAATTATAATCGGATGAAGAGCAGTCAAACTGATTTATAAGAGGATGAAGAGCAGTCAAACTGCTTTATAAAAGGATGAAGAGCAGTCAAACTGTTTAATAAGAGGACGAAGAGCAGTCAAACTGTTTTATAAGCGGACGAACAGCAGTCAAACTGATTTATAAGAGGATGAAGAGCAGTCAAACTGATTTATAAGAGGATGAAGAGCAGTCAAAATGCTTTATAAAAGGCTGAAGAGCAGTCAAACTGATTTATAATCGGACGAAGAGCAGTCAATGATCGGACGAAGAGCAGTCAAACTCTTCTATAGGAGGATGAAGCGCAGTCAAATTTATTTATAAGAGGATGAAGAGCAGTCAAACTGCTTTATAAAAGGATGAAGAGAAGTCAAACTGTTTTATAAGAGGACGAAGAGCAGTCAAACTGATTTATAAGAGGATGAAGAGCAGTCAAACTGATTTATAAGAGGATGAAGAGCAGTCAAACTGATTTATAAAACGATGAAGAGCAGTCAAACTGTTTTATAAGAGGACGAAGAGCAGTCAAACTGATTTATAAGTGGATGTAGAGCAGTCAAACTACTTTATAAAAGGCTGAAGAGCAGTCAAACTGATTTATAATCGGACGAAGAGCAGTCAATGATCGGACGAAGAGCAGTCAAACTCTTCTATAGGAGGATGAAGCGCAGTCAAACTGTTTTACACGAGGATGTAGAGCAGTCAGACTGGTTTACAAGAGGATGAAGAGCAGTCAACCTGTTTTACAAGAGGATGAAGAGCAGTCAAACTGTTTTATAAGAGAATGAAGAGCAGTCTAACTGCTTTATAAAAGGATGAAGAGCAGTCAAACTGTTTTATAAGAGGACGAAGAGCAGTCAAACTGAATTATAATCGGATGAAGAGCAGTCAAACTGATTTATAAGAGGATGAAGAGCAGTCAAATTGATTTATAAGAGGATGAAGAGCGGTCAAATGGTTTTATAAGACGATGAAGAGCAGTCAAATTGATTTATAAGAGGATGAAGAGCAGTCAAACTGATTTATAATCGGACGAAGAGCAGTCAAACTGATTTATAATCGGACGAAGAGCAGTCAAACGGTTTTATAAGAGGATGAAGAGCAGTCAAATTGATTTATAAGAGGATGAAGAGCAGTCAAACTGATTTATAAAAGGATGAAGAGAAGTCAAACTGTTTTATAAGAGGACGAAGAGCAGTCAAACTGATTCATAAGAGGATGAAGAGCAGTCAAACTGATTTATAAGAGGATGAAGAGCAGTCAAACTGATTTATAATCGGACGAAGAGCAGTCAAACTGATTTATAAAAGGATGAAGAGCAGTCAAACTGTTTTATAAGCGGATGAACCGCAGTCAAACTGATTTATAATCGGACGAAGAGCAGTCAAACTGATTTATAAGAGGATGAAGAGCAGTCACACTGCTTTATAAGAGGATGAAGAGCAGTCAAACTGTTCTATAGGAGGATGAAGCGCAGTCAAACTGGTTTATATGAGGATGAAGAGCAGTCAAACTGCTTTATAAGAGGATGAAGAGCAGTCAAACTGCTTTATAAAACGATGAAGAGCAGTCAAACTGTTTTATAAGAGGACGAAGAGCAGTCAAACTGATTTATAAGAGGATGAAGAGCAGTCAAACTGATTTAAAAGAGGATGAAGAGCAGTCAAACTGATTTATAATCGGACGAAGAGCAGTCAAACTGATTTATAATCGGATGAACAGCAGTCAATAATCGGACGAAGAGCAGTCAAACTGTTATATAGGAGGACGAAGAGCAGTCAAACTGAATTATAATCGGATGAAGAGCAGTCAAACTGATTTATAAGAGGATGAAGAGCAGTCAAACTGCTTTATAAAAGGATGAAGAGCAGTCAAACTGTTTAAAGAGGAGGAAGAGCAGTCACAATGTTTTATAAGCGGACGAACAGCAGTCAAACTGATTTATAATCGGACGAAGAGCAGTCAAAATGATTTATAATCGGACGAAGAGCAGTCAAACGGTTTTATAAGAGGATGAAGAGCAGTCAAATTGATTTATAAGAGGATGAAGAGCAGTCAAACTGCTTTATAAAAGGATGAAGAGAAGTCAAACTGTTTTATAAGAGGACGAAGAGCAGTCAAACTGATTCATAAGAGGATGAAGAGCAGTCAAACTGATTTATAAGAGGATGAAGAGCAGTCAAACTGATTTATAATCGGACGAAGAGCAGTCAAACTGATTTATAAAAGGATGAAGAGCAGTCAAACTGTTTTATAAGCGGATGAACCGCAGTCAAACTGATTTATAATCGGACGAAGAGCAGTCAAACTGATTTATAAGAGGATGAAGAGCAGTCACACTGCTTTATAAGAGGATGAAGAGCAGTCAAACTGTTCTATAGGAGGATGAAGTGCAGTCAAACTGGTTTATATGAGGATGAAGAGCAGTCAAACTGCTTTATAAGAGGATGAAGAGCAGTCAAACTGCTTTATAAAACGATGAAGAGCAGTCAAACTGTTTTATAAGAGGACGAAGAGCAGTCAAACTGATTTATAAGAGGATGAAGAGCAGTCAAACTGATTTAAAAGAGGATGAAGAGCAGTCAAACTGCTTTATAAAAGGCTGAAGAGCAGTCAAACTGATTTATAATCGGACGAAGAGCAGTCAATGATCGGACGAAGAGCAGTCAAACTCTTCTATAGGAGGATGAAGCGCAGTCAAAATGATTTATAAGAGGATGAAGAGCAGTCAAACTGCTTTATAAAAGGATGAAGAGAAGTCAAACTGTTTTATAAGAGGACGAAGAGCAGTCAAACTGATTTATAAGAGGATGAAGAGCAGTCAAACTGATTTATAAGAGGATGAAGAGCAGTCAAACTGCTTTATAAAACGATGAAGAGCAGTCAAACTGTTTTATAAGAGGACGAAGAGCAGTCAAACTGATTTATAAGTGGATGTAGAGCAGTCAAACTACTTTATAAAAGGCTGAAGAGCAGTCAAACTGATTTATAATCGGACGAAGAGCAGTCAATGATCGGACGAAGAGCAGTCAAACTCTTCTATAGGAGGATGAAGCGCAGTCAAACTGTTTTACACGAGGATGTAGAGCAGTCAGACTGGTTTACAAGAGGATGAAGAGCAGTCAACCTGTTTTACAAGAGGATGAAGAGCAGTCAAACTGTTTTATAAGAGAATGAAGAGCAGTCTAACTGCTTTATAAAAGAATGAAGAGCAGTCAAACTGTTTTATAAGAGGACGAAGAGCAGTCAAACTGAATTATAATCGGATGAAGAGCAGTCAAACTGATTTATAAGAGGATGAAGAGCAGTCAAACTGCTTTATAAAAGGATGAAGAGCAGTCAAACTGTTTTATAAGAGGACGAAGAGCAGTCAAACTGTTTTATAAGCGGACGAACAGCAGTCAAACTGATTTATAATCGGACGAAGAGCAGTCTAACTGATTTATAATCGGACGAAGAGCAGTCAAACTGATTTAAAAGAGGATGAAGAGCAGTCAAACTGCTTTATAAAAGGCTGAAGAGCAGTCAAACTGATTTATAATCGGACGAAGAGCAGTCAATGATCGGACGAAGAGCAGTCAAACTCTTCTATAGGAGGATGAAGCGCAGTCAAATTGATTTATAAGAGGATGAAGAGCAGTCAAACTGCTTTATAAAAGGATGAAGAGAAGTCAAACTGTTTTATAAGAGGACGAAGAGCAGTCAAACTGATTTATAAGAGGATGAAGAGCAGTCAAACTGATTTATAAGAGGATGAAGAGCAGTCAAACTGCTTTATAAAACGATGAAGAGCAGTCAAACTGTTTTATAAGAGGACGAAGAGCAGTCAAACTGATTTATAAGTGGATGTAGAGCAGTCAAACTACTTTATAAAAGGCTGAAGAGCAGTCAAACTGATTTATAATCGGACGAAGAGCAGTCAATGATCGGACGAAGAGCAGTCAAACTCTTCTATAGGAGGATGAAGCGCAGTCAAACTGTTTTACACGAGGATGTAGAGCAGTCAGACTGGTTCACAAGAGGATGAAGAGCAGTCAACCTGTTTTACAAGAGGATGAAGAGCAGTCAAACTGTTTTATAGGAGAATGAAGAGCAGTCTAACTGCTTTATAAAAGAATTAAGAGCAGTCAAACTGTTTTATAAGAGGACGAAGAGCAGTCAAACTGAATTATAATCGGATGAAGAGCAGTCAAACTGATTTATAAGAGGATGAAGAGCAGTCAAACTGCTTTATAAAAGGATGAAGAGCAGTCAAACTGTTTTATAAGAGGACGAAGAGCAGTCAAACTGTTTTATAAGCGGACGAACAGCAGTCAAACTGATTTATAATCGGACGAAGAGCAGTCTAACTGATTTATAATCGGACGAAGAGCAGTCAAACGGTTTTATAAGAGGATGAAGAGCAGTCAAATTGATTTATAAGAGTATGAAGAGCGGTCAAATGGTTTTATAAGAGGATGAAGAGCAGTCAAATTGATTTATAAGAGGATGAAGAGCAGTCAAACTGATTTATAATCGGACGAAGAGCAGTCAAACTGATTTATAATCGGACGAAGAGCAGTCAAACGGTTTTATAAGAGGATGAAGAGCAGTCAAATTGATTTATAAGAGGATGAAGAGCAGTCAAACTGCTTTATAAAAGGATGAAGAGAAGTCAAACTGTTTTATAAGAGGACGAAGAGCAGTCAAACTGATTCATAAGAGGATGAAGAGCAGTCAAACTGATTTATAAGAGGATGAAGAGCAGTCAAACTGATTTATAATCGACGAAGAGCAGTCAAACTGATTTATAAAAGGATGAAGAGCAGTCAAACTGTTTTATAAGCGGATGAACCGCAGTCAAACTGATTTATAATTGGACGAAGAGCAGTCAAACTGATTTATAAGAGGATGAAGAGCAGTCACACTGCTTTATAAGAGGATGAAGAGCAGTCAAATTGATTTATAAGAGGATGAAGAGCAGTCAAACTGCTTTATAAAAGGATGAAGAGAAGTCAAACTGTTTTATAAGAGGACGAAGAGCAGTCAAACTGATTCATAAGAGGATGAAGAGCAGTCAAACTGATTTATAAGAGGATGAAGAGCAGTCAAACTGATTTATAATCCGACGAAGAGCAGTCAAACTGATTTATAAAAGGATGAACCGCAGTCAAACTGTTTTATAAGCGGATGAACCGCAGTCAAACTGATTTATAATCGGACGAAGAGCAGTCAAACTGATTTATAAGAGGATGAAGAGCAGTCACACTGCTTTATAAGAGGATGAAGAGCAGTCAAACTGTTCTATAGGAGGATGAAGCGCAGTCAAACTGGTTTATATGAGGATGAAGAGCAGTCAAACTGCTTTATAAGAGGATGAAGAGCAGTCAAACTGCTTTATAAAACGATGAAGAGCAGTCAAACTGTTTTATAAGAGGACGAAGAGCAGTCAAACTGATTTATAAGAGGATGAAGAGCAGTCAAACTGATTTAAAAGAGGATGAAGAGCAGTCAAACTGCTTTATAAAAGGATTAAGAGCAGTCAAACTGATTTATAATCGGATGAACAGCAGTCAATAATCGGACGAAGAGCAGTCAAACTGTTATATAGGAGGACGAAGAGCAGTCAAACTGAATTATAATCGGATGAAGAGCAGTCAAACTGATTTATAAGAGGATGAAGAGCAGTCAAACTGCTTTATAAAAGGATGAAGAGCAGTCAAACTGTTTAATAAGAGGACGAAGAGCAGTCAAACTGTTTTATAAGCGGACGAACCGCAGTCAAACTGATTTATAATCGGACGAAGAGCAGTCAAACTGATTTATAAGAGGATGAAGAGCAGTCACACTGCTTTATAAGAGGATGAAGAGCAGTCAAACTGTTCTATAGGAGGATGAAGCGCAGTCAAACTGGTTTATATGAGGATGAAGAGCAGTCAAACTGCTTTATAAGAGGATGAAGAGCAGTCAAACTGCTTTATAAAACGATGAAGAGCAGTCAAACTGTTTTATAAGAGGACGAAGAGCAGTCAAACTGATTTATAAGAGGATGAAGAGCAGTCAAACTGATTTAAAAGAGGATGAAGAGCAGTCAAACTGATTTATAATCGGACGAAGAGCAGTCAAACTGATTTATAATCGGATGAACAGCAGTCAATAATCGGACGAAGAGCAGTCAAACTGTTATATAGGAGGACGAAGAGCAGTCAAACTGAATTATAATCGGATGAAGAGCAGTCAAACTGATTTATAAGAGGATGAAGAGCAGTCAAACTGCTTTATAAAAGGATGAAGAGCAGTCAAACTGTTTAATAAGAGGACGAAGAGCAGTCAAACTGTTTTATAAGCGGACGAACAGCAGTCAAACTGATTTATAATCGGACGAAGAGCAGTCAAAATGATTTATAATCGGACGAAGAGCAGTCAAACGGTTTTATAAGAGGATGAAGAGCAGTCAAATTGATTTATAAGAGGATGAAGAGCAGTCAAACTGCTTTATAAAAGGATGAAGAGAAGTCAAACTGTTTTATAAGAGGACGAAGAGCAGTCAAACTGATTCATAAGAGGATGAAGAGCAGTCAAACTGATTTATAAGAGGATGAAGAGCAGTCAAACTGATTTATAATCGGACGAAGAGCAGTCAAACTGATTTATAAAAGGATGAAGAGCAGTCAAACTGTTTAATAAGCGGATGAACCGCAGTCAAACTGATTTATAATCGGACGAAGAGCAGTCAAACTGATTTATAAGAGGATGAAGAGCAGTCACACTGATTTATAATCGGACGAAGAGCAGTCAAACTGATTTATAAGAGGATGAAGAGCAGTCACACTGCTTTATAAGAGGATGAAGAGCAGTCAAACTGTTCTATAGGAGGATGAAGCGCAGTCAAACTGGTTTATATGAGGATGAAGAGCAGTCAAACTGCTTTATAAGAGGATGAAGAGCAGTCAAACTGCTTTATAAAACGATGAAGAGCAGTCAAACTGTTTTATAAGAGGACGAAGAGCAGTCAAACTGATTTATAAGAGGATGAAGAGCAGTCAAACTGATTTAAAAGAGGATGAAGAGCAGTCAAACTGATTTATAATCGGACGAAGAGCAGTCAAACTGATTTATAATCGGATGAACAGCAGTCAATAATCGGACGAAGAGCAGTCAAACTGTTATATAGGAGGACGAAGAGCAGTCAAACTGAATTATAATCGGATGAAGAGCAGTCAAACTGATTTATAAGAGGATGAAGAGCAGTCAAACTGCTTTATAAAAGGATGAAGAGCAGTCAAACTGTTTAATAAGAGGACGAAGAGCAGTCAAACTGTTTTATAAGCGGACGAACAGCAGTCAAACTGATTTATAATCGGACGAAGAGCAGTCAAAATGATTTATAATCGGACGAAGAGCAGTCAAACGGTTTTATAAGAGGATGAAGAGCAGTCAAATTGATTTATAAGAGGATGAAGAGCAGTCAAACTGCTTTATAAAAGGATGAAGAGAAGTCAAACTGTTTTATAAGAGGACGAAGAGCAGTCAAACTGATTCATAAGAGGATGAAGAGCAGTCAAACTGATTTATAAGAGGATGAAGAGCAGTCAAACTGATTTATAATCGGACGAAGAGCAGTCAAACTGATTTATAAAAGGATGAAGAGCAGTCAAACTGTTTTATAAGCGGATGAACCGCAGTCAAACTGATTTATAATCGGACGAAGAGCAGTCAAACTGATTTATAAGAGGATGAAGAGCAGTCACACTGCTTTATAAGAGGATGAAGAGCAGTCAAACTGTTCTATAGGAGGATGAAGTGCAGTCAAACTGGTTTATATGAGGATGAAGAGCAGTCAAACTGCTTTATAAGAGGATGAAGAGCAGTCAAACTGCTTTATAAAACGATGAAGAGCAGTCAAACTGTTTTATAAGAGGACGAAGAGCAGTCAAACTGATTTATAAGAGGATGAAGAGCAGTCAAACTGATTTAAAAGAGGATGAAGAGCAGTCAAACTGCTTTATAAAAGGCTGAAGAGCAGTCAAACTGATTTATAATCGGACGAAGAGCAGTCAATGATCGGACGAAGAGCAGTCAAACTCTTCTATAGGAGGATGAAGCGCAGTCAAAATGATTTATAAGAGGATGAAGAGCAGTCAAACTGCTTTATAAAAGGATGAAGAGAAGTCAAACTGTTTTATAAGAGGACGAAGAGCAGTCAAACTGATTTATAAGAGGATGAAGAGCAGTCAAACTGATTTATAAGAGGATGAAGAGCAGTCAAACTGCTTTATAAAACGATGAAGAGCAGTCAAACTGTTTTATAAGAGGACGAAGAGCAGTCAAACTGATTTATAAGTGGATGTAGAGCAGTCAAACTACTTTATAAAAGGCTGAAGAGCAGTCAAACTGATTTATAATCGGACGAAGAGCAGTCAATGATCGGACGAAGAGCAGTCAAACTCTTCTATAGGAGGATGAAGCGCAGTCAAACTGTTTTACACGAGGATGTAGAGCAGTCAGACTGGTTTACAAGAGGATGAAGAGCAGTCAACCTGTTTTACAAGAGGATGAAGAGCAGTCAAACTGTTTTATAAGAGAATGAAGAGCAGTCTAACTGCTTTATAAAAGAATGAAGAGCAGTCAAACTGTTTTATAAGAGGACGAAGAGCAGTCAAACTGATTTATAATCGGACGAAGAGCAGTCTAACTGATTTATAATCGGACGAAGAGCAGTCAAACTGATTTAAAAGAGGATGAAGAGCAGTCAAACTGATTTATAAGAGGATGAAGAGCAGTCAAACTGCTTTATAAAAGGATGAAGAGCAGTCAAACTGTTTTATAAGAGGACGAAGAGCAGTCAAACTGTTTTATAAGCGGACGAACAGCAGTCAAACTGATTTATAATCGGACGAAGAGCAGTCTAACTGATTTATAATCGGACGAAGAGCAGTCAAACTGATTTAAAAGAGGATGAAGAGCAGTCAAACTGCTTTATAAAAGGCTGAAGAGCAGTCAAACTGATTTATAATCGGACGAAGAGCAGTCAATGATCGGACGAAGAGCAGTCAAACTCTTCTATAGGAGGATGAAGCGCAGTCAAATTGATTTATAAGAGGATGAAGAGCAGTCAAACTGCTTTATAAAAGGATGAAGAGAAGTCAAACTGTTTTATAAGAGGACGAAGAGCAGTCAAACTGATTTATAAGAGGATGAAGAGCAGTCAAACTGATTTATAAGAGGATGAAGAGCAGTCAAACTGCTTTATAAAACGATGAAGAGCAGTCAAACTGTTTTATAAGAGGACGAAGAGCAGTCAAACTGATTTATAAGTGGATGTAGAGCAGTCAAACTACTTTATAAAAGGCTGAAGAGCAGTCAAACTGATTTATAATCGGACGAAGAGCAGTCAATGATCGGACGAAGAGCAGTCAAACTCTTCTATAGGAGGATGAAGCGCAGTCAAACTGTTTTACACGAGGATGTAGAGCAGTCAGACTGGTTCACAAGAGGATGAAGAGCAGTCAACCTGTTTTACAAGAGGATGAAGAGCAGTCAAACTGTTTTATAGGAGAATGAAGAGCAGTCTAACTGCTTTATAAAAGAATTAAGAGCAGTCAAACTGTTTTATAAGAGGACGAAGAGCAGTCAAACTGAATTATAATCGGATGAAGAGCAGTCAAACTGATTTATAAGAGGATGAAGAGCAGTCAAACTGCTTTATAAAAGGATGAAGAGCAGTCAAACTGTTTTATAAGAGGACGAAGAGCAGTCAAACTGTTTTATAAGCGGACGAACAGCAGTCAAACTGATTTATAATCGGACGAAGAGCAGTCTAACTGATTTATAATCGGACGAAGAGCAGTCAAACGGTTTTATAAGAGGATGAAGAGCAGTCAAATTGATTTATAAGAGGATGAAGAGCGGTCAAATGGTTTTATAAGAGGATGAAGAGCAGTCAAATTGATTTATAAGAGGATGAAGAGCAGTCAAACTGATTTATAATCGGACGAAGAGCAGTCAAACTGATTTATAATCGGACGAAGAGCAGTCAAACGGTTTTATAAGAGGATGAAGAGCAGTCAAATTGATTTATAAGAGGATGAAGAGCAGTCAAACTGCTTTATAAAAGGATGAAGAGAAGTCAAACTGTTTTATAAGAGGACGAAGAGCAGTCAAACTGATTCATAAGAGGATGAAGAGCAGTCAAACTGATTTATAAGAGGATGAAGAGCAGTCAAACTGATTTATAATCGACGAAGAGCAGTCAAACTGATTTATAAAAGGATGAAGAGCAGTCAAACTGTTTTATAAGCGGATGAACCGCAGTCAAACTGATTTATAATTGGACGAAGAGCAGTCAAACTGATTTATAAGAGGATGAAGAGCAGTCACACTGCTTTATAAGAGGATGAAGAGCAGTCAAATTGATTTATAAGAGGATGAAGAGCAGTCAAACTGCTTTATAAAAGGATGAAGAGAAGTCAAACTGTTTTATAAGAGGACGAAGAGCAGTCAAACTGATTCATAAGAGGATGAAGAGCAGTCAAACTGATTTATAAGAGGATGAAGAGCAGTCAAACTGATTTATAATCCGACGAAGAGCAGTCAAACTGATTTATAAAAGGATGAACCGCAGTCAAACTGTTTTATAAGCGGATGAACCGCAGTCAAACTGATTTATAATCGGACGAAGAGCAGTCAAACTGATTTATAAGAAGATGAAGAGCAGTCACACTGCTTTATAAGAGGATGAAGAGCAGTCAAACTGTTCTATAGGAGGATGAAGCGCAGTCAAACTGGTTTATATGAGGATGAAGAGCAGTCAAACTGCTTTATAAGAGGATGAAGAGCAGTCAAACTGCTTTATAAAACGATGAAGAGCAGTCAAACTGTTTTATAAGAGGACGAAGAGCAGTCAAACTGATTTATAAGAGGATGAAGAGCAGTCAAACTGATTTAAAAGAGGATGAAGAGCAGTCAAACTGCTTTATAAAAGGATTAAGAGCAGTCAAACTGATTTATAATCGGATGAACAGCAGTCAATAATCGGACGAAGAGCAGTCAAACTGTTATATAGGAGGACGAAGAGCAGTCAAACTGAATTATAATCGGATGAAGAGCAGTCAAACTGATTTATAAGAGGATGAAGAGCAGTCAAACAACTTTATAAAAGGATGAAGAGCAGTCAAACTGTTTAATAAGAGGACGAAGAGCAGTCAAACTGTTTTATAAGCGGACGAACAGCAGTCAAACTGATTTATAAGAGGATGAAGAGCAGTCAAACTGATTTATAAGAGGATGAAGAGCAGTCAAACTGCTTTATAAAAGGCTGAAGAGCAGTCAAACTGATTTATAATCGGACGAAGAGCAGTCAATGATCGGACGAAGAGCAGTCAAACTCTTCTATAGGAGGATGAAGCGCAGTCAAATTGATTTATAAGAGGATGAAGAGCAGTCAAACTGCTTTATAAAAGGATGAAGAGAAGTCAAACTGTTTTATAAGAGGACGAAGAGCAGTCAAACTGATTTATAAGAGGATGAAGAGCAGTCAAACTGATTTATAAGAGGATGAAGAGCAGTCAAACTGCTTTATAAAACGATGAAGAGCAGTCAAACTGTTTTATAAGAGGACGAAGAGCAGTCAAACTGATTTATAAGTGGATGTAGAGCAGTCAAACTACTTTATAAAAGGCTGAAGAGCAGTCAAACTGATTTATAATCGGACGAAGAGCAGTCAATGATCGGACGAAGAGCAGTCAAACTCTTCTATAGGAGGATGAAGCGCAGTCAAACTGTTTTACACGAGGATGTAGAGCAGTCAGACTGGTTTACAAGAGGATGAAGAGCAGTCAATCTGTTTTACAAGAGGATGAAGAGCAGTCAAACTGTTTTATAAGAGAATGAAGAGCAGTCTAACTGCTTTATAAGAGAATGAAGAGCAGTCAAACTGTTTTATAAGAGGACGAAGAGCAGTCAAACTGAATTATAATCGGATGAAGAGCAGTCAAACTGATTTATAAGAGGATGAAGAGCAGTCAAACTGCTTTATAAAAGGATGAAGAGCAGTCAAACTGTTTTATAAGAGGACGAAGAGCAGTCAAACTGTTTTATAAGCGGACGAACAGCAGTCAAACTGATTTATAATCGGACGAAGAGCAGTCTAACTGATTTATAATCGGACGAAGAGCAGTCAAACGGTTTTATAAGAGGATGAAGAGCAGTCAAATTGATTTATAAGAGGATGAAGAGCGGTCAAATGGTTTTATAAGAGGATGAAGAGCAGTCAAATTGATTTATAAGAGGATGAAGAGCAGTCAAACTGATTTATAATCGGACGAAGAGCAGTCAAACTGATTTATAATCGGACGAAGAGCAGTCAAACGGTTTTATAAGAGGATGAAGAGCAGTCAAATTGATTTATAAAAGGATGAAGAGAAGTCAAACTGTTTTATAAGAGGACGAAGAGCAGTCAAACTGATTCATAAGAGGATGAAGAGCAGTCAAACTGATTTATAAGAGGATGAAAAGCAGTCAAACTGATTTATAATCGGACGAAGAGCAGTCAAACTGATTTATAAAAGGATGAAGAGCAGTCAAACTGTTTTATAAGCGGATGAACCGCAGTCAAACTGATTTATAATCGGACGAAGAGCAGTCAAACTGATTTATAAGAGGATGAAGAGCAGTCACACTGCTTTATAAGAGGATGAAGAGCAGTCAAACTGTTCTATAGGAGGATGAAGCGCAGTCAAACTGGTTTATATGAGGATGAAGAGCAGTCAAACTGCTTTATAAGAGGATGAAGAGCAGTCAAACTGCTTTATAAAACGATGAAGAGCAGTCAAACTGTTTTATAAGAGGACGAAGAGCAGTCAAACTGATTTATAAGAGGATGAAGAGCAGTCAAACTGATTTAAAAGAGGATGAAGAGCAGTCAAACTGCTTTATAAAAGGATTAAGAGCAGTCAAACTGATTTATAATCGGATGAACAGCAGTCAATAATCGGACGAAGAGCAGTCAAACTGTTATATAGGAGGACGAAGAGCAGTCAAACTGAATTATAATCGGATGAAGAGCAGTCAAACTGATTTATAAGAGGATGAAGAGCAGTCAAACTGCTTTATAAAAGGATGAAGAGCAGTCAAACTGTTTAATAAGAGGACGAAGAGCAGTCAAACTGTTTTATAAGCGGACGAACAGCAGTCAAACTGATTTATAAGAGGATGAAGAGCAGTCAAACTGATTTATAAGAGGATGAAGAGCAGTCAAACTGCTTTATAAAAGGCTGAAGAGCAGTCAAACTGATTTATAATCGGACGAAGAGCAGTCAATGATCGGACGAAGAGCAGTCAAACTCTTCTATAGGAGGATGAAGCGCAGTCAAATTGATTTATAAGAGGATGAAGAGCAGTCAAACTGCTTTATAAAAGGATGAAGAGAAGTCAAACTATTTTATAAGAGGACGAAGAGCAGTCAAACTGATTTATAAGAGGATGAAGAGCAGTCAAACTGATTTATAAGAGGATGAAGAGCAGTCAAACTGCTTTATAAAACGATGAAGAGCAGTCAAACTGTTTTATAAGAGGACGAAGAGCAGTCAAACTGATTTATAAGTGGATGTAGAGCAGTCAAACTACTTTATAAAAGGCTGAAGAGCAGTCAAACTGATTTATAATCGGACGAAGAGCAGTCAATGATCGGACGAAGAGCAGTCAAACTCTTCTATAGGAGGATGAAGCGCAGTCAAACTGTTTTACACGAGGATGTAGAGCAGTCAGACTGGTTTACAAGAGGATGAAGAGCAGTCAACCTGTTTTACAAGAGGATGAAGAGCAGTCAAACTGTTTTATAAGAGAATGAAGAGCAGTCTAACTGCTTTATAAGAGAATGAAGAGCAGTCAAACTGTTTTATAAGAGGACGAAGAGCAGTCAAACTGAATTATAATCGGATGAAGAGCAGTCAAACTGATTTATAAGAGGATGAAGAGCAGTCAAACTGCTTTATAAAAGGATGAAGAGCAGTCAAACTGTTTTATAAGAGGACGAAGAGCAGTCAAACTGTTTTATAAGCGGACGAACAGCAGTCAAACTGATTTATAATCGGACGAAGAGCAGTCTAACTGATTTATAATCGGACGAAGAGCAGTCAAACGGTTTTATAAGAGGATGAAGAGCAGTCAAATTGATTTATAAGAGGATGAAGAGCGGTCAAATGGTTTTATAAGAGGATGAAGAGCAGTCAAATTGATTTATAAGAGGATGAAGAGCAGTCAAACTGATTTATAATCGGACGAAGAGCAGTCAAACTGATTTATAATCGGACGAAGAGAAGTCAAACGGTTTTATAAGAGGATGAAGAGCAGTCAAATTGATTTATAAGAGGATGAAGAGCAGTCAAACTGCTTTATAAAAGGATGAAGAGAAGTCAAACTGTTTTATAAGAGGACGAAGAGCAGTCAAACTGATTCATAAGAGGATGAAGAGCAGTCAAACTGATTTATAAGAGGATGAAGAGCAGTCAAACTGATTTATAATCGGACGAAGAGCAGTCAAACTGATTTATAAAAGGATGAAGAGCAGTCAAACTGTTTTATAAGCGGATGAGCCGCAGTCAAACTGATTTATAATCGGACGAAGAGCAGTCAAACTGATTTATAAGAGGATGAAGCGCAGTCACACTGCTTTATAAGAGGATGAAGAGCAGTCAAACTGTTCTATAGGAGGATGAAGCGCAGTCAAACTGGTTTATATGAGGATGAAGAGCAGTCAAACTGCTTTATAAGAGGATGAAGAGCAGTCAAACTGCTTTATAAAACGATGAAGAGCAGTCAAACTGTTTTATAAGAGGACGAAGAGCAGTCAAACTGATTTATAAGAGGATGAAGAGCAGTCAAACTGATTTAAAAGAGGATGAAGAGCAGTCAAACTGATTTATAATCGGACGAAGAGCAGTCAAACTGATTTATAATCGGACGAAGAGCAGTCAAACGGTTTTATAAGAGGATGAAGAGCAGTCAAATTGATTTATAAGAGGATGAAGAGCAGTCAAACTGCTTTATAAAAGGATGAAGAGAAGTCAAACTGTTTTATAAGAGGACGAAGAGCAGTCAAACTGATTCATAAGAGGATGAAGAGCAGTCAAACTGATTTATAAGAGGATGAAGAGCAGTCAAACTGATTTATAATCGGACGAAGAGCAGTCAAACTGATTTATAAAAGGATGAAGAGCAGTCAAACTGTTTTATAAGCGGATGAACCGCAGTCAAACTGATTTATAATCGGACGAAGAGCAGTCAAACTGATTTATAAGAGGATGAAGAGCAGTCACACTGCTTTATATGAGGATGAAGAGCAGTCAAACTGTTCTATAGGAGGATGAAGCGCAGTCAAACTGGTTTATATGAGGATGAAGAGCAGTCAAACTGCTTTATAAGAGGATGAAGAGCAGTCAAACTGCTTTATAAAACGATGAAGAGCAGTCAAACTGTTTTATAAGAGGACGAAGAGCAGTCAAACTGATTTATAAGAGGATGAAGAGCAGTCAAACTGATTTAAAAGAGGATGAAGAGCAGTCAAACTGAATTATAATCGGATGAAGAGCAGTCAAACTGATTTATAAGAGGATGAAGAGCAGTCAAACTGCTTTATAAAAGGATGAAGAGCAGTCAAACTGTTTAATAAGAGGACGAAGAGCAGTCAAACTGTTTTATAAGCGGACGAACAGCAGTCAAACTGATTTATAATCGGACGAAGAGCAGTCAAAATGATTTATAATCGGACGAAGAGCAGTCAAACGGTTTTATAAGAGGATGAAGAGCAGTCAAATTGATTTATAAGAGGATGAAGAGCAGTCAAACTGCTTTATAAAAGGATGAAGAGAAGTCAAACTGTTTTATAAGAGGACGAAGAGCAGTCAAACTGATTCATAAGAGGATGAAGAGCAGTCAAACTGATTTATAAGAGGATGAAGAGCAGTCAAACTGATTTATAAGAGGATGAAGAGCAGTCAAACTGATTTAAAAGAGGATGAAGAGCAGTCAAACTGCTTTATAAAAGGATTAATAGCAGTCAAACTGATTTATAATCGGATGAACAGCAGTCAATAATCGGACGAGGAGCAGTCAAACTGTTATATAGGAGGACGAAGAGCAGTCAAACTGAATTATAATCGGATGAAGAGCAGTCAAACTGTTTTATAAGCGGACGAACAGCAGTCAAACTGATTTATAATCGGACGAAGAGCAGTCTAACTGATTTATAATCGGACGAAGAGCAGTCAAACGGTTTTATAAGAGGATGAAGAGCAGTCAAATTGATTTATAAGAGGATGAAGAGCGGTCAAATGGTTTTATAAGAGGATGAAGAGCAGTCAAATTGATTTATAAGAGGATGAAGAGCAGTCAAACTGATTTATAATCGGACGAAGAGCAGTCAAACTGATTTATAATCGGACGAAGAGCAGTCAAACGGTTTTATAAGAGGATGAAGAGCAGTCAAATTGATTTATAAGAGGATGAAGAGCAGTCAAACTGATTTATAAGAGGATGAAGAGCAGTCAAACTGATTTATAATCGGACGAAGAGCAGTCAAACTGATTTATAAAAGGATGAAGAGCAGTCAAATTGATTTATAAGAGGATGAAGAGCGGTCAAATGGTTTTATAAGAGGATGAAGAGCAGTCAAATTGATTTATAAGAGGATGAAGAGCAGTCAAACTGATTTATAATCGGACGAAGAGCAGTCAAACTGATTTATAATCGGACGAAGAGCAGTCAAACGGTTTTATAAGAGGACGAAGAGCAGTCAAACTGATTCATAAGAGGATGAAGAGCAGTCAAACTGATTTATAAGAGGATGAAGAGCAGTCAAACTGATTTATAATCGGACGAAGAGCAGTCAAACTGATTTATAAAAGGATGAAGAGCAGTCAAACTGTTTTATAAGCGGATGAACCGCAGTCAAACTGATTTATAATCGGACGAAGAGCAGTCAAACTGATTTATAAGAGGATGAAGAGCAGTCACACTGCTTTATAAGAGGATGAAGAGCAGTCAAACTGTTCTATAGGAGGATGAAGCGCAGTCAAACTGGTTTATATGAGGATGAAGAGCAGTCAAACTGCTTTATAAGAGGATGAAGAGCAGTCAAACTGCTTTATAAAACGATGAAGAGCAGTCAAACTGTTTTATAAGAGGACGAAGAGCAGTCAAACTGATTTATAAGAGGATGAAGAGCAGTCAAACTGATTTAAAAGAGGATGAAGAGCAGTCAAACTGCTTTATAAAAGGATTAAGAGCAGTCAAACTGATTTATAATCGGATGAACAGCAGTCAATAATCGGACGAAGAGCAGTCAAACTGTTATATAGGAGGACGAAGAGCAGTCAAACTGAATTATAATCGGATGAAGAGCAGTCAAACTGATTTATAAGAGGATGAAGAGCAGTCAAACTGCTTTATAAAAGGATGAAGAGCAGTCAAACTGTTTAATAAGAGGACGAAGAGCAGTCAAACTGTTTTATAAGCGGACGAACAGCAGTCAAACTGATTTATAAGAGGATGAAGAGCAGTCAAACTGATTTATAAGAGGATGAAGAGCAGTCAAACTGCTTTATAAAAGGCTGAAGAGCAGTCAAACTGATTTATAATCGGACGAAGAGCAGTCAATGATCGGACGAAGAGCAGTCAAACTCTTCTATAGGAGGATGAAGCGCAGTCAAATTGATTTATAAGAGGATGAAGAGCAGTCAAACTGCTTTATAAAAGGATGAAGAGAAGTCAAACTGTTTTATAAGAGGACGAAGAGCAGTCAAACTGATTTATAAGAGGATGAAGAGCAGTCAAACTGATTTATAAGAGGATGAAGAGCAGTCAAACTGCTTTATAAAACGATGAAGAGCAGTCAAACTGTTTTATAAGAGGACGAAGAGCAGTCAAACTGATTTATAAGTGGATGTAGAGCAGTCAAACTACTTTATAAAAGGCTGAAGAGCAGTCAAATTGATTTATAATCGGACGAAGAGCAGTCAATGATCGGACGAAGAGCAGTCAAACTCTTCTATAGGAGGATGAAGCGCAGTCAAACTGTTTTACACGAGGATGTAGAGCAGTCAGACTGGTTTACAAGAGGATGAAGAGCAGTCAACCTGTTTTACAAGAGGATGAAGAGCAGTCAAACTGTTTTATAAGAGAATGAAGAGCAGTCAAACTGTTTTATAAGAGAATGAAGAGCAGTCAAAATGTTTTATAAGAGGACGAAGAGCAGTCAAACTGAATTATAATCGGATGAAGAGCAGTCAAACTGATTTATAAGAGGATGAAGAGCAGTCAAACTGCTTTATAAAAGGATGAAGAGCAGTCAAACTGTTTTATAAGAGGACGAAGAGCAGTCAAACTGTTTTATAAGCGGACGAACAGCAGTCAAACTGATTTATAATCGGACGAAGAGCAGTCTAACTGATTTATAATCGGACGAAGAGCAGTCAAACGGTTTTATAAGGGGATGAAGAGCAGTCAAATTGATTCATAAGAGGATGAAGAGCGGTCAAATGGTTTTATAAGAGGATGAAGAGCAGTCAAATTGATTTATAAGAGGATGAAGAGCAGTCAAACTGATTTATAATCGGACGAAGAGCAGTCAAACTGATTTATAATCGGACGAAGAGCAGTCAAACGGTTTTATAAGAGGACGAAGAGCAGTCAAACTGATTCATAAGAGGATGAAGAGCAGTCAAACTGATTTATAAGAGGATGAAGAGCAGTCAAACTGATTTATAATCGGACGAAGAGCAGTCAAACTGATTTATAAAAGCATGAAGAGCAGTCAAACTGTTTTATAAGCGGATGAACCGCAGTCAAACTGATTTATAATCGGACGAAGAGCAGTCAAACTGATTTATAAGAGGATGAAGAGCAGTCACACTGCTTTATAAGAGGATGAAGAGCAGTCAAACTGTTCTATAGGAGGATGAAGCGCAGTCAAACTGGTTTATATGAGGATGAAGAGCAGTCAAACTGCTTTATAAGAGGATGAAGAGCAGTCAAACTGCTTTATAAAACGATGAAGAGCAGTCAAACTGTTTTATAAGAGGACGAAGAGCAGTCAAACTGATTTATAAGAGGATGAAGAGCAGTCAAACTGATTTAAAAGAGGATGAAGAGCAGTCAAACTGCTTTATAAAAGGATTAAGAGCAGTCAAACTGATTTATAATCGGATGAACAGCAGTCAATAATCGGACGAAGAGCAGTCAAACTGTTATATAGGAGGACGAAGAGCAGTCAAACTGAATTATAATCGGATGAAGAGCAGTCAAACTGATTTATAAGAGGATGAAGAGCAGTCAAACTGCTTTATAAAAGGATGAAGAGCAGTCAAACTGTTTAATAAGAGGACGAAGAGCAGTCAAACTGTTTTATAAGCGGACGAACAGCAGTCAAACTGATTTATAAGAGGATGAAGAGCAGTCAAACTGATTTATAAGAGGATGAAGAGCAGTCAAACTGCTTTATAAAAGGCTGAAGAGCAGTCAAACTGATTTATAATCGGACGAAGAGCAGTCAATGATCGGACGAAGAGCAGTCAAACTCTTCTATAGGAGGATGAAGCGCAGTCAAATTGATTTATAAGAGGATGAAGAGCAGTCAAACTGCTTTATAAAAGGATGAAGAGAAGTCAAACTGTTTTATAAGAGGACGAAGAGCAGTCAAACTGATTTATAAGAGGATGAAGAGCAGTCAAACTGATTTATAAGAGGATGAAGAGCAGTCAAACTGCTTTATAAAACGATGAAGAGCAGTCAAACTGTTTTATAAGAGGACGAAGAGCAGTCAAACTGATTTATAAGTGGATGTAGAGCAGTCAAACTACTTTATAAAAGGCTGAAGAGCAGTCAAATTGATTTATAATCGGACGAAGAGCAGTCAATGATCGGACGAAGAGCAGTCAAACTCTTCTATAGGAGGATGAAGCGCAGTCAAACTGTTTTACACGAGGATGTAGAGCAGTCAGACTGGTTTACAAGAGGATGAAGAGCAGTCAACCTGTTTTACAAGAGGATGGAGAGCAGTCAAACTGTTTTATAAGAGAATGAAGAGCAGTCAAACTGTTTTATAAGAGAATGAAGAGCAGTCAAAATGTTTTATAAGAGGACGAAGAGCAGTCAAACTGAATTATAATCGGATGAAGAGCAGTCAAACTGATTTATAAGAGGATGAAGAGCAGTCAAACTGCTTTATAAAAGGATGAAGAGCAGTCAAACTGTTTTATAAGAGGACGAAGAGCAGTCAAACTGTTTTATAAGCGGACGAACAGCAGTCAAACTGATTTATAATCGGACGAAGAGCAGTCTAACTGATTTATAATCGGACGAAGAGCAGTCAAACTGATTTATAAGAGGATGAAGAGCAGTCACACTGCTTTATAAGAGGATGAAGAGCAGTCAAACTGTTCTATAGGAGGATGAAGCGCAGTCAAACTGGTTTATATGAGGATGAAGAGCAGTCAAACTGCTTTATAAGAGGATGAAGAGCAGTCAAACTGCTTTATAAAACGATGAAGAGCAGTCAAACTGTTTTATAAGAGGACGAAGAGCAGTCAAACTGATTTATAAGAGGATGAAGAGCAGTCAAACTGATTTAAAAGAGGATGAAGAGCAGTCAAACTGCTTTATAAAAGGATTAAGAGCAGTCAAACTGATTTATAATCGGATGAACAGCAGTCAATAATCGGACGAAGAGCAGTCAAACTGTTATATAGGAGGACGAAGAGCAGTCAAACTGAATTATAATCGGATGAAGAGCAGTCAAACTGATTTATAAGAGGATGAAGAGCAGTCAAACTGCTTTATAAAAGGATGAAGAGCAGTCAAACTGTTTAATAAGAGGACGAAGAGCAGTCAAACTGTTTTATAAGCGGACGAACAGCAGTCAAACTGATTTATAAGAGGATGAAGAGCAGTCAAACTGATTTATAAGAGGATGAAGAGCAGTCAAACTGCTTTATAAAAGGCTGAAGAGCAGTCAAACTGATTTATAATCGGACGAAGAGCAGTCAATGATCGGACGAAGAGCAGTCAAACTCTTCTATAGGAGGATGAAGCGCAGTCAAATTGATTTATAAGAGGATGAAGAGCAGTCAAACTGCTTTATAAAAGGATGAAGAGAAGTCAAACTGTTTTATAAGAGGACGAAGAGCAGTCAAACTGATTTATAAGAGGATGAAGAGCAGTCAAACTGATTTATAAGAGGATGAAGAGCAGTCAAACTGCTTTATAAAACGATGAAGAGCAGTCAAACTGTTTTATAAGAGGACGAAGAGCAGTCAAACTGATTTATAAGTGGATGTAGAGCAGTCAAACTACTTTATAAAAGGCTGAAGAGCAGTCAAATTGATTTATAATCGGACGAAGAGCAGTCAATGATCGGACGAAGAGCAGTCAAACTCTTCTATAGGAGGATGAAGCGCAGTCAAACTGTTTTACACGAGGATGTAGAGCAGTCAGACTGGTTTACAAGAGGATGAAGAGCAGTCAACCTGTTTTACAAGAGGATGGAGAGCAGTCAAACTGTTTTATAAGAGAATGAAGAGCAGTCAAACTGTTTTATAAGAGAATGAAGAGCAGTCAAAATGTTTTATAAGAGGACGAAGAGCAGTCAAACTGAATTATAATCGGATGAAGAGCAGTCAAACTGATTTATAAGAGGATGAAGAGCAGTCAAACTGCTTTATAAAAGGATGAAGAGCAGTCAAACTGTTTTATAAGAGGACGAAGAGCAGTCAAACTGTTTTATAAGCGGACGAACAGCAGTCAAACTGATTTATAATCGGACGAAGAGCAGTCTAACTGATTTATAATCGGACGAAGAGCAGTCAAACGGTTTTATAAGGGGATGAAGAGCAGTCAAATTGATTTATAAGAGGATGAAGAGCGGTCAAATGGTTTTATAAGAGGATGAAGAGCAGTCAAATTGATTTATAAGAGGATGAAGAGCAGTCAAACTGATTTATAATCGGACGAAGAGCAGTCAAACTGATTTATAATCGGACGAAGAGCAGTCAAACGGTTTTATAAGAGGATGAAGAGCAGTCAAATTGATTTATAAGAGGATGAAGAGCAGTCAAACTGCTTTATAAAAGGATGAAGAGAAGTCAAACTGTTTTATAAGAGGACGAAGAGCAGTCAAACTGATTCATAAGAGGATGAAGAGCAGTCAAACTGATTTATAAGAGGATGAAGAGCAGTCAAACTGATTTATAATCGGACGAAGAGCAGTCAAAATTATTTATAAAAGGATGAAGAGCAGTCAAACTGTTTTATAAGCGGATGAACCGCAGTCAAACTGATTTATAATCGGATGAAGAGCAGTCAAACTGTTCTATAGGAGGATGAAGCGCAGTCAAACTGGTTTATATGAGGAAGAAGAGCAGTCAAACTGCTTTATAAGAGGATGAAGAGCAGTCAAACTGCTTTATAAAACGATGAAGAGCAGTCAAACTGTTTTATAAGAGGACGAAAAGCAGTCAAACTGATTTATAAGAGGATGAAGAGCAGTCAAACTGATTTAAAAGAGGATGAAGAGCAGTCAAACTGCTTTATAAAAGGATTAAGAGCAGTCAAACTGATTTATAATCGGATGAACAGCAGTCAATAATCGGACGAAGAGCAGTCAAACTGTTATATAGGAGGACGAAGAGCAGTCAAACTGAATTATAATCGGATGAAGAGCAGTCAAACTGTTTTATAAGCGGACGAACAGCAGTCAAACTGATTTATAATCGGACGAAGAGCAGTCTAACTGATTTATAATCGGACGAAGAGCAGTCAAACGGTTTTATAAGAGGATGAAGAGCAGTCAAATCGATTTATAAGAGGATGAAGAGCGGTCAAATGGTTTTATAAGAGGATGAAGAGCAGTCAAATTGATTTATAAGAGGATGAAGAGCAGTCAAACAGATTTATAATCGGACGAAGAGCAGTCAAACTGATTTATAATCGGACGAAGAGCAGTCAAACGGTTTTATAAGAGGATGAAGAGCAGTCAAATTGATTTATAAGAGGATGAAGAGCAGTCAAACTGCTTTATAAAAGGATGAAGAGAAGTCAAACTGTTTTATAAGAGGACGAAGAGCAGTCAAACTGATTCATAAGAGGATGAAGAGCAGTCAAACTGATTTATAAGAGGATGAAGAGCAGTCAAACTGATTTATAATCGGACGAAGAGCAGTCAAACTGATTTATAAAAGGATGAAGAGCAGTCAAACTGTTTTATAAGCGGATGAACCGCAGTCAAACTGATTTATAATCGGACGAAGAGCAGTCAAACTGATTTATAAGAGGATGAAGAGCAGTCACACTGCTTTATAAGAGGATGAAGAGCAGTCAAACTGTTCTATAGGAGGATGAAGCGCAGTCAAACTGGTTTATATGAGGATGAAGAGCAGTCAAAATGCTTTATAAGAGGATGAAGAGCAGTCAAACTGCTTTATAAAACGACGAAGAGCAGTCAAACTGATTTATAAGAGGATGAAGAGCAGTCAAACTGATTTAAAAGAGGATGAAGAGCAGTCAAACTGCTTTATAAAATGATTAAGAGCAGTCAAACTGATTTATAATCGGATGAACAGCAGTCAATAATCGGACGAAGAGCAGTCAAACTGTTATATAGGAGGACGAAGAGCAGTCAAACTGAATTATAATCGGATGAAGAGCAGTCAAACTGATTTATAAGAGGATGAAGAGCAGTCAAACTGCTTTATAAAAGGATGAAGAGCAGTCAAACTGTTTAATAAGAGGACGAAGAGCAGTCAAACTGTTTTATAAGCGGACGAACAGCATTCAAACTGATTTATAAGAGGATGAAGAGCAGTCAAACTGATTTATAAGAGGATGTAGAGCAGTCAAACTGCTTTATAAAAGGCTGAAGAGCAGTCAAACTGATTTATAATCGGACGAAGAGCAGTCAATGATCGGACGAAGAGCAGTCAAACTCTTCTATAGGAGGATGAAGCGCAGTCAAATTGATTTATAAGAGGATGAAGAGCAGTCAAACTGCTTTATAAAAGGATGAAGAGAAGTCAAACTGTTTTATAAGAGGACGAAGAGCAGTCAAACTGATTTATAAGAGGATGAAGAGCAGTCAAACTGATTTATAAGAGGATGAAGAGCAGTCAAACTGCTTTATAAAACGATGAAGAGCAGTCAAACTGTTTTATAAGAGGACGAAGAGCAGTCAAACTGATTTATAAGTGGATGTAGAGCAGTCAAACTACTTTATAAAAGGCTGAAGAGCAGTCAAACTGATTTATAATCGGACTAAGAGCAGTCAGTGATCGGACGAAGAGCAGTCAAACTCTTCTATAGGAGGATGAAGCGCAGTCAAACTGTTTTACACGAGGATGTAGAGCAGTCAGACTGGTTTACAAGAGGATGAAGAGCAGTCAACCTGTTTTACAAGAGGATGAAGAGCAGTCAAACTGTTTTATAAGAGAATGAAGAGCAGTCAAACTGTTTTATAAGAGAATGAAGAGCAGTCAAACTGCTTTATAAAAGGATGAAGAGCAGTCAAACTGTTTTATAAGAGGACGAAGAGCAGTCAAACTGTTTTATAAGCGGACGAACAGCAGTCAAACTGATTTATAATCGGACGAAGAGCAGTCTAACTGATTTATAATCGGACGAAGAGCAGTTAAACGGTTTTATAAGAGGATGAAGAGCAGTCAAATTGATTTATAAGAGGATGAAGAGCGGTCAAATGGTTTTATAAGAGGATGAAGAGCAGTCAAATTGATTTATAAGAGGATGAAGAGCAGTCAAACTGATTTATAATCGGACAAAGAGCAGTCAAACTGATTTATAATCGGACGAAGAGCAGTCAAACGGTTTTATAAGAGGATGAAGAGCAGTCAAATTGATTTATAAGAGGATGAAGAGCAGTCAAACTGCTTTATAAAAGGATGAAGAGAAGTCAAACTGTTTTATAAGAGGACGAAGAGCAGTCAAACTGATTCATAAGAGGATGAAGAGCAGTCAAACTGATTTATAAGAGGATGAAGAGCAGTCAAACTGATTTATAATCGGACGAAGAGCAGTCAAAATTATTTATTACAGGATGAAGAGCAGTCAAACTGTTTTATAAGCGGATGAACCGCAGTCAAACTGATTTATAATCGGACGAAGAGCAGTCAAACTGATTTATAAGAGGATGAAGAGCAGTCACACTGCTTTATAAGAGGATGAAGAGCAGTCAAACTGTTCTATAGGAGGATGAAGCGCAGTCAAACTGGTTTATATGAGGATGAAGAGCAGTCAAACTGCTTTATAAGAGGATGAAGAGCAGTCAAACTGCTTTATAAAACGATGAAGAGCAGTCAAACTGTTTTATAAGAGGACGAAGAGCAGTCAAACTGATTTATAAGAGGATGAAGAGCAGTCAAACTGATTTAAAAGAGGATGAAGAGCAGTCAAACTGCTTTATAAAAGGATTAAGAGCAGTCAAACTGATTTATAATCGGATGAACAGCAGTCAATAATCGGACGAAGAGCAGTCAAACTGTTATATAGGAGGACGAAGAGCAGTCAAACTGAATTATAATCGGATGAAGAGCAGTCAAACTGATTTATAAGAGGATGAAGAGCAGTCAAACTGCTTTATAAAAGGATGAAGAGCAGTCAAACTGTTTAATAAGAGGACGAAGAGCAGTCAAACTATTTTATAAGCGGACGAACAGCAGTCAAACTGATTTATAAGAGGATGAAGAGCAGTCAAACTGATTTATAAGAGGATGAAGAGCAGTCAAACTGCTTTATAAAAGGCTGAAGAGCAGTCAAACTGATTTATAATCGGACGAAGAGCAGTCAATGATCGGACGAAGAGCAGTCAAACTCTTCTATAGGAGGATGAAGCGCAGTCAAATTGATTTATAAGTGGATGAAGAGCAGTCAAACTGCTTTATAAAAGGATGAAGAGAAGTCAAACTGTTTTATAAGAGGACGAAGAGCAGTCAAACTGATTTATAAGAGGATGAAGAGCAGTCAAACTGATTTATAAGAGGATGAAGAGCAGTCAAACTGCTTTATAAAACGATGAAGAGCAGTCAAACTGTTTTATAAGAGGACGAAGAGCAGTCAAACTGATTTATAAGTGGATGTAGAGCAGTCAAACTACTTTATAAAAGGCTGAAGAGCAGTCAAACTGATTTATAATCGGACGAAGAGCAGTCAATGATCGGACGAAGAGCAGTCAAACTCTTCTATAGGAGGATGAAGCGCAGTCAAACTGTTTTACACGAGGATGTAGAGCAGTCAGACTGGTTTACAAGAGGATGAAGAGCAGTCAACCTGTTTTACAAGAGGATGAAGAGCAGTCAAACTGTTTTATAAGAGAATGAAGAGCAGTCAAACTGTTTTATAAGAGAATGAAGAGCAGTCAAACTGTTTTATAAGCGGACGAACAGCATTCAAACTGATTTATAAGAGGATGAAGAGCAATCAAACTGATTTATAAGAGGATGAAGAGCAGTCAAACGGTTTTATAAGAGGATGAAGAGCAGTCAAATTGATTTATAAGAGGATGAAGAGCAGTCAAACTGCTTTATAAAAGGATGAAGAGAAGTCAAACTGTTTTATAAGAGGACGAAGAGCAGTCAAACTGATTCATAAGAGGATGAAGAGCAGTCAAACTGATTTGTAAGAGGATGAAGAGCAGTCAAACTGATTTATAATCGGACGAAGAGCAGTCAAACTGATTTATAAAAGGATGAAGAGCAGTCAAACTGTTTTATAAGCGGATGAACCGCAGTCAAACTGATTTATAATCGGACGAAGAGCAGTCAAACTGATTTATAAGAGGATGAAGAGCAGTCAAACTGCTTTATAAAAGGATGAAGAGCAGTCAAACTGTTTAATAAGAGGACGAAGAGCAGTCAAACGGTTTTATAAGAGGATGAAGAGCAGTCAAATTGATTTATAAGAGGATGAAGAGCGGTCAAATGGTTTTATAAGAGGATGAAGAGCAGTCAAATTGATTTATAAGAGGATGAAGAGCAGTCTAACTGATTTATAATCGGACGAAGAGCAGTCAAACGGTTTTATAAGAGGATGAAGAGCAGTCAAACTGCTTTATAAAAGGATGAAGAGAAGTCAAACTGTTTTATAAGAGGACGAAGAGCAGTCAAACTGATTCATAAGAGGATGAAGAGCAGTCAAACTGATTTATAAGAGGATGAAGAGCAGTCAAACTGATTTATAATCGGACGAAGAGCAGTCAAACTGATTTATAAAAGGATGAAGAGCAGTCAAACTGTTTTATAAGCGGATGAACCGCAGTCAAACTGATTTATAATCGGACGAAGAGCAGTCAAACTGATTTATAAGAGGATGAAGAGCAGTCAAACTGCTTTATAAAAGGATGAAGAGCAGTCAAACTGTTTAATAAGAGGACGAAGAGCAGTCAAACTGTTTTATAAGCGGACGAACAGCAGTCAAACTGATTTATAAGAGGATGAAGAGCAGTCAAACTGCTTTATAAAAGGCTGAAGAGCAGTCAAACTGATTTATAATCGGACGAAGAGCAGTCAATGATCGGACGAAGAGCAGTCAAACTCTTCTATAGGAGGATGAAGCGCAGTCAAATTGATTTATAAGTGGATGAAGAGCAGTCAAACTGCTTTATAAAAGGATGAAGAGAAGTCAAACTGTTTTATAAGAGGACGAAGAGCAGTCAAACTGATTTATAAGAGGATGAAGAGCAGTCAAACTGATTTATAAGAGGATGAAGAGCAGTCAAACTGCTTTATAAAACGATGAAGAGCAGTCAAACTGTTTTATAAGAGGACGAAGAGCAGTCAAACTGATTTATAAGTGGATGTAGAGCAGTCAAACTACTTTATAAAAGGCTGAAGAGCAGTCAAACTGATTTATAATCGGACGAAGAGCAGTCAATGATCGGACGAAGAGCAGTCAAACTCTTCTATAGGAGGATGAAGCGCAGTCAAACTGTTTTACACGAGGATGTAGAGCAGTCAGACTGGTTTACAAGAGGATGAAGAGCAGTCAACCTGTTTTACAAGAGGATGAAGAGCAGTCAAACTGTTTTATAAGAGAATGAAGAGCAGTCAAACTGTTTTATAAGAGAATGAAGAGCAGTCAAACTGTTTTATAAGCGGACGAACAGCAGTCAAACTGATTTATAAGAGGATGAAGAGCAGTCAAACTGATTTATAAGAGGATGAAGAGCAGTCAAACGGTTTTATAAGAGGATGAAGAGCAGTCAAATTGATTTATAAGAGGATGAAGAGCAGTCAAACTGCTTTATAAAAGGATGAAGAGAAGTCAAACTGTTTTATAAGAGGACGAAGAGCAGTCAAACTGATTCATAAGAGGATGAAGAGCAGTCAAACTGATTTATAAGAGGATGAAGAGCAGTCAAACTGATTTATAATCGGACGAAGAGCAGTCAAACTGATTTATAAAAGGATGAAGAGCAGTCAAACTGTTTTATAAGCGGATGAACCGCAGTCAAACTGATTTATAATCGGACGAAGAGCAGTCAAACTGATTTATAAGAGGATGAAGAGCAGTCAAACTGCTTTATAAAAGGATGAAGAGCAGTCAAACTGTTTAATAAGAGGACGAAGAGCAGTCAAACTGTTTTATAAGCGGACGAACAGCAGTCAAATTGATTTATAAGAGGATGAAGAGCAGTCAAACTGCTTTATAAAAGGATGAAGAGCAGTCAAACTGTTTAATAAGAGGACGAAGAGCAGTCAAACGGTTTTATAAGAGGATGAAGAGCAGTCAAATTGATTTATAAGAGGATGAAGAGCGGTCAAATGGTTTTATAAGAGGATGAAGAGCAGTCAAATTGATTTATAAGAGGATGAAGAGCAGTCTAACTGATTTATAATCGGACGAAGAGCAGTCAAACGGTTTTATAAGAGGATGAAGAGCAGTCAAACTGCTTTATAAAAGGATGAAGAGAAGTCAAACTGTTTTATAAGAGGACGAAGAGCAGTCAAACTGATTCATAAGAGGATGAAGAGCAGTCAAACTGATTTATAAGAGGATGAAGAGCAGTCAAACTGATTTATAAGAGGACGAAGAGCAGTCAAAATTATTTATAAAAGGATGAAGAGCAGTCAAACTGTTTTATAAGCGGATGAACCGCAGTCAAACTGATTTATAATCGGACGAAGAGCAGTCAAACTGATTTATAAGAGGATGAAGCGCAGTCACACTGCTTTATAAGAGGATGAAGAGCAGTCAAACTGTTCTATAGGAGGATGAAGCGCAGTCAAACTGGTTTATATGAGGACTAAGAGCAGTCAAACTGCTTTATAAGAGGATGAAGAGCAGTCAAACTGCTTTATAAAACGATGAAGAGCAGTCAAACTGTTTTATAAGAGGACGAAGAGCAGTCAAACTGATTTATAAGAGGATGAAGAGCAGTCAAACTGATTTAAAAGAGGATGAAGAGCAGTCAAACTGATTTATAATCGGACGAAGAGCAGTCAAACTGATTTATAATCGGACGAAGAGCAGTCAAACGGTTTTATAAGAGGATGAAGAGCAGTCAAATTGATTTATAAGAGGATGAAGAGCAGTCAAACTGCTTTATAAAAGGATGAAGAGAAGTCAAACTGTTTTATAAGAGGACGAAGAGCAGTCAAACTGATTCATAAGAGGATGAAGAGCAGTCAAACTGATTTATAAGAGGATGAAGAGCAGTCAAACTGATTTATAATCGGACGAAGAGCAGTCAAACTGATTTATAAAAGGATGAAGAGCAGTCAAACTGTTTTATAAGCGGATGAACCGCAGTCAAACTGATTTATAATCGGACGAAGAGCAGTCAAACTGATTTATAAGAGGATGAAGAGCAGTCAAACTGCTTTATAAAAGGATGAAGAGCAGTCAAACTGTTTAATAAGAGGACGAAGAGCAGTCAAACTGTTTTATAAGCGGACGAACAGCAGTCAAACTGATTTATAAGAGGATGAAGAGCAGTCAAACTGATTTATAAGAGGATGAAGAGCAGTCAAACTGCTTTATAAAAGGCTGAAGAGCAGTCAAACTGATTTATAATCGGACGAAGAGCAGTCAATGATCGGACGAAGAGCAGTCAAACTCTTCTATAAGAGGATGAAGCGCAGTCAAATTGATTTATAAGTGGATGAAGAGCAGTCAAACTGCTTTATAAAAGGATGAAGAGAAGTCAAACTGTTTTATAAGAGGACGAAGAGCAGTCAAACTGATTTATAAGAGGATGAAGAGCAGTCAAACTGCTTTATAAAACGATGAAGAGCAGTCAAACTGTTTTATAAGAGGACGAAGAGCAGTCAAACTGATTTATAAGTGGATGTAGAGCAGTCAAACTACTTTATAAAAGGCTGAAGAGCAGTCAAACTGATTTATAATCGGACGAAGAGCAGTCAATGATCGGACGAAGAGCAGTCAAACTCTTCTATAGGAGGATGAAGCGCAGTCAAACTGTTTTACACGAGGATGTAGAGCAGTCAGACTGGTTTACAAGAGGATGAAGAGCAGTCAACCTGTTTTACAAGAGGATGAAGAGCAGTCAAACTGTTTTATAAGAGAATGAAGAGCAGTCAAACTGTTTTATAAGAGAATGAAGAGCAGTCAAACTGTTTTATAAGCGGACGAACAGCAGTCAAACTGATTTATAAGAGGATGAAGAGCAGTCAAACTGATTTATAAGAGGATGAAGAGCAGTCAAACTGCTTTATAAAAGGCTGAAGAGCAGTCAAACTGATTTATAATCGGACGAAGAGCAGTCAATGATCGGACGAAGAGCAGTCAAACTCTTCTATAGGAGGATGAAGCGCAGTCAAACTGTTTTACAAGAGGATGTAGAGCAGTCAGACTGGTTAACAAGAGGATGAAGAGCAGTCAACCTGTTTTACAAGAGGATGAAGAGCAGTCAAACTGTTTTGTAAGAGAATGAAGAGCAGTCAAACTGTTTTATAAGAGAATGAAGAGCAGTCAAAATGTTTTATAAGAGGACGAAGAGCAGTCAAACTGAATTATAATCGGATAAAGAGCAGTCAAACTGATTTATAAGAGGATGAAGAGCAGTCAAACTGCTTTATAAAAGGATGAAGAGCAGTCAAACTGTTTTATAAGAGGACGAAGAGCAGTCAAACTGTTTTATAAGCGGACGAACAGCAGTCAAACTGATTTATAATCGGACGAAGAGCAGTCTAACTGATTTATAATCGGACGAAGAGCAGTCAAACGGTTTTATAAGAGGATGAAGAGCAGTCAAATTGATTTATAAGAGGATGAAGAGCGGTCAAATGGTTTTATAAGAGGATGAAGAGCAGTCAAATTGATTTATAAGAGGATGAAGAGCAGTCAAACTGATTTATAATCGGACGAAGAGCAGTCAAACTGATTTATAATCGGACGAAGAGCAGTCAAACGGTTTTATAAGAGGATGAAGAGCAGTCAAATTGATTTATAAGAGGACGAAGAGCAGTCAAACTGATTCATAAGAGGATGAAGAGCAGTCAAACTTATTTATAAGAGGATGAAGAGCAGTCAAACTGATTTATAATCGGACGAAGAGCAGTCAAAATTATTTATAAAAGGATGAAGAGCAGTCAAACTGTTTTATAAGCGGATGAACCGCAGTCAAACTGATTTATAATCGGATGAAGAGCAGTCAAACTGTTCTATAGGAGGATGAAGCGCAGTCAAACTGCTTTATAAGAGGATGAAGAGCAGTCAAACTGCTTTATAAAACGATGAAGAGCAGTCAAACTGTTTTATAAGAGGACGAAGAGCAGTCAAACTGATTTATAAGAGGATGAAGAGCAGTCAAACTGATTTAAAAGAGGATGAAGAGCAGTCAAATTGCTTTATAAAAGGATTAAGAGCAGTCAAACTGATTTATAATCGGATGAACAGCAGTCAATAATCGGACGAAGAGCAGTCAAACTGTTATATAGGAGGACGAAGAGCAGTCAAACTGAATTATAATCGGATGAAGAGCAGTCAAACTGTTTTATAAGCGGACGAACAGCAGTCAAACTGATTTATAATCGGACGAAGAGCAGTCTAACTGATTTATAATCGGACGAAGAGCAGTCAAACGGTTTTATAAGAGGATGAAGAGCAGTCAAATTGATTTATAAGAGGATGAAGAGCGGTCAAATGGTTTTATAAGAGGATGAAGAGCAGTCAAATTGATTTATAAGAGGATGAAGAGCAGTCAAACTGATTTATAATCGGACGAAGAGCAGTCAAACTGATTTATAATCGGACGAAGAGCAGTCAAACGGTTTTATAAGAGGATGAAGAGCAGTCAAATTGATTTATAAGAGGATGAAGAGCAGTCAAACTGCTTTATAAAAGGTTGAAGAGAAGTCAAACTGTTTTATAAGAGGACGAAGAGCAGTCAAACTGATTCATAAGAGGATGAAGAGCAGTCAAACTGATTTATAAGAGGATGAAGAGCAGTCAAACTGATTTATAATCGGACGAAGAGCAGTCAAACTGATTTATAAAAGGATGAAGAGCAGTCAAACTGTTTTATAAGCGGATGAACCGCAGTCAAACTGATTTATAATCGGACGAAGAGCAGTCAAACTGATTTATAAGAGGATGAAGAGCAGTCACACTGCTTTATAAGAGGATGAAGAGCAGTCAAACTGTTCTATAGGAGGATGAAGCGCAGTCAAACTGGTTTATATGAGGATGAAGAGCAGTCAAACTGCTTTATAAGAGGATGAAGAGCAGTCAAACTGCTTTATAAAACGATGAAGAGCAGTCAAACTGTTTTATAAGAGGACGAAGAGCAGTCAAACTGATTTATAAGAGGATGAAGAGCAGTCAAACTGATTTAAAAGAGGATGAAGAGCAGTCAAACTGCTTTATAAAATGATTAAGAGCAGTCAAACTGATTTATAATCGGATGAACAGCAGTCAATAATCGGACGAAGAGCAGTCAAACTGTTATATAGGAGGACGAAGAGCAGTCAAACTGAATTATAATCGGATGAAGAGCAGTCAAACTGATTTATAAGAGGATGAAGAGCAGTCAAACTGCTTTATAAAAGGATGAAGAGCAGTCAAACTGTTTAATAAGAGGACGAAGAGCAGTCAAACTGTTTTATAAGCGGACGAACAGCAGTCAAACTGATTTATAAGAGGATGAAGAGCAGTCAAACTGATTTATAAGAGGATGTAGAGCAGTCAAACAGTCAAACTGCTTTATAAAAGGCTGAAGAGCAGTCAAACTGATTTATAATCGGACGAAGAGCAGTCAATGATCGGACGAAGAGCAGTCAAACTCTTCTATAGGAGGATGAAGCGCAGTCAAATTGATTTATAAGAGGATGAAGAGCAGTCAAACTGCTTTATAAAAGGATGAAGAGAAGTCAAACTGTTTTATAAGAGGACGAAGAGCAGTCAAACTGATTTATAAGAGGATGAAGAGCAGTCAAACTGATTTATAAGAGGATGAAGAGCAGTCAAACTGCTTTATAAAACGATGAAGAGCAGTCAAACTGTTTTATAAGAGGACGAAGAGCAGTCAAACTGATTTATAAGTGGATGTAGAGCAGTCAAACTACTTTATAAAAGGCTGAAGAGCAGTCAAACTGATTTATAATCGGACGAAGAGCAGTCAGTGATCGGACGAAGAGCAGTCAAACTCTTCTATAGGAGGATGAAGCGCAGTCAAACTGTTTTACACGAGGATGTAGAGCAGTCAGACTGGTTTACAAGAGGATGAAGAGCAGTCAACCTGTTTTACAAGAGGATGAAGAGCAGTCAAACTGTTTTATAAGAGAATGAAGAGCAGTCAAACTGTTTTATAAGAGAATGAAGAGCAGTCAAACTGTTTTATAAGAGGACGAAGAGCAGTCAAACTGAATTATAATCGGATGAAGAGCAGTCAAACTGATTTATAAGAGGATGAAGAGCAGTCAAACTGCTTTATAAAAGGATGAAGAGCAGTCAAACTGTTTTATAAGAGGACGAAGAGCAGTCAAACTGTTTTATAAGCGGACGAACAGCAGTCAAACTGATTTATAATCGGACGAAGAGCAGTCTAACTGATTTATAATCGGACGAAGAGCAGTCAAACGGTTTTATAAGAGGATGAAGAGCAGTCAAATTGATTTATAAGAGGATGAAGAGCGGTCAAATGGTTTTATAAGAGGATGAAGAGCAGTCAAATTGATTTATAAGAGGATGAAGAGCAGTCAAACTGATTTATAATCGGACGAAGAGCAGTCAAACTGATTTATAATCGGACGAAGAGCAGTCAAACGGTTTTATAAGAGGATGAAGAGCAGTCAAATTGATTTATAAGAGGATGAAGAGCAGTCAAACTGCTTTATAAAAGGATGAAGAGAAGTCAAACTGTTTTATAAGAGGACGAAGAGCAGTCAAACTGATTCATAAGAGGATGAAGAGCAGTCAAACTGATTTATAAGAGGATGAAGAGCAGTCAAACTGATTTATAATCGGACGAAGAGCAGTCAAAATTATTTATTACAGGATGAAGAGCAGTCAAACTGTTTTATAAGCGGATGAACCGCAGTCAAACTGATTTATAATCGGACGAAGAGCAGTCAAACTGATTTATAAGAGGATGAAGAGCAGTCACACTGCTTTATAAGAGGATGAAGAGCAGTCAAACTGTTCTATAGGAGGATGAAGCGCAGTCAAACTGGTTTATATGAGGATGAAGAGCAGTCAAACTGCTTTATAAGAGGATGAAGAGCAGTCAAACTGCTTTATAAAACGATGAAGAGCAGTCAAACTGTTTTATAAGAGGACGAAGAGCAGTCAAACTGATTTATAAGAGGATGAAGAGCAGTCAAACTGATTTAAAAGAGGATGAAGAGCAGTCAAACTGCTTTATAAAAGGATTAAGAGCAGTCAAACTGATTTATAATCGGATGAACAGCAGTCAATAATCGGACGAAGAGCAGTCAAACTGTTATATAGGAGGACGAAGAGCAGTCAAACTGAATTATAATCGGATGAAGAGCAGTCAAACTGATTTATAAGAGGATGAAGAGCAGTCAAACTGCTTTATAAAAGGATGAAGAGCAGTCAAACTGTTTAATAAGAGGACGAAGAGCAGTCAAACTGTTTTATAAGCGGACGAACAGCAGTCAAACTGATTTATAAGAGGATGAAGAGCAGTCAAACTGATTTATAAGAGGATGAAGAGCAGTCAAACTGCTTTATAAAAGGCTGAAGAGCAGTCAAACTGATTTATAATCGGACGAAGAGCAGTCAATGATCGGACGAAGAGCAGTCAAACTCTTCTATAGGAGGATGAAGCGCAGTCAAATTGATTTATAAGTGGATGAAGAGCAGTCAAACTGCTTTATAAAAGGATGAAGAGAAGTCAAACTGTTTTATAAGAGGACGAAGAGCAGTCAAACTGATTTATAAGAGGATGAAGAGCAGTCAAACTGATTTATAAGAGGATGAAGAGCAGTCAAACTGCTTTATAAAACGATGAAGAGCAGTCAAACTGTTTTATAAGAGGACGAAGAGCAGTCAAACTGATTTATAAGTGGATGTAGAGCAGTCAAACTACTTTATAAAAGGCTGAAGAGCAGTCAAACTGATTTATAATCGGACGAAGAGCAGTCAATGATCGGACGAAGAGCAGTCAAACTCTTCTATAGGAGGATGAAGCGCAGTCAAACTGTTTTACACGAGGATGTAGAGCAGTCAGACTGGTTTACAAGAGGATGAAGAGCAGTCAACCTGTTTTACAAGAGGATGAAGAGCAGTCAAACTGTTTTATAAGAGAATGAAGAGCAGTCAAACTGTTTTATAAGAGAATGAAGAGCAGTCAAACTGTTTTATAAGAGGACGAAGAGCAGTCAAACTGAATTATAATCGGATGAAGAGCAGTCAAACTGATTTATAAGAGGATGAAGAGCAGTCAAACTGCTTTATAAAAGGATGAAGAGCAGTCAAACTGTTTTATAAGAGGACGAAGAGCAGTCAAACTGTTTTATAAGCGGACGAACAGCAGTCAAACTGATTTATAATCGGACGAAGAGCAGTCTAACTGATTTATAATCGGACGAAGAGCAGTCAAACGGTTTTATAAGAGGATGAAGAGCAGTCAAATTGATTTATAAGAGGATGAAGAGCGGTCAAATGGTTTTATAAGAGGATGAAGAGCAGTCAAATTGATTTATAAGAGGATGAAGAGCAGTCTAACTGATTTATAATCGGACGAAGAGCAGTCAAACGGTTTTATAAGAGGATGAAGAGCAGTCAAACTGCTTTATAAAAGGATGAAGAGAAGTCAAACTGTTCTATAGGAGGATGAAGCGCAGTCAAACTGGTTTATATGAGGACTAAGAGCAGTCTAACTGCTTTATAAGAGGATGAAGAGCAGTCAAACTGCTTTATAAAACGATGAAGAGCAGTCAAACTGTTTTATAAGAGGACGAAGAGCAGTCAAACTGATTTATAAGAGGATGAAGAGCAGTCAAACTGATTTAAAAGAGGATGAAGAGCAGTCAAACTGATTTATAATCGGACGAAGAGCAGTCAAACTGATTTATAATCGGACGAAGAGCAGTCAAACGGTTTTATAAGAGGATGAAGAGCAGTCAAATTGATTTATAAGAGGATGAAGAGCAGTCAAACTGCTTTATAAAAGGATGAAGAGAAGTCAAACTGTTTTATAAGAGGACGAAGAGCAGTCAAACTGATTCATAAGAGGATGAAGAGCAGTCAAACTGATTTATAAGAGGATGAAGAGCAGTCAAACTGATTTATAATCGGACGAAGAGCAGTCAAACTGATTTATAAAAGGATGAAGAGCAGTCAAACTGTTTTATAAGCGGATGAACCGCAGTCAAACTGATTTATAATCGGACGAAGAGCAGTCAAACTGATTTATAAGAGGATGAAGAGCAGTCACACTGCTTTATAAGAGGATGAAGAGCAGTCAAACTGTTCTATAGGAGGATGAAGCGCAGTCAAACTGGTTTATATGAGGATGAAGAGCAGTCAAACTGCTTTATAAGAGGATGAAGAGCAGTCAAACTGCTTTATAAAACGATGAAGAGCAGTCAAACTGTTTTATAAGAGGACGAAGAGCAGTCAAACTGATTTATAAGAGGATGAAGAGCAGTCAAACTGATTTATAAAAGGATTAAGAGCAGTCAAACTGATTTATAATCGGATGAACAGCAGTCAATAATCGGACGAAGAGCAGTCAAACTGTTATATAGGAGGACGAAGAGCAGTCAAACTGAATTATAATCGGATGAAGAGCAGTCAAACTGATTTATAAGAGGATGAAGAGCAGTCAAACTGCTTTATAAAAGGATGAAGAGCAGTCAAACTGTTTAATAAGAGGACGAAGAGCAGTCAAACTGTTTTATAAGCGGACGAACAGCAGTCAAACTGATTTATAATCGGACGAAGAGCAGTCAAAATGATTTATAATCGGACGAAGAGCAGTCAAACGGTTTTATAAGAGGATGAAGAGCAGTCAAATTGATTTATAAGAGGATGAAGAGCAGTCAAACTGCTTTATAAAAGGATGAAGAGAAGTCAAACTGTTTTATAAGAGGACGAAGAGAAGTCAAACTGATTCATAAGAGGATGAAGAGCAGTCAAACTGATTTATAAGAGGATGAAGAGCAGTCAAACTGATTTATAATCGGACGAAGAGCAGTCAAACTGATTTATAAAAGGATGAAGAGCAGTCAAACTGTTTTATAAGCGGATGAACCGCAGTCAAACTGATTTATAATCGGACGAAGAGCAGTCAAACTGATTTATAAGAGGATGAAGAGCAGTCACACTGCTTTATAAGAGGATGAAGAGCAGTCAAACTGTTCTATAGGAGGATGAAGCGCAGTCAAACTGTTTTACACGAGGATGTAGAGCAGTCAGACTGGTTTACAAGAGGATGAAGAGCAGTCAACCTGTTTTACAAGAGGATGAAGAGCAGTCAAACTGCTTTATAAAAGGATGAAGAGCAGTCAAACTGCTTTATAAAAGGATGAAGAGAAGTCAAACTGTTTTATAAGAGGACGAAGAGCAGTCAAACTGATTCATAAGAGGATGAAGAGCAGTCAAACTGATTTATAAGAGGATGAAGAGCAGTCAAACTGATTTATAATCGGACGAAGAGCAGTCAAACTGATTTATAAAAGGATGAAGAGCAGTCAAACTGTTTTATAAGCGGATGAACCGCAGTCAAACTGATTTATAATCGGACGAAGAGCAGTCAAACTGATTTATAAGAGGATGAAGAGCAGTCACACTGCTTTATAAGAGGATGAAGAGCAGTCAAACTGTTCTATAGGAGGATGAAGCGCAGTCAAACTGGTTTATATGAGGATGAAGAGCAGTCAAACTGCTTTATAAGAGGATGAAGAGCAGTCAAACTGCTTTATAAAACGATGAAGAGCAGTCAAACTGTTTTATAAGAGGACGAAGAGCAGTCAAACTGATTTATAAGAGGATGAAGAGCAGTCAAACTGATTTAAAAGAGGATGAAGAGCAGTCAAACTGCTTTATAAAAGGATTAAGAGCAGTCAAACTGATTTATAATCGGATGAACAGCAGTCAATAATCGGACGAAGAGCAGTCAAACTGTTATATAGGAGGACGAAGAGCAGTCAAACTGAATTATAATCGGATGAAGAGCAGTCAAACTGATTTATAAGAGGATGAAGAGCAGTCAAACTGCTTTATAAAAGGATGAAGAGCAGTCAAACTGTTTAATAAGAGGACGAAGAGCAGTCAAACTGTTTTATAAGCGGACGAACAGCAGTCAAACTGATTTATAATCGGACGAAGAGCAGTCAAAATGATTTATAATCGGACGAAGAGCAGTCAAACGGTTTTATAAGAGGATGAAGAGCAGTCAAATTGATTTATAAGAGGATGAAGAGCAGTCAAACTGCTTTATAAAAGGATGAAGAGAAGTCAAACTGTTTTATAAGAGGACGAAGAGAAGTCAAACTGATTCATAAGAGGATGAAGAGCAGTCAAACTGATTTATAAGAGGATGAAGAGCAGTCAAACTGATTTATAATCGGACGAAGAGCAGTCAAACTGATTTATAAAAGGATGAAGAGCAGTCAAACTGTTTTATAAGCGGATGAACCGCAGTCAAACTGATTTATAATCGGACGAAGAGCAGTCAAACTGATTTATAAGAGGATGAAGAGCAGTCACACTGCTTTATAAGAGGATGAAGAGCAGTCAAACTGTTCTATAGGAGGATGAAGCGCAGTCAAACTGTTTTACACGAGGATGTAGAGCAGTCAGACTGGTTTACAAGAGGATGAAGAGCAGTCAACCTGTTTTACAAGAGGATGAAGAGCAGTCAAACTGTTTTATAAGAGAATGAAGAGCAGTCAAACTGTTTTATAAGAGAATGAAGAGCAGTCAAACTGTTTTATAAGAGGACGAAGAGCAGTCAAACTGAATTATAATCGGATGAAGAGCAGTCAAACTGATTTATAAGAGGATGAAGAGCAGTCAAACTGCTTTATAAAAGGATGAAGAGCAGTCAAACTGTTTTATAAGAGGACGAAGAGCAGTCAAACTGTTTTATAAGCGGACGAACAGCAGTCAAACTGATTTATAATCGGACGAAGAGCAGTCTAACTGATTTATAATCGGACGAAGAGCAGTCAAACGGTTTTATAAGAGGATGAAGAGCAGTCAAATTGATTTATAAGAGGATGAAGAGCGGTCAAATGGTTTTATAAGAGGATGAAGAGCAGTCAAATTGATTTATAAGAGGATGAAGAGCAGTCTAACTGATTTATAATCGGACGAAGAGCAGTCAAACGGTTTTATAAGAGGATGAAGAGCAGTCAAACTGCTTTATAAAAGGATGAAGAGAAGTCAAACTGTTTTATAAGAGGACGAAGAGCAGTCAAACTGATTCATAAGAGGATGAAGAGCAGTCAAACTGATTTATAAGAGGATGAAGAGCAGTCAAACTGATTTATAAGAGGACGAAGAGCAGTCAAAATTATTTATAAAAGGATGAAGAGCAGTCAAACTGTTTTATAAGCGGATGAACCGCAGTCAAACTGATTTATAATCGGACGAAGAGCAGTCAAACTGATTTATAAGAGGATGAAGCGCAGTCACACTGCTTTATAAGAGGATGAAGAGCAGTCAAACTGTTCTATAGGAGGATGAAGCGCAGTCAAACTGGTTTATATGAGGACTAAGAGCAGTCAAACTGCTTTATAAGAGGATGAAGAGCAGTCAAACTGCTTTATAAAACGATGAAGAGCAGTCAAACTGTTTTATAAGAGGACGAAGAGCAGTCAAACTGATTTATAAGAGGATGAAGAGCAGTCAAACTGATTTAAAAGAGGATGAAGAGCAGTCAAACTGATTTATAATCGGACGAAGAGCAGTCAAACTGATTTATAATCGGACGAAGAGCAGTCAAACGGTTTTATAAGAGGATGAAGAGCAGTCAAATTGATTTATAAGAGGACGAAGAGCAGTCAAACTGATTCATAAGAGGATGAAGAGCAGTCAAACTGATTTATAAGAGGATGAAGAGCAGTCAAACTGATTTATAATCGGACGAAGAGCAGTCAAACTGATTTATAAAAGGATGAAGAGCAGTCAAACTGTTTTATAAGCGGATGAACCGCAGTCAAACTGATTTATAATCGGACGAAGAGCAGTCAAACTGATTTATAAGAGGATGAAGAGCAGTCACACTGCTTTATAAGAGGATGAAGAGCAGTCAAACTGTTCTATAGGAGGATGAAGCGCAGTCAAACTGGTTTATATGAGGATGAAGAGCAGTCAAACTGCTTTATAAGAGGATGAAGAGCAGTCAAACTGCTTTATAAAACGATGAAGAGCAGTCAAACTGTTTTATAAGAGGACGAAGAGCAGTCAAACTGATTTATAAGAGGATGAAGAGCAGTCAAACTGATTTAAAAGAGGATGAAGAGCAGTCAAACTGCTTTATAAAAGGATTAAGAGCAGTCAAACTGATTTATAATCGGATGAACAGCAGTCAATAATCGGACGAAGAGCAGTCAAACTGTTATATAGGAGGACGAAGAGCAGTCAAACTGAATTATAATCGGATGAAGAGCAGTCAAACTGATTTATAAGAGGATGAAGAGCAGTCAAACTGCTTTATAAAAGGATGAAGAGCAGTCAAACTGTTTAATAAGAGGACGAAGAGCAGTCAAACTGTTTTATAAGCGGACGAACAGCAGTCAAACTGATTTATAATCGGACGAAGAGCAGTCAAAATGATTTATAATCGGACGAAGAGCAGTCAAACGGTTTTATAAGAGGATGAAGAGCAGTCAAATTGATTTATAAGAGGATGAAGAGCAGTCAAACTGCTTTATAAAAGGATGAAGAGAAGTCAAACTGTTTTATAAGAGGACGAAGAGCAGTCAAACTGATTCATAAGAGGATGAAGAGCAGTCAAACTGATTTATAAGAGGATGAAGAGCAGTCAAACTGATTTATAATCGGACGAAGAGCAGTCAAACTGATTTATAAAAGGATGAAGAGCAGTCAAACTGTTTTATAAGCGGATGAACCGCAGTCAAACTGATTTATAATCGGACGAAGAGCAGTCAAACTGATTTATAAGAGGATGAAGAGCAGTCACACTGCTTTATAAGAGGATGAAGAGCAGTCAAACTGTTCTATAGGAGGATGAAGCGCAGTCAAACTGGTTTATATGAGGATGAAGAGCAGTCAAACTGCTTTATAAGAGGATGAAGAGCAGTCAAACTGCTTTATAAAACGATGAAGAGCAGTCAAACTGTTTTATAAGAGGACGAAGAGCAGTCAAACTGATTTATAAGAGGATGAAGAGCAGTCAAACTGATTTAAAAGAGGATGAAGAGCAGTCAAACTGCTTTATAAAAGGATTAAGAGCAGTCAAACTGATTTATAATCGGATGAACAGCAGTCAATAATCGGACGAAGAGCAGTCAAACTGTTATATAGGAGGACGAAGAGCAGTCAAACTGAATTATAATCGGATGAAGAGCAGTCAAACTGATTTATAAGATGATGAAGAGCAGTCAAACTGCTTTATAAAAGGATGAAGAGCAGTCAAACTGTTTAATAAGAGGACGAAGAGCAGTCAAACTGTTTTATAAGCGGACGAACAGCAGTCAAACTGATTTATAAGAGGATGAAGAGCAGTCAAACTGATTTATAAGAGGATGAAGAGCAGTCAAACTGCTTTATAAAAGGCTGAAGAGCAGTCAAACTGATTTATAATCGGACGAAGAGCAGTCAATGATCGGTCGAAGAGCAGTCAAACTCTTCTATAGGAGGATGAAGTGCAGTCAAATTGATTTATAAGAGGATGAAGAGCAGTCAAACTGCTTTATAAAAGGATGAAGAGAAGTCAAACTGTTTTATAAGAGGACGAAGAGCAGTCAAACTGATTTATAAGAGGATGAAGAGCAGTCAAACTGATTTATAAGAGGATGAAGAGCAGTCAAACTGCTTTATAAAACGATGAAGAGCAGTCAAACTGTTTTATAAGAGGACGAAGAGCAGTCAAACTGATTTATAAGTGGTTGTAGAGCAGTCAAACTACTTTATAAAAGGCTGAAGAGCAGTCAAACTGATTTATAATCGGACGAAGAGCAGTCAATGATCGGACGAAGAGCAGTCAAACTCTTCTATAGGAGGATGAAGGGCAGTCAAACTGTTTTACACGAGGATGTAGAGCAGTCAGACTGGTTTACAAGAGGATGGAGAGCAGTCAACCTGTTTTACAAGAGGATGAAGAGCAGTCAAACTGTTTTATAAGAGAATGAAGAGCAGTCTAACTGCTTTATAAAAGGATGAAGAGCAGTCAAACTGTTTTATAAGAAGACGAAGAGCAGTCAAACTGAATTATAATCGGATGAAGAGCAGTCAAACTGATTTATAAGAGGATGAAGAGCAGTCAAACTGCTTTATAAAAGGATGAAGAGCAGTCAAACTGTTTTATAAGAGGACGAAGAGCAGTCAAACTGTTTTATAAGCGGACGAACAGCAGTCAAACTGATTTATAATCGGACGAAGAGCAGTCTAACTGATTTATAATCGGACGAAGAGCAGTCAAACGGTTTTATAAGAGGATGAAGAGCAGTCAAATTGATTTATAAGAGGATGAAGAGCGGTCAAATGGTTTTATAAGAGGATGAAGAGCAGACAAATTGATTTATAAGAGGATGAAGAGCAGTCAAACTGATTTATAATCGGACGAAGAGCAGTCAAACTGATTTATAATCGGACGAAGAGCAGTCAAACGGTTTTATAAGAGGATGAAGAGCAGTCAAATTGATTTATAAGAGGATGAAGAGCAGTCAAACTGCTTTATAAAAGGATGAAGAGAAGTCAAACTGTTTTATAAGAGGACGAAGAGCAGTCAAACTGATTCATAAGAGGATGAAGAGCAGTCAAACTGTTTTATAAGAGGATGAAGAGCAGTCAAACTGATTCATAATCGGACGAAGAGCAGTCAAACTGATTTATAAAAGGATGAAGAGCAGTCAAACTGTTTTATAAGCGGATGAACCGCAGTCAAACTGATTTATAATCCGACGAAGAGCAGTCAAACTGATTTATAAGAGGATGAAGAGCAGTCACACTGCTTTATAAGAGGATGAAGAGCAGTCAAACTGTTCTATAGGAGGATGAAGCGCAGTCAAACTGGTTTATATGAGGATGAAGAGCAGTCAAACTGCTTTATAAGAGGATGAAGAGCAGTCAAACTGCTTTATAAAACGATGAAGAACAGTCAAACTGTTTTATAAGAGGACGAAGAGCAGTCAAACTGATTTATAAGAGGATGAAGAGCAGTCAAACTGATTTAAAAGAGGATGAAGAGCAGTCAAACTGCTTTATAAAAGGATTAAGAGCAGTCAAACTGATTTATAATCGGATGAACAGCAGTCAATAATAGGACGAAGAGCAGTCAAACTGTTATATAGGAGGACGAAGAGCAGTCAAACTGAATTATAATCGGATGAAGAGCAGTCAAACTGATTTATAAGAGGATGAAGAGCAGTCAAACTGCTTTATAAAAGGATGAAGAGCAGTCAAACTGTTTAATAAGAGGACGAAGAGCAGTCAAACTGTTTTATAAGCGGACGAACAGCAGTCAAACTGATTTATAATCGGACGAAGAGCAGTCAAAATGATTTATAATCGGACGAAGAGCAGTCAAACGGTTTTATAAGAGGATGAAGAGCAGTCAAATTGATTTATAAGAGGATGAAGAGCAGTCAAACTGCTTTATAAAAGGATGAAGAGAAGTCAAACTGTTTTATAAGAGGACGAAGAGCAGTCAAACTGATTCATAAGAGGATGAAGAGCAGTCAAACTGATTTATAAGAGGATGAAGAGCAGTCAAACTGATTTATAATCGGACGAAGAGCAGTCAAACTGATTTATAAAAGGATGAAGAGCAGTCAAACTGTTTTATAAGCGGATGAACCGCAGTCAAACTGATTTATAATCGGACGAAGAGCAGTCAAACTGATTTATAAGAGGATGAAGAGCAGCCACACTGCTTTATAAGAGGATGAAGAGCAGTCAAACTGTTCTATAGGAGGATGAAGCGCAGTCAAACTGGTTTATATGAGGATGAAGAGCAGTCAAACTGCTTTATAAGAGGATGAAGAGCAGTCAAACTGCTTTATAAAACGATGAAGAGCAGTCAAACTGTTTTATAAGAGGACGAAGAGCAGTCAAACTGATTTATAAGAGGATGAAGAGCAGTCAAACTGATTTAAAAGAGGATGAAGAGCAGTCAAACTGCTTTATAAAAGGATTAAGAGCAGTCAAACTGATTTATAATCGGATGAACAGCAGTCAATAATCGGACGAAGAGCAGTCAAACTGTTATATAGGAGGACGAAGAGCAGTCAAACTGAATTATAATCGGATGAAGAGCAGTCAAACTGATTTATAAGATGATGAAGAGCAGTCAAACTGCTTTATAAAAGGATGAAGAGCAGTCAAACTGTTTAATAAGAGGATGAAGAGCAGTCAAACTGATTTATAAGAGGATGAAGAGCAGTCAAACTGCTTTATAAAAGGCTGAAGAGCAGTCAAACTGATTTATAATCGGACGAAGAGCAGTCAATGATCGGACGAAGAGCAGTCAAACTCTTCTATAGGAGGATGAAGCGCAGTCAAATTGATTTATAAGAGGATGAAGAGCAGTCAAACTGCTTTATAAAAGGATGAAGAGAAGTCAAACTGTTTTATAAGAGGACGAAGAGCAGTCAAACTGATTTATAAGAGGATGAAGAGCAGTCAAACTGATTTATAAGAGGATGAAGAGCAGTCAAACTGCTTTATAAAACGATGAAGAGCAGTCAAACTGTTTTATAAGAGGACGAAGAGCAGTCAAACTGATTTATAAGTGGTTGTAGAGCAGTCAAACTACTTTATAAAAGGCTGAAGAGCAGTCAAACTGATTTATAATCGGACGAAGAGCAGTCAATGATCGGACGAAGAGCAGTCAAACTCTTCTATAGGAGGATGAAGCGCAGTCAAACTGTTTTACACGAGGATGTAGAGCAGTCAGACTGGTTTACAAGAGGATGGAGAGCAGTCAACCTGTTTTACAAGAGGATGAAGAGAGGTCAAACTGTTTTATAAGAGAATGAAGAGCAGTCTAACTGCTTTATAAAAGGATGAAGAGCAGTCAAACTGTTTTATAAGAAGACGAAGAGCAGTCAAACTGAATTATAATCGGATGAAGAGCAGTCAAACTGATTTATAAGAGGATGAAGAGCAGTCAAACTGCTTTATAAAAGGATGAAGAGCAGTCAAACTGTTTTATAAGAGGACGAAGAGCAGTCAAACTGTTTTATAAGCGGACAAACAGCATTCAAACTGATTTATAATCGGACGAAGAGCAGTCTAACTGATTTATAATCGGACGAAGAGCAGTCAAACGGTTTTATAAGAGGATGAAGAGCAGTCAAATTGATTTATAAGAGGATGAAGAGCGGTCAAATGGTTTTATAAGAGGATGAAGAGCAGACAAATTGATTTATAAGAGGATGAAGAGCAGTCAAACTGATTTATAATCGGACGAAGAGCAGTCAAACTGATTTATAATCGGACGAAGAGCAGTCAAACGGTTTTATAAGAGGATGAAGAGCAGTCAAATTGATTTATAAGAGGATGAAGAGCAGTCAAACTGCTTTATAAAAGGATGAAGAGAAGTCAAACTGTTTTATAAGAGGACGAAGAGCAGTCAAACTGATTCATAAGAGGATGAAGAGCAGTCAAACTGATTTATAATCGGACGAAGAGCAGTCAAACTGATTTATAAAAGGATGAAGAGCAGTCAAACTGTTTTATAAGCGGATGAACCGCAGTCAAACTGATTTATAATCGGACGAAGAGCAGTCAAACTGATTTATAAGAGGATGAAGAGCAGTCACACTGCTTTATAAGAGGATGAAGAGCAGTCAAACTGTTCTATAGGAGGATGAAGCGCAGTCAAACTGGTTTATATGAGGATGAAGAGCAGTCAAACTGCTTTATAAGAGGATGAAGAGCAGTCAAACTGCTTTATAAAACGATGAAGAACAGTCAAACTGTTTTATAAGAGGACGAAGAGCAGTCAAACTGATTTATAAGAGGATGAAGAGCAGTCAAACTGATTTAAAAGAGGATGAAGAGCAGTCAAACTGCTTTATAAAATGATTAAGAGCAGTCAAACTGATTTATAATCGGATGAACAGCAGTCAATAATCGGACGAAGAGCAGTCAAACTGTTATATAGGAGGACGAAGAGCAGTCAAACTGAATTATAATCGGATGAAGAGCAGTCAAACTGATTTATAATCTGACGAAGAGCAGTCAAACTGATTTATAAGAGGATGAAGAGCAGTCACACTGCTTTATAAGAGGATGAAGAGCAGTCAAACTGTTCTATAGGAGGATGAAGCGCAGTCAAACTGGTTTATATGAGGATGAAGAGCAGTCAAACTGCTTTATAAGAGGATGAAGAGCAGTCAAACTGCTTTATAAAACGATGAAGAGCAGTCAAACTGTTTTATAAGAGGACGAAGAGCAGTCAAACTGATTTATAAGAGGATGAAGAGCAGTCAAACTGATTTAAAAGAGGATGAAGAGCAGTCAAACTGCTTTATAAAAGGATTAAGAGCAGTCAAACTGATTTATAATCGGATGAACAGCAGTCAATAATCGGACGAAGAGCAGTCAAACTGTTATATAGGAGGACGAAGAGCAGTCAAACTGAATTATAATCGGATGAAGAGCAGTCAAACTGATTTATAAGATGATGAAGAGCAGTCAAACTGCTTTATAAAAGGATTAAGAGCAGTCAAACTGTTTAATAAGAGGACGAAGAGCAGTCAAACTGTTTTATAAGCGGACGAACAGCAGTCAAACTGATTTATAAGAGGATGAAGAGCAGTCAAACTGATTTATAAGAGGATGAAGAGCAGTCAAACTGCTTTATAAAAGGCTGAAGAGCAGTCAAACTGATTTATAATCGGACGAAGAGCAGTCAATGATCGGACGAAGAGCAGTCAAACTCTTCTATAGGAGGATGAAGCGCAGTCAAATTGATTTATAAGAGGATGAAGAGCAGTCAAACTGCTTTATAAAAGGATGAAGAGAAGTCAAACTGTTTTATAAGAGGACGAAGAGCAGTCAAACTGATTTATAAGAGGATGAAGAGCAGTCAAACTGATTTATAAGAGGATGAAGAGCAGTCAAACTGCTTTATAAAACGATGAAGAGCAGTCAAACTGTTTTATAAGAGGACGAAGAGCAGTCAAACTGATTTATAAGTGGTTGTAGAGCAGTCAAACTACTTTATAAAAGGCTGAAGAGCAGTCAAACTGATTTATAATCGGACGAAGAGCAGTCAATGATCGGACGAAGAGCAGTCAAACTCTTCTATAGGAGGATGAAGCGCAGTCAAACTGTTTTACACGAGGATGTAGAGCAGTCAGACTGGTTTACAAGAGGATGGAGAGCAGTCAACCTGTTTTACAAGAGGATGAAGAGCAGTCAAACTGTTTTATAAGAGAATGAAGAGCAGTCTAACTGCTTTATAAAAGGATGAAGAGCAGTCAAACTGTTTTATAAGAGGACGAAGAGCAGTCAAACTGAATTATAATCGGATGAAGAGCAGTCAAACTGATTTATAAGAGGATGAAGAGCAGTCAAACTGCTTTATAAAAGGATGAAGAGCAGTCAAACTGTTTTATAAGAGGACGAAGAGCAGTCAAACTGTTTTATAAGCGGACGAACAGCAGTCAAACTGATTTATAATCGGACGAAGAGCAGTCTAACTGATTTATAATCGGACGAAGAGCAGTCAAACGGTTTTATAAGAGGATGAAGAGCAGTCAAATTGATTTATAAGAGGATGAAGAGCGGTCAAATGGTTTTATAAGAGGATGAAGAGCAGACAAATTGATTTATAAGAGGATGAAGAGCAGTCAAACTGATTTATAATCGGACGAAGAGCAGTCAAACTGATTTATAATCGGACGAAGAGCAGTCAAACGGTTTTATAAGAGGATGAAGAGCAGTCAAATTGATTTATAAGAGGATGAAGAGCAGTCAAACTGCTTTATAAAAGGATGAAGAGAAGTCAAACTGTTTTATAAGAGGACGAAGAGCAGTCAAACTGATTCATAAGAGGATGAAGAGCAGTCAAACTGATTTATAAGAGGATGAAGAGCAGTCAAACTGATTTATAATCGGACGAAGAGCAGTCAAACTGATTTATAAAAGGATGAAGAGCAGTCAAACTGTTTTATAAGCGGATGAACCGCAGTCAAACTGATTTATAATCGGACGAAGAGCAGTCAAACTGATTTATAAGAGGATGAAGAGCAGTCACACTGCTTTATAAGAGGATGAAGAGCAGTCAAACTGTTCTATAGGAGGATGAAGCGCAGTCAAACTGGTTTATATGAGGATGAAGAGCAGTCAAACTGCTTTATAAGAGGATGAAGAGCAGTCAAACTGCTTTATAAAACGATGAAGAGCAGTCAAACTGTTTTATAAGAGGACGAAGAGCAGTCAAACTGATTTATAAGAGGATGAAGAGCAGTCAAACTGATTTAAAAGAGGATGAAGAGCAGTCAAACTGCTTTATAAAAGGATGAAGAGCAGTCAAACTGTTTAATAAGAGGACGAAGAGCAGTCAAACTGTTTTATAAGCGGACGAACAGCAGTCAAACTGATTTATAATCCGACGAAGAGCAGTCAAACTGATTTATAATCGGACGAAGAGCAGTTAAACGGTTTTATAAGAGGAAGAAGAGCAGTCAAATTGATTTATAAGAGGATGAAGAGCAGTCAAACTGCTTTATAAAAAGATGAAGCGCAGTCAAATTGTTTTATACGAGGATGTAGAGCAGTCAGACTGTTTTACAAGAGGTTGAAGAGCAGTCAACCTGTTTTACAAGAGGATGAAGAGCAGTCATATCGCTTTATAAAAGGATGAAGAGCAGTCAAACTGATTTATAATCGGACAAAGAGCAGTCAAACTGTTCTATACGGGGATGAAGAGCAGTCAAACTATTTTATAAGAGGATGAAGAGCAGTCAAACTGATTTATAATCCGACGAAGAGCAGTCAAACTGTTCTATAGGAGGATGAAGCGCAGTCAAACTGGTTTATAGGAGGATGAAGAGCAGTCAAACTGCTTTATAGGAGGATGAAGAGCAGTCAAACTGCTTTATAAAACGATGAAGAGCAGTCCAACTGTTTTATAAGAGGACGAAGAGCAGTCAAACTGATTTATAAGAGGATGAAGAGCAGTCAAACTGATTCATAAGAGGATGAAGAGCAGTCAAACTGATTTATAAGAGGATGAAGAGCAGTCAAACTGATTTATAATCGGACGAAGAGCAGTCAAACTGATTTATAAAAGGATGAAGAGCAGTCAAACTGTTTTATAAGCGGATGAACCGCAGTCAAACTGATTTATAATCGGACGAAGAGCAGTCAAACTGATTTATAAGAGGATGAAGAGCAGTCACACTGCTTTATAAGAGGATGAAGAGCAGTCAAACTGTTCTATAGGAGGATGAAGCGCAGTCAAACTGGTTTATATGAGGATGAAGAGCAGTCAAACTGCTTTATAAGAGGATGAAAAGCAGTCAAACTGCTTTATAAAACGATGAAGAGCAGTCAAACTGTTTTATAAGAGGACGAAGAGCAGTCAAACTGATTTATAAGAGGATGAAGAGCAGTCAAACTGATTTAAAAGAGGATGAAGAGCAGTCAAACTGCTTTATAAAAGGATTAAGAGCAGTCAAACTGATTTATAATCGGATGAACAGCAGTCAATAATCGGACGAAGAGCAGTCAAACTGTTATATAGGAGGACGAAGAGCAGTCAAACTGAATTATAATCGGATGAAGAGCAGTCAAACTGATTTATAATCGGACGAAGAGCAGTCAAACTGATTTATAAGAGGATGAAGAGCAGTCACACTGCTTTATAAGAGGATGAAGAGCAGTCAAACTGTTCTATAGGAGGATGAAGCGCAGTCAAACTGGTTTATATGAGGATGAAGAGCAGTCAAACTGCTTTATAAGAGGATGAAGAGCAGTCAAACTGCTTTATAAAACGATGAAGAGCAGTCAAACTGTTTTATAAGAGGACGAAGAGCAGTCAAACTGATTTATAAGAGGATGAAGAGCAGTCAAACTGATTTAAAAGAGGATGAAGAGCAGTCAAACTGCTTTATAAAAGGATTAAGAGCAGTCAAACTGATTTATAATCGGATGAACAGCAGTCAATAATCGGACGAAGAGCAGTCAAACTGTTATATAGGAGGACGAAGAGCAGTCAAACTGAATTATAATCGGATGAAGAGCAGTCAAACTGATTTATAAGATGATGAAGAGCAGTCAAACTGCTTTATAAAAGGATTAAGAGCAGTCAAACTGTTTAATAAGAGGACGAAGAGCAGTCAAACTGTTTTATAAGCGGACGAACAGCAGTCAAACTGATTTATAAGAGGATGAAGAGCAGTCAAACTGATTTATAAGAGGATGAAGAGCAGTCAAACTGCTTTATAAAAGGCTGAAGAGCAGTCAAACTGATTTATAATCGGACGAAGAGCAGTCAATGATCGGACGAAGAGCAGTCAAACTCTTCTATAGGAGGATGAAGCGCAGTCAAATTGATTTATAAGAGGATGAAGAGCAGTCAAACTGCTTTATAAAAGGATGAAGAGAAGTCAAACTGTTTTATAAGAGGACGAAGAGCAGTCAAACTGATTTATAAGAGGATGAAGAGCAGTCAAACTGATTTATAAGAGGATGAAGAGCAGTCAAACTGCTTTATAAAACGATGAAGAGCAGTCAAACTGTTTTATAAGAGGACGAAGAGCAGTCAAACTGATTTATAAGTGGTTGTAGAGCAGTCAAACTACTTTATAAAAGGCTGAAGAGCAGTCAAACTGATTTATAATCGGACGAAGAGCAGTCAATGATCGGACGAAGAGCAGTCAAACTCTTCTATAGGAGGATGAAGCGCAGCCAAACTGTTTTACACGAGGATGTAGAGCAGTCAGACTGGTTTACAAGAGGATGGAGAGCAGTCAACCTGTTTTACAAGAGAATGAAGAGCAGTCTAACTGCTTTATAAAAGGATGAAGAGCAGTCAAACTGTTTTATAAGAGGACGAAGAGCAGTCAAACTGAATTATAATCGGATGAAGAGCAGTCAAACTGATTTATAAGAGGATGAAGAGCAGTCAAACTGCTTTATAAAAGGATGAAGAGCAGTCAAACTGTTTTATAAGAGGACGAAGAGCAGTCAAACTGTTTTATAAGCGGACGAACAGCAGTCAAACTGATTTATAATCGGACGAAGAGCAGTCTAACTGATTTATAATCGGACGAAGAGCAGTCAAACGGTTTTATAAGAGGATGAAGAGCAGTCAAATTGATTTATAAGAGGATGAAGAGCGGTCAAATGGTTTTATAAGAGGATGAAGAGCAGACAAATTGATTTATAAGAGGATGAAGAGCAGTCAAACTGATTTATAATCGGACGAAGAGCAGTCAAACTGATTTATAATCGGACGAAGAGCAGTCAAACGGTTTTATAAGAGGATGAAGAGCAGTCAAATTGATTTATAAGAGGATGAAGAGCAGTCAAACTGCTTTATAAAAGGATGAAGAGAAGTCAAACTGTTTTATAAGAGCACGAAGAGCAGTCAAACTGATTCATAAGAGGATGAAGAGCAGTCAAACTGATTTATAAGAGGATGAAGAGCAGTCAAACTGATTTATAATCGGACGAAGAGCAGTCAAACTGATTTATAAAAGGATGAAGAGCAGTCAAACTGTTTTATAAGCGGATGAACCGCAGTCAAACTGATTTATAATCGGACGAAGAGCAGTCAAACTGATTTATAAGAGGATGAAGAGCAGTCACACTGCTTTATAAGAGGATGAAGAGCAGTCAAACTGTTCTATAGGAGGATGAAGCGCAGTCAAACTGGTTTATATGAGGATGAAGAGCAGTCAAACTGCTTTATAAGAGGATGAAGAGCAGTCAAACTGATTTATAAAACGATGAAGAGCAGTCAAACTGTTTTATAAGAGGACGAAGAGCAGTCAAACTGATTTATAAGAGGATGAAGAGCAGTCAAACTGATTTAAAAGAGGATGAAGAGCAGTCAAACTGCTTTATAAAAGGATGAAGAGCAGTCAAACTGTTTAATAAGAGGACGAAGAGCAGTCAAACTGTTTTATAAGCGGACGAACAGCAGTCAAACTGATTTATAATCGGACGAAGAGCAGTCAAACTGATTTATAATCGGACGAAGAGCAGTTAAACGGTTTTATAAGAGGAAGAAGAGCAGTCAAATTGATTTATAAGAGGATGAAGAGCAGTCAAACTGCTTTATAAAAAGATGAAGCGCAGTCAAATTGTTTTATACGAGGATGTAGAGCAGTCAGACTGTTTTACAAGAGGTTGAAGAGCAGTCAACCTGTTTTACAAGAGGATGAAGAGCAGTCATATCGCTTTATAAAAGGATGAAGAGCAGTCAAACTGATTTATAATCGGACAAAGAGCAGTCAAACTGTTCTATACGGGGATGAAGCGCAGTCAAACTGGTTTATAGGAGGATGAAGAGCAGTCAAACTATTTTATAAGAGGATGAAGAGCAGTCAAACTGATTTATAATCCGACGAAGAGCAGTCAAACTGTTCTATAGGAGGATGAAGCGCAGTCAAACTGGTTTATAGGAGGATGAAGAGCAGTCAAACTGCTTTATAGGAGGATGAAGAGCAGTCAAACTGCTTTATAAAACGATGAGAGCAGTCCAACTGTTTTATAAGAGGACGAAGAGCAGTCAAACTGATTTATAAGAGGATGAAGAGCAGTCAAACTGATTTATAAGAGGATGAAGAGCAGTCAAACTGCTTTATAAAAGGCTGAAGAGCAGTCAAACTGATTTATAATCGGACGAAGAGCAGTCAATGATCGGACGAAGAACAGTCAAACTCTTCTATAGGAGGATGAAGCGCAGTCAAACTGTTTTACACGAGGATGTAGAGCAGTCAGACTGGTTTACAAGAGGATGAAGAGCAGTCAACCTGTTTTACAAGAGGATGAAGAGCAGTCAAACTGTTTTATAAGAGAATGAAGAGCAGTCAAACTGCTTTATAAAAGGATGAAGAGCAGTCAAACTGTTTTATAAGAGGACGAAGAGCAGTCAAACTGTTTTATAAGCGGACGAACAGCAGTCAAACTGATTTATAATCGGACGAAGAGCAGTCAAACTGATTTATAATCGGACGAAGAGCAGTCAAACGGTTTTATAAGAGGATGAAGAGCAGTCAAATTGATTTATAAGAGGATGAAGAGCAGTCAAACTGCTTTATAAAAGGATGAAGAGCAGTCAAACTGTTTTATACGAGGATATAGAGCAGTCAGACTGTTTTACAAGAGGTTGAAGAGCAGTCAACCTGTTTTACAAGATGATGAAGAGCAGTCAAGCTGTTTTATAAGAGGATGAAGAGCAGTCAAACTGATTTATAAGAGGATGAAGAGCAGTCAAACTGCTTTATAAAAGGATGAAGAGCAGTCAAACTGATTTATAAGAGGATGAAGATCAGTCAAACCGCTTTATAAAAGGATGAAGAGCAGTCTACTGTTTTATAAGAGGACGAAGAGCAGTCAAAATGATTTATAATCGGATGATGAGCAGTCAAACAGATTTATAAGAGGATGAAGAGCAGTCAAACTGCTTTATAAAAGGATGAAGAGCAGTCAAACTGTTTTATAAGAGGACGAAGAGCAGTCAAACTGATTTATAATCGGACGAAGAGCAGTCAAACTGTTCTATACGAGGATGAAGCGCAGTCAAACTGGTTTATAGGAGGATGAAGAGCAGTCAAACTGTTCTATAGGAGGATGAAGCGCAGTCAAACTGGTTTATATGAGGATGAAGAGCAGTCAAACTGCTTTATAAGAGGATGAAGAGCAGTCAAACTGCTTTATAAAACGATGAAGAGCAGTCAAACTGTTTTATAAGAGGTCGAAGAGCAGTCAAACTGATTTATAAGAGGATGAAGAGCAGTCAAACTGATTTAAAAGAGGATGAAGAGCAGTCAAACTGCTTTATAAAAGGATGAAGAGCAGTCAAACTGATTTATAATCGGATGAACAGCAGTCAATAATGGGACGAAGAGCAGTCAAACTGTTATATAGGAGGACGAAGAGCAGTCAAACCGAATTATAATCGGATGAAGAGCAGTCAAACTGATTTATAAGAGGATGAAGAGCAGTCAAACTGCTTTATAAAAGCATGAAGAGCAGTCAAACTGTTTAATAAGAGGACAAAGAGCAATCAAACTGTTTTATAAGCGGACGAACAGCAGTCAAACTGATTTATAATCGGACGAAGAGCAGTCAAACTGTTCTATACGAGGATGAAGCGCAGTCAAACTGGTTTATAGGAGGATGAAGAGCAGTCAAACTGTTCTATAGGAGGATGAAGCGCAGTCAAACTGGTTTATATGAGGATGAAGAGCAGTCAAACCGCTCTATAAGAGGATGAAGAGCAGTCAAACTGCTTTATAAAACGATGAAGAGCAGTCAAACTGTTTTATAAGCGGACGAACAGCAGTCAAACTGATTTATAATCGGACGAAGAGCAGTCAAACTGTTCTATACGAGGATGAAGCGCAGTCAAACTGGTTTATAGGAGGATGAAGAGCAGTCAAACTGTTCTATAGGAGGATGAAGCGCAGTCAAACTGGTTTATATGAGGATGAAGAGCAGTCAAACTGCTTTATAAGAGGATGAAGAGCAGTCAAACTGCTTTATAAAACGATGAAGAGCAGTCAAACTGTTTAATAAGAGGACGAAGAGCAGTCAAACTGTTTTATAAGCGGACGAACAGCAGTCAAACTGATTTATAAGAGGATGAAGAGCAGTCAAACTGATTTATAAGAGGATGAAGAGCAGTCAAACTGCTTTATAAAAGGCTGAAGAGCAGTCAAACTGATTTATAATCGGACGAAGAGCAGTCAATGATCGGACGAAGAGCAGTCAAACTCTTCTATAGGAGGATGAAGCGCAGTCAAATTGATTTATAAGAGGATGAAGAGCAGTCAAACTGCTTTATAAAAGGATGAAGAGAAGTCAAACTGTTTTATAAGAGGACGAAGAGCAGTCAAACTGATTTATAAGAGGATGAAGAGCAGTCAAACTGATTTATAAGAGGATGAAGAGCAGTCAAACTGCTTTATAAAACGATGAAGAGCAGTCAAACTGTTTTATAAGAGGACGAAGTGCAGTCAAACTGATTTATAAGTGGTTGTAGAGCAGTCAAACTACTTTATAAAAGGCTGAAGAGCAGTCAAACTGATTTATAATCGGACGAAGAGCAGTCAATGATCGGACGAAGAGCAGTCAAACTCTTCTATAGGAGGATGAAGCGCAGTCAAACTGTTTTACACGAGGATGTAGAGCAGTCAGACTGGTTTACAAGAGGATGGAGAGCAGTCAACCTGTTTTACAAGAGGATGAAGAGCAGTCAAACTGTTTTATAAGAGAATGAAGAGCAGTCTAACTGCTTTATAAAAGGATGAAGAGCAGTCAAACTGTTTTATAAGAGGACGAAGAGCAGTCAAACTGAATTATAATCGGATGAAGAGCAGTCAAACTGATTTATAAGAGGATGAAGAGCAGTCAAACTGCTTTATAAAAGGATGAAGAGCAGTCAAACTGTTTTATAAGAGGACGAAGAGCAGTCAAACTATTTTATAAGCGGACGAACAGCAGTCAAACTGATTTATAATCGGACGAAGAGCAGTCTAACTGATTTATAATCGGACGAAGAGCAGTCAAACGGTTTTATAAGAGGATGAAGAGCAGTCAAATTGATTTATAAGAGGATGAAGAGCGGTCAAATGGTTTTATAAGAGGATGAAGAGCAGACAAATTGATTTATAAGAGGATGAAGAGCAGTCAAACTGATTTATAATCGGACGAAGAGCAGTCAAACTGATTTATAATCGGACGAAGAGCAGTCAAACGGTTTTATAAGAGGATGAAGAGCAGTCAAATTGATTTATAATCGGAAGAAGAGCAGTCAAACTGATTTATAATCGGACGAAGAGCAATCAAACGGTTTTATAAGCGGATGAAGAGCAGTCAAACTGATTTATAATCGGACGAAGAGCAGTCAAACGGTTTTATAAGAGGATGAAGAGAAGTCAAACTGTTTTATAAGAGGACGAAGAGCAGTCAAACTGATTTATAATCGGACGAAGAGCAGTCAAACTGATTTATAAAAGGATGAAGAGCAGTCAAACTGTTTTATAAGCGGATGAACCGCAGTCAAACTGATTTATAATCGGACGAAGAGCAGTCAAACTGATTTATAAGAGGATGAAGAGCAGTCACACTGCTTTATAAGAGGATGAAGAGCAGTCAAACTGTTCTATAGGAGGATGAAGCGCAGTCAAACTGGTTTATATGAGGATGAAGAGCAGTCAAACTGCTTTATAAGAGGATGAAGAGCAGTCAAACTGCTTTATAAAACGATGAAGAGCAGTCAAACTGTTTTATAAGAGGACGAAGAGCAGTCAAACTGATTTATAAGAGGATGAAGAGCAGTCAAACTGATTTAAAAGAGGATGAAGAGCAGTCAAACTGCTTTATAAAAGGATTAAGAGCAGTCAAACTGATTTATAATCGGATGAACAGCAGTCAATAATCGGACGAAGAGCAGTCAAACTGTTATATAGGAGGACGAAGAGCAGTCAAATTGAATTTTAATCGGATGAAGAGCAGTCAAACTGATTTATAAGAGGATGAAGAGCAGTCAAACTGCTTTATAAAAGGATGAAGAGCAGTCAAACTGTTTAATAAGAGGACGAAGAGCAGTCAAACTGTTTTATAAGCGGACGAACAGCAGTCAAACTGATTTATAATCGGACGAAGAGCAGTCAAACTGATTTATAATCGGACGAAGAGCAGTTAAACGGTTTTATAAGAGGAAGAAGAGCAGTCAAATTGATTTATAAGAGGATGAAGAGCAGTCAAACTGCTTTATAAAAAGATGAAGTGCAGTCAAACTGTTTTATACGAGGATGTAGAGCAGTCAGACTGTTTTACAAGAGGTTGAAGAGCAGTCAACCTGTTTTACAAGAGGATGAAGAGCAGTCATATCGCTTTATAAAAGGATGAAGAGCAGTCAAACTGATTTATAATCGGACAAAGAGCAGTCAAACTGTTCTATACGGGGATGAAGCGCAGTCAAACTGGTTTATAGGAGGATGAAGAGCAGTCAAACTATTTTATAAGAGGATGAAGAGCAGTCAAACTGATTTATAATCCGACGAAGAGCAGTCAAACTGTTCTATAGGAGGATGGAGCGCAGTCAAACTGGTTTATAGGAGGATGAAGAGCAGTCAAACTGCTTTATAGGAGGATGAAGAGCAGTCAAACTGCTTTATAAAACGATGAAGAGCAGTCCAACTGTTTTATAGGAGGACGAAGAGCAGTCAAACTGATTTATAAGAGGATGAAGAGCAGTCAAACTGATTTATAAGATGATGAAGAGCAGTCAAACTGCTTTATAAAAGGCTGAAGAGCAGTCAAACTGATTTATAATCGGACGAAGAGCAGTCAATGATCGGACGAAAAACAGTCAAACTCTTCCATAGGAGGATGAAGCGCAGTCAAACTGTTTTACACGAGGATGTAGAGCAGTCAGACTGGTTTACAAGAGGATGAAGAGCAGTCAACCTGTTTTACAAGAGGATGAAGAGCAGTCAAACTGTTTTATAAGAGAATGAAGAGCAGTCAAACTACTTTATAAAAGGATGAAGAGCAGTCAAACTGTTTTATAAGAGGACGAAGAGCAGTCAAACTGTTTTATAAGCGGACGAACAGCAGTCAAACTGATTTATAATCGGACGAAGAGCAGTCAAACTGATTTATAATCGGACGAAGAGCAGTCAAACGGTTTTATAAGAGGATGAAGAGCAGTCAAATTGATTTATAAGAGGATGAAGAGCAGTCAAACTGATTTATAAGAGGATGAAGAGCAGTCAAACTGCTTTATAAAAGGATGAAGAGCAGTCAAACTGATTTATAAGAGGATGAAGAGCAGTCAAACAGATTTATAAGAGGATGAAGAGCAGTCAAACTGCTTTATAAAAGGATGAAGAGCAGTCAAACTGTTTTATAAGAGGACGAAGAGCAGTCAAACTGATTTATAATCGGACGAAGAGCAGTCAAACTGTTCTATACGAGGATGCAGCGCAGTCAAACTGGTTTATAGGAGGATGAAGAGCAGTCAAACTGTTCTATAGGAGGATGAAGCGCAGTCAAACTGGTTTATATGAGGATGAAGAGCAGTCAAACTGCTTTATAAGAGGATGAAGAGCAGTCAAACTGCTTTATAAAACGATGAAGAGCAGTCAAACTGTTTTATAAGAGGTCGAAGAGCAGTCAAACTGATTTATAAGAGGATGAAGAGCAGTCAAACTGATTTAAAAGAGGATGAAGAGCAGCCAAACTGCTTTATAAAAGGATTAAGAGCAGTCAAACTGATTTATAATCGGATGAACAGCAGTCAATAATGGGACGAAGAGCAGTCAAACTGTTATATAGGAGGACGAAGAGCAGTCAAACCGAATTATAATCGGATGAAGAGCAGTCAAACTGATTTATAAGAGGATGAAGAGCAGTCAAACTGCTTTATAAAAGCATGAAGAGCAGTCAAACTGTTTAATAAGAGGACGAAGAGCAATCAAACTGTTTTATAAGCGGACGAACAGCAGTCAAACTGATTTATAATCGGACGAAGAGCAGTCAAACTGTTCTATACGAGGATGAAGCGCAGTCAAACTGGTTTATAGGAGGATGAAGAGCAGTCAAACTGTTCTATAGGAGGATGAAGCGCAGTCAAACTGGTTTATATGAGGATGAAGAGCAGTCAAACCGCTCTATAAGAGGATGAAGAGCAGTCAAACTGCTTTATAAAACGATGAAGAGCAGTCAAACTGTTTTATAAGCGGACGAACAGCAGTCAAACTGATTTATAATCGGACGAAGAGCAGTCAAACTGTTCTATACGAGGATGAAGCGCAGTCAAACTGGTTTATAGGAGGATGAAGAGCAGTCAAACTGTTCTATAGGAGGATGAAGCGCAGTCAAACTGGTTTATATGAGGATGAAGAGCAGTCAAACTGCTCTATAAGAGGATGAAGAGCAGTCAAACTGCTTTATAAAACGATGAAGAGCAGTCAAACTGTTTTATAAGAGGACGAAGAGCAGTCAAACTGATTTATAAGAGGATGAAGAGCAGTCAAACTGATTTAAAAGAGGATGAAGAGCAGTCAAACTGCTTTATAAAAGGATGAAGAGCAGTCAAACTGATTTATAATCGGATGAACAGCAGTCAATAATCGGACGAAGAGCAGTCAAACTGTTATATAGGAGGACGAAGAGCAGTCAAACTGAATTATAATCGGATGAAGAGCAGTCAAACTGATTTATAAGAGGATGAAGAGCAGTCAAACTGCTTTATAAAAGGATGAAGAGCAGTCAAACTGTTTAATAAGAGGACGAAGAACAGTCAAACTGTTTTATAAGCGGACGAACAGCAGTCAAACTGATTTATAATCGGACGAAGAGCAGTCAAACGGTTTTATAAGAGGATGAAGAGCAGTCAAATTGATTTATAAGAGGATGAAGAGCAGTCAAACGGTTTTATAAGAGGATGAAGAGCAGTCAAATTGATTTATAAGAGGATGAAGAGCAGTCAAACTGATTTATAATCGGACGAAGAGCAGTCAAACTGATTTATAATCGGACGAAGAGCAGTCAAACGGTTTTATAAGAGGATGAAGAGCAGTCAAATTGATTTATAAGAGGATGAAGAGCAGTCAAACTGCTTTATAAAAGGATGAAGAGCAGTCAAACTGTTTTATAAGAGGACGAAGAGCAGTCAAACTGATTTATAAGAGGATGAAGAGCAGTCAAACTGATTTATAAGAGGATGAAGAGCAGTGAAACTGCTTTATAAAACGATGAAGAGCAGTCAAACTGTTTTATAAGAGGATGAAGAGCAGTCAAACTGATTTATAAGAGGATGAAGAGCAGTCAAACTGCTTTATAAAAGGATGAAGAGCAGTCAAACTGATTTATAAACGGACGAAGAGCAGTCAATAATCGGACGAAGAGCAGCCAAACTGTTCTATAGGAGGATGAAGCGCAGTCAAACTGTTTTACACGAGGATGTAGAGCAGTCAGACTGGTTTACAAGAGTATGAAGAGCAGTCAACCTGTTTTACAAGAGGTTGAAGAGCAGTCAAACTGTTTTATAAGAGGATGAAGAGCAGTCAAACTGATTTATAAGAGGATGAGGGCAGTCAAACTGCTTTATAAAAGGACGAAGAGCAGTCAAAATGATTTATAATCGGATGAAGAGCAGTCAAACAGATTTATAAGAGGATGAAGAGCAGTCAAACTGCTTTATAAAAGGATGAAGAGCAGTCAAACTGTTTTATAAGAGGACGAAGAGCAGTCAAACTGATTTATAATCGGACGAAGAGCAGTCAAACTGTTCTATACGAGGATGCAGCGCAGTCAAACTGGTTTATAGGAGGATGAAGAGCAGTCAAACTGTTCTATAGGAGGATGAAGCGCAGTCAAACTGGTTTATATGAGGATGAAGAGCAGTCAAACTGCTTTATAAGAGGATGAAGAGCAGTCAAACTGCTTTATAAAACGATGAAGAGCAGTCAAACTGTTTTATAGGAGGACGAAGAGCAGTCAAACTGATTTATAAGAGGATGAAGAGCAGTCAAACTGATTTATAAGAGGATGAAGAGCAGTCAAACTGCTTTATAAAAGGCTGAAGAGCAGTCAAACTGATTTATAATCGGACGAAGAGCAGTCAATGATCGGACGAAAAACAGTCAAACTCTTCCATAGGAGGATGAAGCGCAGTCAAACTGTTTTACACGAGGATGTAGAGCAGTCAGACTGGTTTACAAGAGGATGAAGAGCAGTCAACCTGTTTTACAAGAGGATGAAGAGCAGTCAAACTGTTTTATAAGAGAATGAAGAGCAGTCAAACTACTTTATAAAAGGATGAAGAGCAGTCAAACTGTTTTATAAGAGGACGAAGAGCAGTCAAACTGTTTTATAAGCGGACGAACAGCAGTCAAACTGATTTATAATCGGACGAAGAGCAGTCAAACTGATTTATAATCGGACGAAGAGCAGTCAAACGGTTTTATAAGAGGATGAAGAGCAGTCAAATTGATTTATAAGAGGATGAAGAGCAGTCAAACTGATTTATAAGAGGATGAAGAGCAGTCAAACTGCTTTATAAAAGGATGAAGAGCAGTCAAACTGATTTATAAGAGGATGAAGAGCAGTCAAACAGATTTATAAGAGGATGAAGAGCAGTCAAACTGCTTTATAAAAGGATGAAGAGCAGTCAAACTGTTTTATAAGAGGACGAAGAGCAGTCAAACTGATTTATAATCGGACGAAGAGCAGTCAAACTGTTCTATACGAGGATGCAGCGCAGTCAAACTGGTTTATAGGAGGATGAAGAGCAGTCAAACTGTTCTATAGGAGGATGAAGCGCAGTCAAACTGGTTTATATGAGGATGAAGAGCAGTCAAACTGCTTTATAAGAGGATGAAGAGCAGTCAAACTGCTTTATAAAACGATGAAGAGCAGTCAAACTGTTTTATAAGAGGTCGAAGAGCAGTCAAACTGATTTATAAGAGGATGAAGAGCAGTCAAACTGATTTAAAAGAGGATGAAGAGCAGTCAAACTGCTTTATAAAAGGATTAAGAGCAGTCAAACTGATTTATAATCGGATGAACAGCAGTCAATAATGGGACGAAGAGCAGTCAAACTGTTATATAGGAGGACGAAGAGCAGTCAAACCGAATTATAATCGGATGAAGAGCAGTCAAACTGATTTATAAGAGGATGAAGAGCAGTCAAACTGCTTTATAAAAGCATGAAGAGCAGTCAAACTGTTTAATAAGAGGACGAAGAGCAATCAAACTGTTTTATAAGCGGACGAACAGCAGTCAAACTGATTTATAATCGGACGAAGAGCAGTCAAACTGTTCTATACGAGTATGAAGCGCAGTCAAACTGGTTTATAGGAGGATGAAGAGCAGTCAAACTGTTCTATAGGAGGATGAAGCGCAGTCAAACTGGTTTATATGAGGATGAAGAGCAGTCAAACCGCTCTATAAGAGGATGAAGAGCAGTCAAACTGCTTTATAAAACGATGAAGAGCAGTCAAACTGTTTTATAAGCGGACGAACAGCAGTCAAACTGATTTATAATCGGACGAAGAGCAGTCAAACTGTTCTATACGAGGATGAAGCGCAGTCAAACTGGTTTATAGGAGGATGAAGAGCAGTCAAACTGTTCTATAGGAGGATGAAGCGCAGTCAAACTGGTTTATATGAGGATGAAGAGCAGTCAAACTGCTCTATAAGAGGATGAAGAGCAGTCAAACTGCTTTATAAAACGATGAAGAGCAGTCAAACTGTTTTATAAGAGGACGAAGAGCAGTCAAACTGATTTATAAGAGGATGAAGAGCAGTCAAACTGATTTAAAAGAGGATGAAGAGCAGTCAAACTGCTTTATAAAAGGATGAAGAGCAGTCAAACTGATTTATAATCGGATGAACAGCAGTCAATAATCGGACGAAGAGCAGTCAAACTGTTATATAGGAGGACGAAGAGCAGTCAAACTGAATTATAATCGGATGAAGAGCAGTCAAACTGATTTATAAGAGGATGAAGAGCAGTCAAACTGCTTTATAAAAGGATGAAGAGCAGTCAAACTGTTTAATAAGAGGACGAAGAACAGTCAAACTGTTTTATAAGCGGACGAACAGCAGTCAAACTGATTTATAATCGGACGAAGAGCAGTCAAACGGTTTTATAAGAGGATGAAGAGCAGTCAAATTGATTTATAAGAGGATGAAGAGCAGTCAAACGGTTTTATAAGAGGATGAAGAGCAGTCAAATTGATTTATAAGAGGATGAAGAGCAGTCAAACTGATTTATAATCGGACGAAGAGCAGTCAAACTGATTTATAATCGGACGAAGAGCAGTCAAACGGTTTTATAAGAGGATGAAGAGCAGTCAAATTGATTTATAAGAGGATGAAGAGCAGTCAAACTGCTTTATAAAAGGATGAAGAGCAGTCAAACTGTTTTATAAGAGGACGAAGAGCAGTCAAACTGATTTATAAGAGGATGAAGAGCAGTCAAACTGATTTATAAGAGGATGAAGAGCAGTGAAACTGCTTTATAAAACGATGAAGAGCAGTCAAACTGTTTTATAAGAGGATGAAGAGCAGTCAAACTGATTTATAAGAGGATGAAGAGCAGTCAAACTGCTTTATAAAAGGATGAAGAGCAGTCAAACTGATTTATAAACGGACGAAGAGCAGTCAATAATCGGACGAAGAGCAGCCAAACTGTTCTATAGGAGGATGAAGCGCAGTCAAACTGTTTTACACGAGGATGTAGAGCAGTCAGACTGGTTTACAAGAGTATGAAGAGCAGTCAACCTGTTTTACAAGAGGTTGAAGAGCAGTCAAACTGTTTTATAAGAGGATGAAGAGCAGTCAAACTGATTTATAAGAGGATGAGGGCAGTCAAACTGCTTTATAAAAGGACGAAGAGCAGTCAAAATGATTTATAATCGGATGAAGAGCAGTCAAACAGATTTATAAGAGGATGAAGAGCAGTCAAACTGCTTTATAAAAGGATGAAGAGCAGTCAAACTGTTTTATAAGAGGACGAAGAGCAGTCAAACTGATTTATAATCGGACGAAGAGCAGTCAAACTGTTCTATACGAGGATGCAGCGCAGTCAAACTGGTTTATAGGAGGATGAAGAGCAGTCAAACTGTTCTATAGGAGGATGAAGCGCAGTCAAACTGGTTTATATGAGGATGAAGAGCAGTCAAACTGCTTTATAAGAGGATGAAGAGCAGTCAAACTGCTTTATAAAACGATGAAGAGCAGTCAAACTGTTTTATAAGAGGTCGAAGAGCAGTCAAACTGATTTATAAGAGGATGAAGAGCAGTCAAACTGATTTAAAAGAGGATGAAGAGCAGTCAAACTGCTTTATAAAAGGATTAAGAGCAGTCAAACTGATTTATAATCGGATGAACAGCAGTCAATAATGGGACGAAGAGCAGTCAAACTGTTATATAGGAGGACGAAGAGCAGTCAAACCGAATTATAATCGGATGAAGAGCAGTCAAACTGATTTATAAGAGGATGAAGAGCAGTCAAACCGCTCTATAAGAGGATGAAGAGCAGTCAAACTGCTTTATAAAACGATGAAGAGCAGTCAAACTGTTTTATAAGCGGACGAACAGCAGTCAAACTGATTTATAATCGGACGAAGTGCAGTCAAACTGTTCTATACGAGGATGAAGCGCAGTCAAACTGGTTTATAGGAGGATGAAGAGCAGTCAAACTGTTCTATAGGAGGATGAAGCGCAGTCAAACTGGTTTATATGAGGATGAAGAGCAGTCAAACTGCTCTATAAGAGGATGAAGAGCAGTCAAACTGCTTTATAAAACGATGAAGAGCAGTCAAACTGTTTTATAAGAGGACGAAGAGCAGTCAAACTGATTTATAAGAGGATGAAGAGCAGTCAAACTGATTTAAAAGAGGATGAAGAGCAGTCAAACTGCTTTATAAAAGGATGAAGAGCAGTCAAACTGTTTAATAAGAGGACGAAGAACAGTCAAACTGTTTTATAAGCGGACGAACAGCAGTCAAACTGATTTATAATCGGACGAAGAGCAGTCAAACGGTTTTATAAGAGGATGAAGAGCAGTCAAATTGATTTATAAGAGGATGAAGAGCAGTCAAACGGTTTTATAAGAGGATGAAGAGCAGTCAAATTGATTTATAAGAGGATGAAGAGCAGTCAAACTGATTTATAATCGGACGAAGAGCAGTCAAACTGATTTATAATCGGACGAAGAGCAGTCAAACGGTTTTATAAGAGGATGAAGAGCAGTCAAATTGATTTATAAGAGGATGAAGAGCAGTCAAACTGCTTTATAAAAGGATGAAGAGCAGTCAAACTGTTTTATAAGAGGACGAAGAGCAGTCAAACTGATTTATAAGAGGATGAAGAGCAGTCAAACTGATTTATAAGAGGATGAAGAGCAGTGAAACTGCTTTATAAAACGATGAAGAGCAGTCAAACTGTTTTATAAGAGGACGAAGAGCAGTCAAACTGATTTGTAAGAGGATGAAGAGCAGTCAAACTGATTTATAAGAGGATGAAGAGCAGTCAAACTGCTTTATAAAAGGATGAAGAGCAGTCAAACTGATTTATAAACGGACGAAGAGCAGTCAATAATCGGACGAAGAGCAGCCAAACTGTTCTATAGGAGGATGAAGCGCAGTCAAACTGTTTTACACGAGGATGTAGAGCAGTCAGACTGGTTTACAAGAGTATGAAGAGCAGTCAACCTGTTTTACAAGAGGTTGAAGAGCAGTCAAACTGTTTTATAAGAGGATGAAGAGCAGTCAAACTGATTTATAAGAGGATGAGGGCAGTCAAACTGCTTTATAAAAGGATGAAGAGCAGTCAAACTGTTTTATAAGCAGACGAAGAGCAGTCAAACTGATTTATAATCCGACGAAGAGCAGTCAAACTGATGTATAAAAGGATGAAGAGCAGTCAAACTGATTTATAATCGGACGAAGAGCAGTCAAACTGGTTTATATGAGGATGAAGAGCAGTCAAACTGATTTATAATCGGATGAACAGCAGTCAATAATCGGACGAAGAGCAGTCAAACTGTTATATAGGAGGACGAAGAGCAGTCAAACTGAATTATAATCGGATGAAGAGCAGTCAAACAGATTTATAAGAGGATGAAGAGCAGTAACAACTGCTTTATAAAAGGATGAAGAGCAGTCAAACTGTTTAATAAGAGGACGAAGAGCAGTCAAACTGTTTTATAAGCGGACGAACAGCAGTCAAACTGATTTATAATCGGACGAAGAGCAGTCAAACTGATTTATAATCGGACGAAGAGCAGTCAAACGGTTTTATAAGAGGATGAAGAGCAGTCAAATTGATTTATAAGAGGATGAAGAGCAGTCAAACGGTTTTATAAGAGGATGAAGAGCAGTCAAATTGATTTATAAGAGAATGAAGAGCAGTCAAACTGATTTATAATCGGAAGAAGAGCAGTCAAACTGATTTATAATCGGACGAAGAGCAATCAAACGGTTTTATAAGCGGATGAAGAGCAGTCAAATTGATTTATAAGAGGATGAAGAGCAGTCAAACTGCTTTATAAAAGGATGAAGAAAAGTCAAACTGTTTTATAAGAGGACGAAGAGCAGTCAAACTGATTTATAAGAGGATGAAGAGCAGTCAAACTGATTTATAAGAGGATGAAGAGCAGTGAAACTGCTTTATAAAACGATGAAGAGCAGTCAAACTGTTTTATAAGAGGACGAAGAGCAGTCAAACTGATTTGTAAGAGGATGAAGAGCAGTCAAACTGATTTATAAGAGGATGAAGAGCAGTCAAACTGCTTTATAAAAGGATGAAGAGCAGTCAAACTGATTTATAAACGTACGAAGAGCAGTCAATAATCGGACGAAGAGCAGCCAAACTGTTCTATAGGAGGATGAAGCGCAGTCAAACTGTTTTACACGAGGATGTAGAGCAGTCAGACTGGTTTACAAGAGTATGAAGAGCAGTCAACCTGTTTTACAAGAGGTTGAAGAGCAGTCAAACTGTTTTATAAGAGGATGAAGAGCAGTCAAACTGATTTATAAGAGGATGAAGAGCAGTCAAACTGCTTTATAAGAGGATGAAGAGCAGTCAAACTGATTTATAAGAGGATGAGGGCAGTCAAACTGCTTTATAAAAGGATGAAGAGCAGTCAAACTGTTTTATAAGCAGACGAAGAGCAGTCAAACTGATTTATAATCGGACGAAGAGCAGTCAAACTGATGTATAAAAGGATGAAGAGCAGTCAAACTGATTTATAATCGGACGAAGAGCAGTCAAACTGATTTATAAGAGGATGAAGAGCAGTCAAACTGTTTTATAAGCAGACGAAGAGCAGTCAAACTGATTTATAATCGGACGAAGAGCAGTCAAACTGATGTATAAAAGGATGAAGAGCAGTCAAACTGATTTATACTCGGACGAAGAGCAGTCAAACTGGTTTATATGAGGATGAAGAGCAGTAAAACTGATTTATAATCGGATGAACAGCAGTCAATAATCGGACGAAGAGCAGTAAAACTGTTATATAGGAGGACGAAGAGCAGTCAAACTGAATTATAATCGGATGTAGAGCAGTCAAACAGATTTATAAGAGGATGAAGAGCAGTAACAACTGCTTTATAAAAGGATGAAGAGCAGTCAAACTGTTTAATAAGAGGACGAAGAGCAGTCAAACTGTTTTATAAGCGGACGAACAGCAGTCAAACTGATTTATAATCGGACGAAGAGCAGTCAAACTGATTTATAATCGGACGAAGAGCAGTCAAACGGTTTTATAAGAGGATGAAGAGCAGTCAAATTGATTTATAAGAGGATGAAGAGCAGTCAAACGGTTTTATAAGAGGATGAAGAGCAGTCAAATTGATTTATAAGAGAATGAAGAGCAGTCAAACTGATTTATATTCGGAAGAAGAGCAGTCAAACTGATTTATAATCGGACGAAGAGCAGTCAAACGGTTTTATAAGAGGATGAAGGGCAGTCAAATTGATTTATAAGAGGATGAAGAGCAGTCAAACTGCTTTATAAAAGGATGAAGAAAAGTCAAACTGTTTTATAAGAGGACGAAGAGCAGTCAAACTGATTTATAAGAGGATGAAGAGCAGTCAAACAGATTTATAAGAGGATGAAGAGCAGTGAAACTGCTTTATAAAACGATGAAGAGCAGTCAAACTGTTTTATAAGAGGACGAAGAGCAGTCAAACTGATTTGTAAGAGGATGAAGAGCAATCAAATGGATTTATAATAGGATGAAGAGCAGTCAAACTGCTTTATAAAAGGATGAAGAGCAGTCAAACTGATTTATAAATGTACGAAGAGCAGTCAATAATCGGACGAAGAGCAGCCAAACTGTTCTATAGGAGGATGAAGCGCAGTCAAACTGTTTTACACGAGGATGTAGAGCAGTCAGACTGGTTTACAAGAGTATGAAGAGCAGTCAACCTGTTTTACAAGAGGTTGAAGAGCAGTCAAACTGTTTTATAAGAGGATGAAGAGCAGTCAAACTGATTTATAAGAGGATGAAGAGCAGTCAAACTGCTTTATAAAATGATGAAGAGCAGTCAAACTGTTTTATAAGCAGAGGAAGAGCAGTCAAACTGATTTATAATCGGACGAAGAGCAGTCAAACTGATTTATAAGAGGACGAAGAGCATTCAAACTGATTTATAAGAGGATGAAGAGCATTCAAACTGATTTATAAGATGATGAAGAGCAGTCAAACTGATTTATAAGAGGATGAAGAGCTGTCAAACTGCTTTATAAAAGGATGAAGAACAGTCAAACTGATTTATAAACGGACGAAGAGCAGTCAATAATCGGACGAAGAGCAGCCAAACTGTTCTATAGGAGGATGAAGCGCAGTCAAACTGTTTTACACGAGGATGTAGAGCAGTCAGACTGGTTTACAAGAGTATGAAGAGCAGTCAACCTGTTTTACAAGAGGTTGAAGAGCAGTCAAACTGTTTTATAAGAGGATGAAGAGCAGTCAAACTGATTTATAAGAGGATGAAGATCAGTCAAACTGTTTTATAAGAGGACGAAGAGCAGTCAAACTGATTTATAATCGGACGAAGAGCAGTCAAACTGATGTATAAAAGGATGAAGAGCAGTCAAACTGATTTATAATCGGACGAAGAGCAGTCAAACTGATTTATAAGAGGATGAAGAGCAGTCAAACTGTTTTATAAGCAGACGAAGAGCAGTCAAACTGATTTATAATCGGACGAAGAGCAGTCAAACTGATGTATAAAAGGATGAAGAGCAGTCAAACTGATTTATACTCGGACGAAGAGCAGTCAAACTGGTTTATATGAGGATGAAGAGCAGTAAAACTGATTTATAATCGGATGAACAGCAGTCAATAATCGGACGAAGAGCAGTCAAACTGTTATATAGGAGGACGAAGAGCAGTCAAACTGAATTATAATCGGATGAAGAGCAGTCAAACATATTTATAAGAGGATGAAGAGCAGTAACAACTGCTTTATAAAAGGATGAAGAGCAGTCAAACTGTTCTATAGGAGGATGAAGCGCAGTCAAACTGTTTTACACGAGGATGTAGAGCAGTCAGACTGGTTTACAAGAGTATGAAGAGCAGTCAACCTGTTTTACAAGAGGTTGAAGAGCAGTCAAACTGTTTTATAAGAGGATGAAGAGCAGTCAAACTGATTTATAAGAGGATGAAGATCAGTCAAACTGATTTATAATCGGAAGAAGAGCAGTCAAACTGATTTATAATCGGACGAAGAGCAGTCAAACTGATTTATAATCGGACGAAGAGCAGTCAAACTGATTTATAATCGGACGAAGAGCAGTCAAACGGTTTTATAAGAGGATGAAGAGCAGTCAAATTGATTTATAAGAGGATGAAGAGCAGTCAAACGGTTTTATAAGAGGATGAAGAGCAGTCAAATTGATTTATAAGAGAATGAAGAGCAGTCAAACTGATTTATAATCGGAAGAAGAGCAGTCAAACTGATTTATAATCGGACGAAGAGCAGTCAAACGGTTTTATAAGAGGATGAAGAGCAGTCAAATTGATTTATAAGAGGATGAAGAGCAGTCAAACTGCTTTATAAAAGGATGAATAAAAATCAAACTGTTTTATAAGAGGACGAAGAGCAGTCAAACTGATTTATAAGAGGATGAAGAGCAGTCAAACATATTTATAAGAGGATGAAGAGCAGTGAAACTGCTTTATAAAACGATGAAGAGCAGTCAAACTGTTTTATAAGAGGACGAAGAGCAGTCAAACTGATTTGTAAGAGGATGAAGAGCAATCAAACTGATTTATAATAGGATGAAGAGCAGTCAAACTGCTTTATAAAAGGATGAAGAGCAGTCAAACTGATTTATAAATGTACGAAGAGCAGTCAATAATCGGACGAAGAGCAGCCAAACTGTTCTATAGGAGGATGAAGCGCAGTCAAACTGTTTTACACGAGGATGTAGAGCAGTCAGACTGGTTTACAAGAGTATGAAGAGCAGTCAACCTGTTTTACAAGAGGTTGAAGAGCAGTCAAACTGTTTTATAAGAGGATTAAGAGCAGTCAAACTGATTTATAAGAGGATGAAGAGCAGTCAAACTGCTTTATAAAAGGATGAAGAGCAGTCAAACTGTTTTATAAGCAGAGGAAGAGCAGTCAAACTGATTTATAATCGGACGAAGAGCAGTCAAACTGATTTATAAGAGGACGAAGAGCATTCAAACTGATTTATAAGAGGATGAAGAGCATTCAAACTGATTTATAAGATGATGAAGAGCAGTCAAACTGCTTTATAAAAGGACGAAGAGCAGTCAAACTGATTTATAAACGGACGAAGAGCAGTCAATAATCGGACGAAGAGCAGCCAAACTGTTCTATAGGAGGATGAAGCGCAGTCAAACTGTTTTACACGAGGATGTAGAGCAGTCAGACTGGTTTACAAGAGTATGAAGAGCAGTCAACCTGTTTTACAAGAGGTTGAAGAGCAGTCAAACTGTTTTATAAGAGGATGAAGAGCAGTCAAACTGATTTATAAGAGGATGAAGAGCAGTCAAACTGCTTTATAAAAGGATGAAGAGCAGTCAAACTGTTTTATAAGCAGACGAAGAGCAGTCAAACTGATTTATAATCGGACGAAGAGCAGTCAAACTGATTTATAAAAGGATGAAGAGCAGTCAAACTGTTTTATAAGCGGATGAACCGCAGTCAAACTGATTTATAATCGGACGAAGAGCGGTCAAACTGATTTATAAGAGGATGAAGAGCAGTCAAACTGCTTTATAAGAGGATGAAGAGCAGTCAAACTGTTCTATAGGAGGATGAAGCGCAGTCAAACTGGTTTATATGAGGATGAAGAGCAGTCAAACTGATTTATAATCGGATGAACAGCAGTCAATAATCGGACGAAGAGCAGTCAAACTGTTATATAGGAGGACGAAGAGCAGTCAAACTGAATTATAATCGGATGAAGAGCAGTCAAACTGATTTATAAGAGGATGAAGAGCAGTAAAAACTGCTTTATAAAAGGATGAAGAGCAGTCAAACTGTTTAATAAGAGGACGAAGAGCAGTCAAACTGTTTTATAAGCGGACGAACAGCAGTCAAACTGATTTATAATCGGACGAAGAGCAGTCAAACTGATTTGTAATCGGACGAAGAGCAGTCAAACGGTTTTATAAGAGGATGAAGAGCAGTCAAATTGATTTATAAGAGGATGAAGAGCAGTCAAACGGTTTTATAAGAGGATGAAGAGCAGTCAAATTGATTTATATGAGAATGAAGAGCAGTCAAGCTGATTTATAATCGGAAGAAGAGCAGTCAAACTGATTTATAATCGGACGAAGAGCAGTCAAACAGTTTTATAAGAGGATGAAGAGCAGTCAAATTTATTTATAAGAGGATGAAGACCAGTCAAACTGCTTTATAAAAGGATGAAGAAAAGTCAAACTGTTTTATAAGAGGACGAAGAGCAGTCAAACTGATTTATAAGAGGATGAAGAGCAGTCAAACTGATTTATAAGAGGATGAAGAGCAGTGAAACTGCTTTATAAAACGATGAAGAGCAGTCAAACTGTTTTATAAGAGGACGAAGAGCAGTCAAACTGATTTGTAAGAGGATGAAGAGCAGTCAAACTGATTTATAAGAGGATGAAGAGCAGTCAAACTGCTTTAAAAAAGGATGAAGAGCAGTCAAACTGATTTATGAACGGACGAAGAGCAGTCAATAATCGGACGAAGAGCAGCCAAACTGTTCTATAGGAGGATGAAGCGCAGTCAAACTGTTTTACACGAGGATGTAGAGCAGTCAGACTGGTTTACATGAGTATGAAGAGCAGTCAACCTGTTTTACAAGAGGTTGAAGAGCAGTCAAACTGATTTATAATCGGACGAAGAGCAGTCAAACGGTTTTATAAGAGGATGAAGAGCAGTCAAATTGATTTATAAGAGGATGAAGAGCAGTCAAACGGTTTTATAAGAGGATGAAGAGCAGTCAAATTGATTTATAAGAGAATGAAGAGCAGTCAAACTGATTTATAATCGGAAGAAGAGCAGTCAAACTGATTTATAATCGGACGAAGAGCAGTCAAACGGTTTTATAAGAGGATGAAGAGCAGTCAAATTGATTTATAAGAGGATGAAGAGCATTCAAACTGCTTTATAAAAGGATGAAGAAAAGTCAAACTGTTTTATAAGAGGACGAAGAGCAGTCAAACTGATTTATAAGAGGATGAAGAGCAGTCAAACAGATTTATAAGAGGATGAAGAGCAGTGAAACTGCTTTATAAAACGATGAAGAGCAGTCAAACTGTTTTATAAGAGGACGAAGAGCAGTCAAACTGATTTGTAAGAGGATGAAGAGCAATCAAACTGATTTATAATAGGATGAAGAGCAGTCAAACTGCTTTATAAAAGGATGAAGAGCAGTCAAACTGATTTATAAATGTACGAAGAGCAGTCAATAATCGGACGAAGAGCAGCCAAACTGTTCTATAGGAGGATGAAGTACAGTCAAACTGTTTTACACGAGGATGTAGAGCAGTCAGACTGGTTTACAAGAGTATGAAGAGCAGTCAACCTGTTTTACAAGAGGTTGAAGAGCAGTCAAACTGTTTTATAAGAGAATTAATAGCAGTCAAACTGATTTATAAGAGGATGAAGAGCAGTCAAACTGCTTTATAAAAGGATGAAGAGCAGTCAAACTGTTTTATAAGCAGAGGAAGAGCAGTCAAACTGATTTATAATCGGACGAAGAGCAGTCAAACTGATTTATAAGAGGACGAAGAGCATTCAAACTGATTTATAAGTGGATGAAGAGCATTCAAACTGATTTATAAGATGATGAAGAGCAGTCAAACTGCTTTATAAAAGGACGAAGAGCAGTCAAACTGATTTATAAACGGACGAAGAGCAGTCAATAATCGGACGAAGAGCAGCCAAACTGTTCTATAGGAGGATGAAGCGCAGTCAAACTGTTTTACACGAGGATGTAGAGCAGTCAGACTGGTTTACAAGAGTATGAAGAGCAGTCAACCTGTTTTACAAGAGGTTGAAGAGCAGTCAAACTGTTTTATAAGAGGATGAAGAGCAGTCAAACTGATTTATAAGAGGATGAAGAGCAGTCAAACTGCTTTATAAAAGGATGAAGAGCAGTCAAACTGTTTTATAAGCAGACGAAGAGCAGTCAAACTGATTTATAATCGGACGAAGAGCAGTCAAACTGATTTATAAAAGGATGAAGAGCAGTCAAACTGTTTTATAAGCGGATGAACCGCAGTCAAACTGATTTATAATCCGACGAAGAGCAGTCAAACTGATTTATAAGAGGATGAAGAGCAGTCAAACTGCTTTATAAGAGGATGAAGAGCAGTCAAACTGTTCTATAGGAGGATGAAGCGCAGTCAAACTGGTTTATATGAGGATGAAGAGCAGTCAAACTGATTTATAATCGGATGAACAGCAGTCAATAATCGGACGAAGAGCAGTCAAACTGTTATATAGGAGGACGAAGAGCAGTCAAACTGAATTATAATCGGATGAAGAGCAGTCAAACTGATTTATAAGAGGATGAAGAGCAGTAAAACTGCTTTATAAAAGGATGAAGAGCAGTCAAACTGTTTAATAAGAGGACGAAGAGCAGTCAAATTGTTTTATAAGCGGACGAACAGCAGTCAAACTGATTTATAATCGGACGAAGAGCAGTCAAACTGATTTATAATCGGACGAAGAGCAGTCAAACGGTTTTATAAGAGGATGAAGAGCAGTCAAATTGATTTATAAGAGGATGAAGAGCAGTCAAACGGTTTTATAAGAGGATGAAGAGCAGTCAAATTGATTTATATGAGAATGAAGAGCAGTCAAGCTGATTTATAATCGGAAGAAGTGCAGTCAAACTGATTTATAATCGGACGAAGAGCAGTCAAACAGTTTTATAAGAGGATGAAGAGCAGTCAAATTTATTTATGAGGATGAAGACCAGTCAAACTGCTTTATAAAAGGATGAAGAAAAGTCAAACTGTTTTATAAGAGGACGAAGAGCAGTCAAACTGATTTATAAGAGGATGAAGAGCAGTCAAACTGATTTATAAGAGGATGAAGAGCAGTGAAACTGCTTTATAAAACGATGAAGAGCAGTCAAACTGTTTTATAAGAGGACGAAGAGCAGTCAAACTGATTTGTAAGAGGATGAAGAGCAGTCAAACTGATTTATAAGAGGATGAAGAGCAGTCAAACTGCTTTATAAAAGGATGAAGAGCAGTCAAACTGATTTATGAACGGACGAAGAGCAGTCAATAATCGGACGAAGAGCAGCCAAACTGTTCTATAGGAGGATGAAGCGCAGTCAAACTGTTTTACACGAGGATGTAGAGCAGTCAGACTGGTTTACAAGAGTATGAAGAGCAGTCAACCTGTTTTACAAGAGGTTGAAGAGCAGTCAAACTGTTTTATAAGAGGATGAAGAGCAGTCAAACTGATTTATAAGAGGATGAAGAGCAGACAAACTGCTTTATAAAAGGATGAAGAGCAGTCAAACTGTTTTATAAGCAGACGAAGAGCAGTCAAACTGATTTATAATCGGACGAAGAGCAGTCAATCTGATTTATAAGAGGACGAAGAGCATTCAAACTGATTTATAAGAGGATGAAGAGCATTCAAACTGATTTATAAGAGGATGAAGAGCTGTCAAACTGATTTATAAGAGGATGAAGAGCTGTCAAACTGCTTTATAAAAGGATGAAGAACAGTCAAACTGATTTATAAACGGACGAAGAGCAGTCAATAATCGGACGAAGAGCAGCCAAACTGTTCTATAGGAGGATGAAGCGCAGTCAAACTGTTTTACACGAGGATGTAGAGCAGTCAGACTGGTTTACAAGAGTATGAAGAGCAGTCAACCTTTTTTACAAGAGGTTGAAGAGCAGTCAAACTGTTTTATAAGAGGATGAAGAGCAGTCAAACTGATTTATAAGAGGATGAAGAGCAGTCAAACTGCTTTATAAAAGGATGAAGAGCAGTCAAATTGTTTTATAAGCAGACGAAGAGCAGTCAAACTGATTTATAATCGGACGAAGAGCAGTCAAACGGTTTTATAAGAGGATGAAGAGCAGTCAAATTGATTTATAAGAGGATGAAGAGCAGTCAAACGGTTTTATAAGAGGATGAAGATCAGTCAAATTGATTTATAAGAGGATGAAGAGCAGTCAAACTGATTTATAATCGGACGAAGAGCAGTCAAACTGATTTATAATCGGACGAAGAGCAGTCAAACGGTTTTATAAGAGGATGAAGAGCAGTCAAATTGATTTATAAGAGGATGAAGAGCAGTCAAACTGCTTTATAAAAGGATGAAGAGCAGTCAAACTGTTTTATAAGAGGACGAAGAGCAGTCAAACTGATTTATAAGAGGATGAAGAGCAGTCAAACTGATTTATAAGAGGATGAAGAGCAGTGAAACTGCTTTATAAAACGATGAAGAGCAGTCAAACTGTTTTATAAGAGGACGAAGAGCAGTCAAACTGATTTGAAAGAGGATGAAGAGCAGTCAAACTGATTCATAAGAGGATGAAGAGCAGTCAAACTGCTTTATAAAAGGATGAAGAGCAGTCAAACTGATTTATAAACGGACGAAGAGCAGTCAATAATCGGACGAAGAGCAGCCAAACTGTTCTATAGGAGGATGAAGCGCAGTCAAACTGTTTTACACGAGGATGTAGAGCAGTCAGACTGGTTTACAAGAGTATGAAGAGCAGTCAACCTGTTTTACAAGAGGTTGAAGAGCAGTCAAACTGTTTTATAAGAGGATGAAGAGCAGTCAAACTGATTTATAAGAGGATGAAGAGCAGTCAAACTGCTTTATTAAAGGATGAAGAGCAGTCAAACTGTTTTATAAGTAGACGAAGAGCAGTCAAACTGATTTATAATCGGACGAAGAGCAGTCAAACTGATTTATAAGAGGATGAAGAGCAGTCAAACTGCTTTATAAGAGGATGAAGAGCAGTCAAACTGTTCTATAGGAGGATGAAGCGCAGTCAAACTGGTTTATATGAGGATGAAGAGCAGTCAAACTGATTTATAATCGGATGAACAGCAGTCAATAATCGGACGAAGAGCAGTCAAACTGTTATATAGGAGGACGAAGAGCAGTCAAACTGAATTATAATCGGATGAAGAGCAGTCAAACTGATTTATAAGAGGATGAAGAGCAGTAAAAACTTCTTTTTTAAAAGGATGAAGAGCAGTCAAACTGTTTAATAAGAGGACGAAGAGCAGTCAAACTGTTTTATAAGCGGACGAACAGCAGTCAAACTGATTTATAAAAGGATGAAGAGCAGTCAAACTGTTTTATAAGCGGATGAACCGCAGTCAAACTGATTTATAATCCGACGAAGAGCAGTCAAACTGATTTATAAGAGGATGAAGAGCAGTCAAACTGTTTTATAAGCGGATGAACCGCAGTCAAACTGATTTATAATCCGACGAAGAGCAGTCAAACTGATTTATAAGAGGATGAAGAGCAGTCAAACTGCTTTATAAGAGGATGAAGAGCAGTCAAACTGTTCTATAGGAGGATGAAGCGCAGTCAAACTGGTTTATATGAGGATGAAGAGCAGTCAAACTGATTTATAATCGGATGAACAGCAGTCAATAATCGGACGAAGAGCAGTCAAACTGTTATATAGGAGGACGAAGAGCAGTCAAACTGAATTATAATCGGATGAAGAGCAGTCAAACTGATTTATAAGAGGATGAAGAGCAGTAAAAACTGCTTTATAAAAGGATGAAGAGCAGTCAAACTGTTTAATAAGAGGACGAAGAGCAGTCAAATTGTTTTATAAGCGGACGAACAGCAGTCAAACTGATTTATAATCGGACGAAGAGCAGTCAAACTGATTTATAATCGGACGAAGAGCAGTCAAACGGTTTTATAAGAGGATGAAGAGCAGTCAAATTGATTTATAAGAGGATGAAGAGCAGTCAAACGGTTTTATAAGAGGATGAAGAGCAGTCAAATTGATTTATATGAGAATGAAGAGCAGTCAAGCTGATTTATAATCGGAAGAAGTGCAGTCAAACTGATTTATAATCGGACGAAGAGCAGTCAAACAGTTTTATAAGAGGATGAAGAGCAGTCAAATTTATTTATGAGGATGAAGACCAGTCAAACTGCTTTATAAAAGGATGAAGAAAAGTCAAACTGTTTTATAAGAGGACGAAGAGCAGTCAAACTGATTTATAAGAGGATGAAGAGCAGTCAAACTGATTTATAAGAGGATGAAGAGCAGTGAAACTGCTTTATAAAACGATGAAGAGCAGTCAAACTGTTTTATAAGAGGACGAAGAGCAGTCAAACTGATTTGTAAGAGGATGAAGAGCAGTCAAACTGATTTATAAGAGGATGAAGAGCAGTCAAACTGCTTTATAAAAGGATGAAGAGCAGTCAAACTGATTTATGAACGGACGAAGAGCAGTCAATAATCGGACGAAGAGCAGCCAAACTGTTCTATAGGAGGATGAAGCGCAGTCAAACTGTTTTACACGAGGATGTAGAGCAGTCAGACTGGTTTACAAGAGTATGAAGAGCAGTCAACCTGTTTTACAAGAGGTTGAAGAGCAGTCAAACTGTTTTATAAGAGGATGAAGAGCAGTCAAACTGATTTATAAGAGGATGAAGAGCAGTCAAACTGCTTTATAAAAGGATGAAGAGCAGTCAAACTGTTTTATAAGCAGACGAAGAGCAGTCAAACTGATTTATAATCGGACGAAGAGCAGTCAAACTGATTTATAAGAGGACGAAGAGCATTCAAACTGCTTTATAAAAGGATGAAGAACAGTCAAACTGATTTATAAACGGACGAAGAGCAGTCAATAATCGGACGAAGAGCAGCCAAACTGTTCTATAGGAGGATGAAGCGCAGTCAAACTGTTTTACACGAGGATGTAGAGCAGTCAGACTGGTTTACAAGAGTATGAAGAGCAGTCAACCTTTTTTACAAGAGGTTGAAGAGCAGTCAAACTGTTTTATAAGAGGATGAAGAGCAGTCAAACTGATTTATAAGAGGATGAAGAGCAGTCAAACTGCTTTATAAAAGGATGAAGAGCAGTCAAATTGTTTTATAAGCAGACGAAGAGCAGTCAAACTGATTTATAATCGGACGAAGAGCAGTCAAACGGTTTTATAAGAGGATGAAGAGCAGTCAAATTGATTTATAAGAGGATGAAGAGCAGTCAAACGGTTTTATAAGAGGATGAAGATCAGTCAAATTGATTTATAAGAGGATGAAGAGCAGTCAAACTGATTTATAATCGGACGAAGAGCAGTCAAACTGATTTATAATCGGACGAAGAGCAGTCAAACGGTTTTATAAGAGGATGAAGAGCAGTCAAATTGATTTATAAGAGGATGAAGAGCAGTCAAACTGCTTTATAAAAGGATGAAGAGCAGTCAAACTGTTTTATAAGAGGACGAAGAGCAGTCAAACTGATTTATAAGAGGATGAAGAGCAGTCAAACTGATTTATAAGAGGATGAAGAGCAGTGAAACTGCTTTATAAAACGATGAAGAGCAGTCAAACTGTTTTATAAGAGGACGAAGAGCAGTCAAACTGATTTGTAAGAGGATGAAGAGCAGTCAAACTGATTCATAAGAGGATGAAGAGCAGTCAAACTGCTTTATAAAAGGATGAAGAGCAGTCAAACTGATTTATAAACGGACGAAGAGCAGTCAATAATCGGACGAAGAGCAGCCAAACTGTTCTATAGGAGGATGAAGCGCAGTCAAACTGTTTTACACGAGGATGTAGAGCAGTCAGACTGGTTTACAAGAGTATGAAGAGCAGTCAACCTGTTTTACAAGAGGTTGAAGAGCAGTCAAACTGTTTTATAAGAGGATGAAGAGCAGTCAAACTGATTTATAAGAGGATGAAGAGCAGTCAAACTGCTTTATTAAAGGATGAAGAGCAGTCAAACTGTTTTATAAGTAGACGAAGAGCAGTCAAACTGATTTATAATCGGACGAAGAGCAGTCAAACTGATTTATAAGAGGATGAAGAGCAGTCAAACTGCTTTATAAGAGGATGAAGAGCAGTCAAACTGTTCTATAGGAGGATGAAGCGCAGTCAAACTGGTTTATATGAGGATGAAGAGCAGTCAAACTGATTTATAATCGGATGAACAGCAGTCAATAATCGGACGAAGAGCAGTCAAACTGTTATATAGGAGGACGAAGAGCAGTCAAACTGAATTATAATCGGATGAAGAGCAGTCAAACTGATTTATAAGAGGATGAAGAGCAGTAAAAACTTCTTTTTTAAAAGGATGAAGAGCAGTCAAACTGTTTAATAAGAGGACGAAGAGCAGTCAAACTGTTTTATAAGCGGACGAACAGCAGTCAAACTGATTTATAATCGGACGAAGAGCAGTCAAACTGATTTATAATCGGACGAAGAGCAGTCAAACGGTTTTATAAGAGGATGAAGAGCAGTCAAATTGATTTATAAGAGGATGAAGAGCAGTCAAACGGTTTTATAAGAGGATGAAGAGCAGTCAAATTGATTTATAAGAGAATGAAGAGCAGTCAAGCTGATTTATAATCGGAAGAAGAGCAGTCAAACTGATTTATAATCGGACGAAGAGCAGTCAAACAGTTTTATAAGAGGATGAAGAGCAATCAAATTGATTTATAAGAGGATGAAGAGCAGTCAAACTGCTTTATAAAAGGATGAAGAGAAGTCAAACTGTTTTATAAGAGGACGAAGAGCAGTCAAACTGATTTATAAGAGGATGAAGAGCAGTCAAACTGATTTATAAGAGGATGAAGAGCAGTGAAACTGCTTTATAAAACGATGAAGAGCAGTCAAACTGTTTTATAAGAGGACGAAGAGCATTCAAACTGATTTATAAGAGGATGAAGAGCAGTCAAACTGATTTATAAGATGATGAAGAGCAGTCAAACTGCTTTATAAAAGGATGAAGAGCAGTCAAACTGATTTATAAACGGACGAAGAGCAGTCAATAATCGGACGAAGAGCAGCCAAACTGTTCTATAGGAGGATGAAGCGCAGTCAAACTGTTTTACACGAGGATGTAGAGCAGTCAGACTGGTTTACAAGAGTATGAAGAGCAGTCAAACTGTTTTATAAGAGGATGAAGAGCAGTCAAACTGATTTATAAGAGGATGAAGAGCAGTCAAACTGCTTTATAAAAGGATGAAGAGCAGTCAAACTGTTTTATAAGCAGACGAAGAGCAGTCAAACTGATTTATAATCGGACGAAGAGCAGTCAAACTGATGTATAAAAGGATGAAGAGCAGTCAAACTGTTTTATAAGCGGATGAACCGCAGTCAAACTGATTTATAATCTGACGAAGAGCAGTCAAACTGATTTATAAGAGGATGAAGAGTAGTCAAACTGCTTTATAAGAGGATGAAGAGCAGTCAAACTGTTCTATAGGAGGATGAAGCGCAGTCAAACTGGTTTATATGAGGATGAAGAGCAGTCAAACTGCTTTATAAGAGGATGAAGAGAAGTCAAACTGTTTTATAAGAGGACGAAGAGCAGTCAAACTGATTTATAAGAGGATGAAGAGCAGTCAAACTGATTTAAAAGAGGATGAAGAGCAGTCAAACTGCTTTATAAAAGGATGAAGAGAAGTCAAACTGATTTATAATCGGATGAACAGCAGTCAATAATCGGACGAAGAGCAGTCAAACTGTTATATAGGAGGACGAAGAGCACTCAAACTGAATTATAATCGGATGAAGAGCAGTCAAACTGATTTTTAAGAGGATGAAGAGCAGTCAAACTGCTTTATAAAAGGATGAAGAGCAGTCAAACTGTTTCATAAGAGGACGAAGAGCAGTCAAACTGTTTTATAATCGGACGAACAGCAGTCACACTGATTTATAATCGGACGAAGAGCAGTCAAACTGTTTTATAAGAGGATGAAGAGAAGTCAAACTGCTTTATAAAAGGATGAAGAGCAGTCAAATTGATTTATAAGAGAATGAAGAGCAGTCAAACTGCTTTATAAAAGGATGAAGCGCAGTCAAACTGTTTTATACGAGGATGTAGAGCAGTCAGACTGTTTTACAAGAGGTTGAAGAGCAGTCAAACCGCTTAATAAAAGGATGAAGAGCAGTCAAACTGATTTATAATCGTACGAAGAGCAGTCAAACTGTTCTATACGGGGATGAAGCGCAGTCAAACTGGTTTATAGGAGGATGAAGAGCAGTCAAACTATTTTATAAGAGGATGAAGAGCAGTCAAACTGATTTATAATCCGACGAAGAGCAGTCAAACTGTTCTATAGGAGGATGAAGCGCAGTCAAACTGGTTTATAGGAGGACGAAGAGCAGTCAAACTGCTTTATAGGAGGATGAAGAGCAGTCAAACTGCTTTATAAAACGATGAAGAGCAGTCCAACTGTTTTATAAGAGGACGAAGAGCAGTCAAACTGATTTATAAGAGGATGAAGAGCAGTCAAACTGATTTATAAGAGGATGAAGAGCAGTCAAACTGCTTTATAAAAGGCTGAAGAGCAGTCAAACTGATTTATAATCGGACGAAGAGCAGTCAATGATCGGACGAAGAGCAGTCAAACTCTTCTATAGGAGGATGAAGCGCAGTCAAACTGTTTTACACGAGGATGTAGAGCAGTCAGACTGGTTTACAAGAGGATGAAGAGCAGTCAACCTGTTTTACAAGAGGATGAAGAGCAGTCAAACTGTTTTATAAGAGAATGAAGAGCAGTCAAACTGCTTTATAAAAGGATGAAGAGCAGTCAAACTGTTTTATAAGAGGACGAAGAGCAGTCAAACTGTTTTATAAGCGGACGAACAGCAGTCAAACTGAGTTATAATCGGACGAAGAGCAGTCAAACTTATTTATAATCGGACGAAGAGCAGTCAAACGGTTTTATAAGAGGATGAAGAGCAGTCAAATTGATTTATAAGAGGATGAAGAGCAGTCAAACTGCTTTATAAAAGGATGAAGAGCAGTCAAACTGTTTTATACGAGGATGTAGAGCAGTCAAACCGCTTTATAAAAGGATGAAGAGCAGTCTACTGTTTTATAAGAGGATGAAGAGCAGTCAAACTGATTTATAAACGGACGAAGAGCAGTCAATAATCGGACGAAGAGCAGCCAAACTGTTCTATAGGAGGATGAAGCGCAGTCAAACTGTTTTACACGAGGATGTAGAGCAGTCAGACTGGTTTACAAGAGTATGAAGAGCAGTCAAACTGTTTTATAAGAGGATGAAGAGCAGTCAAACTGATTTATAAGAGGATGAAGAGCAGTCAAACTGCTTTATAAAAGGATGAAGAGCAGTCAAACTGTTTTATAAGCAGACGAAGAGCAGTCAAACTGATTTATAATCGGACGAAGAGCAGTCAAACTGATGTATAAAAGGATGAAGAGCAGTCAAACTGTTTTATAAGCGGATGAACCGCAGTCAAACTGATTTATAATCTGACGAAGAGCAGTCAAACTGATTTATAAGAGGATGAAGAGTAGTCAAACTGCTTTATAAGAGGATGAAGAGCAGTCAAACTGTTCTATAGGAGGATGAAGCGCAGTCAAACTGGTTTATATGAGGATGAAGAGCAGTCAAACTGCTTTATAAGAGGATGAAGAGAAGTCAAACTGTTTTATAAGAGGACGAAGAGCAGTCAAACTGATTTATAAGAGGATGAAGAGCAGTCAAACTGATTTAAAAGAGGATGAAGAGCAGTCAAACTGCTTTATAAAAGGATGAAGAGCAGTCAAACTGATTTATAATCGAATGAACAGCAGTCAATAATCGGACGAAGAGCAGTCAAACTGTTATATAGGAGGATGAAGAGCACTCAAACTGAATTATAATCGGATGAAGAGCAGTCAAACTGATTTATAAGAGGATGAAGAGCAGTCAAACTGCTTTATAAAAGGATGAAGAGCAGTCAAACTGTTTCATAAGAGGACAAAGAGCAGTCAAACTGTTTTATAATCGGATGAACAGCAGTCACACTGATTTATAATCGGACGAAGAGCAGTCAAACTGTTTTATAAGAGGATGAAGAGAAGTCAAACTGCTTTATAAAAGGATGAAGAGCAGTCAAATTGATTTATAAGAGAATGAAGAGCAGTCAAACTGCTTTATAAAAGGATGAAGCGCAGTCAAACTGTTTTATACGAGGATGTTGAGCAGTCAGACTGTTTTACAAGAGGTTGAAGAGCAGTCAAACCGCTTAATAAAAGGATGAAGAGCAGTCAAACTGATTTATAATCGTACGAAGAGCAGTCAAACTGTTCTATACGGGGATGAAGCGCAGTCAAACTGGTTTATAGGAGGATGAAGAGCAGTCAAACTATTTTATAAGAGGATGAAGAGCAGTCAAACTGATTTATAATCCGACGAAGAGCAGTCAAACTGTTCTATAGGAGGATGAAGCGCAGTCAAACTGGTTTATAGGAGGACGAAGAGCAGTCAAACTGCTTTATAGGAGGATGAAGAGCAGTCAAACTGCTTTATAAAACGATGAAGAGCAGTCCAACTGTTTTATAAGAGGACGAAGAGCAGTCAAACTGATTTATAAGAGGATGAAGAGCAGTCAAACTGATTTATAAGAGGATGAAGAGCAGTCAAACTGATTTATAATCGGACGAAGAGCAGTCAATGATCGGACGAAGAGCAGTCAAACTCTTCTATAGGAGGATGAAGCGCAGTCAAACTGTTTTACACGAGAATGTAGAGCAGTCAGACTGGTTTACAAGATGATGAAGAGCAGTCAAACTGTTTTACAAGAGGATGAAGAGCAGTCAATGATCGGACGAAGAGCAGTCAAACTCTTCTATAGGAGGATGAAGCGCAGTCAAACTGTTTTACACGAGAATGTAGAGCAGTCAGACTGGTTTACAAGAGGATGAAGAGCAGTCAAACTGTTTTACAAGAGGATGAAGAGCAGTCAAACTGTTTTATAAGAGAATGAAGAGCAGTCAAACTGCTTTATAAAAGGATGAAGAGCAGTCAAACTGTTTTATAAGAGGACGAAGAGCAGTCAAACTGTTTTATAAGCGGACGAACAGCAGTCAAACTGAGTTATAATCGGACGAAGAGCAGTCAAACTTATTTATAATCGGACGAAGAGCAGTCAAACGGTTTTATAAGAGGATGAAGAGCAGTCAAATTGATTTATAAGAGGATGAAGAGCAGTCAAACTGCTTTATAAAAGGATGAAGAGCAGTCAAACTGTTTTATACGAGGATGTAGAGCAGTCAAACCGCTTTATAAAAGGATGAAGAGCAGTCTACTGTTTTATAAGAGGATGAAGAGCAGTCAAACTGATTTATAAGAGGATGAAGAGCAGTCAAACTGATTTATAATCGGACGAAGAGCAGTCAATGATCGGACGAAGAGCAGTCAAACTCTTCTATAGGAGGATGAAGCGCAGTCAAACTGTTTTACACGAGAATGTAGAGCAGTCAGACTGGTTTACAAGAGGATGAAGAGCAGTCAAACTGATTTATAATCGGACGAAGAGCAGTCAATGATCGGACGAAGAGCAGTCAAACTCTTCTATAGGAGGATGAAGCGCAGTCAAACTGTTTTACACGAGAATGTAGAGCAGTCAGACTGGTTTACAAGAGGATGAAGAGCAGTCAAACTGTTTTACAAGAGGATGAAGAGCAGTCAAACTGTTTTATAAGAGAATGAAGAGCAGTCAAACTGCTTTATAAAAGGATGAAGAGCAGTCAAACTGTTTTATAAGAGGACGAAGAGCAGTCAAACTGTTTTATAAGCGGACGAACAGCAGTCAAACTGAGTTATAATCGGACGAAGAGCAGTCAAACTTATTTATAATCGGACGAAGAGCAGTCAAACGGTTTTATAAGAGGATGAAGAGCAGTCAAATTGATTTATAAGAGGATGAAGAGCAGTCAAACTGCTTTATAAAAGGATGAAGAGCAGTCAAACTGTTTTATACGAGGATGTAGAGCAGTCAAACCGCTTTATAAAAGGATGAAGAGCAGTCTACTGTTTTATAAGAGGATGAAGAGCAGTCAAACTGATTTATAAGAGGATGAAGAGCAGTCAAACTGCTTTATAAAATGATGAAGAGCAGTCAAACTGCTTTATAAGAGGATGAAGAGCAGTCAAACTGCTTTATAAGAGGATGAAGAGCAGTCAAACCGCTTTATAAAAGGATCAAGAGCAGTCTACTGTTTTATAAGAGGACGAAGAGCAGTCAAACTGATTTATAAGAGGATGAAGAGCAGTCAAACTTATTTATAAGACGATGAAGAGCAGTCAAACTGCTTTATAAAAGGATGAAGAGCAGTCAAACTGATTTATAAACGGACGAAGCGCAGTCAATAATCGGACGAAGAGCAGCCAAACTGTTCTATAGGAGGATGAAGCGCAGTCAAACTGTTTTACACGAGGATGTAGAGCAGTCAGACTGGTTTACAAGAGTATGAAGAGCAGTCAACCTGTTTTACAAGAGGTTGAAGAGCAGTAAAACTGTTTTATAAGAGGATGAAGAGCAGTCAAACTGCTTTATAAGAGGATGAAGAGCAGTCAAACTGCTTTATAAAAGGATGAAGAGCAGTCAAACTGTTTTATAAGCAGACGAAGAGCAGTCAAACTGATTTATAATCCGACGAAGACCAGTCAAACTGATTTATAAAAGTATGAAGAGAAGTCAAACTGTTTTATAAGCGGATGAACCGCAGTCAAACTGATTTATAATCTGACGAAGAGCAGTCAAACTTTTCTATAGGAGGATGAAGCGCAGTCAAACTGGTTTATATGAGGATGAAGAGCAGTCAAACTGCTTTATAAGAGGATGAAGAGCAGTCAAACTGTTCTATACGAGGATGAAGAACAGTCCAACTGTTTTATAAGAGGACGGAGAGCAGTCAAACTGATTTATAAGAGGATGAAGAGCAGTCAAACTCATTTATAAGAGGATGAAGAGCAGTCAAACTGCTTTATAAAAGGCTGAAGAGCAGTCAAACTGATTTATAATCGGACGAAGAGCAGTCAATGATCGGACGAAGAGCAGTCAAACTCTTCTATAGGAGGATGAAGCGCAGTCAAATTGATTTATAAGATGATGAAGAGCAGTCAAACTGCTTTATAAAAGGATGAAGAGAAGTCAAACTGTTTTATAAGAGGACGAAGAGCAGTCAAACTGATTTATAAGAGGATGAAGAGCAGTCAAACTGATTTATAAGAGGATGAAGAGCAGTCAAACTGCTTTATAAAACGATGAAGAGCAGTCAAACTGTTTTATAAGAGGACGAAGAGCAGTCAAACTGATTTATAAGAGGATGAAGAGCAGTCAAACTGCTTTATAAAAGGATGAAGAGCAGTCACACTGATTTATAAACGGACGAAGAGCAGTCAATAATCGGACGAAGAGCAGCCAAACTGTTCTATAGGAGGATGAAGCGCAGTCAAACTGTTTTACACGAGGATGTAGAGCAGTCAGACTGGTTTACAAGAGGTTGAAGAGCAGTAAAACTGTTTTATAAGAGGATGAAGAGCAGTCAAACTGATTTATAAGATGATGAAGAGCAGTCAAACTGCTTTATAAAAGGATGAAGAGCAGTCAAACTGTTTTATAAGCAGACGAAGAGCAGTCAAACTGATTTATAATCGGACGAAGAGCAGTCAAACTGATTTATAAAAGTATGAAGAGCAGTCAAACTGTTTTATAAGCAGATGAACCGCAGTCAAACTGATTTATAATCGGACGAAGAGCAGTCAAACTGATTTATAAGAGGATGAAGAGCAGTCAAACTGCTTTATAAGAGGATGAAGAGCAGTCAAACTGTTCTATAGGAGGATGAAGCGCAGTCAAACTGGTTTATATGAGGATGAAGAGCAGTCAAACTGCTTTATAAGAGGATGAAGAGCAGTCAAACTGTTCTATACGAGGATGAAGCGCAGTCAAACTGGTTTATAGGAGGATGAAGAGCAGTCAAACTATTTTATAAGAGGATGAAGAGCAGTCAAACTGATTTATAATCCGACGAAGAGCAGTCAAACTGTTCTACAGGAGGATGAAGCGCAGTCAAACTGGTTTATAGGAGGATGAAGAGCATTCAAACTGCTTTATAGGAGGATGAAGAGCAGTCAAACTGCTTTATAAAACGATGAAGAGCAGTCCAACTGTTTTATAAGAGGACGAAGAGCAGTCAAACTGATTTATAAGAGGATGAAAAGCAGTCAAACTGATTTATAAGAGGATGAAGAGCAGTCAAACTGCTTTATAAAAGGCTGAAGAGCAGTCAAACTGATTTATAATCGGACGAAGAGCAGTCAATGATCGAACGAAGAGCAGTCAAACTCTTCTATAGGAGGATGAAGCGCAGTCAAATTGATTTATAAGAGGATGAAGAGCAGTCAAACTGCTTTATAAAAGGATGAAGAGAAGTCAAACTGTTTTATAAGAGGACGAAGAGCAGTCAAACTGATTTATAAGAGGATGAAGAGCAGTCAAACTGATTTATAAGAGGATGAAGAGCAGTCAAACTGCTTTATAAAACGATGAAGAGCAGTCAAACTGTTTTATAAGAGGACGAAGAGCAGTCAAACTGATTTATAAGAGGAGGAAGAGCAGTCAAACTGCTTTATAAAAGGCTGAAGAGCAGTCAAACTGATTTATAATCGGACGAAGAGCAGTCAATGATCGGACGAAGAGCAGTCAAACTCTTCTATAGGAGGATGAAGCGCAGTCAAACTGTTTTACACGAGGATGTAGAGCAGTCAGACTGGTTTACAAGAGGATGAAGAGCAGTCAACCTGTTTTACAAGAGGATGAAGAGCAGTCAAACTGTTTTATAAGAGAATGAAGAGCAGTCAAACTGCTTTATAAAAGGATGAAGAGCAGTCAAACTGTTTTATAAGAGGACGAAGAGCAGTCAAACTGTTTTATAAGCGGACGAACAGCAGTCAAACTGATTTATAATCGGACGAAGAGCAGTCAAACTGATTTATAATCGGACGAAGAGCAGTCAAACGGTTTTATAAGAGGATGAAGAGCAGTTAAATTGATTTATAAGAGGATGAAGAGCAGTCAAACTGCTTTATAAAAGGATGAAGAGCAGTCAAACTGTTTTATACGAGGATGTAGAGCAGTCAGACTGTTTGACAAGAGGTTGAAGAGCAGTCAACCTGTTTTACAAGAGAATGAAGAGCAGTCAAGCTGTTTTATAAGAGGATGAAGAGCAGTCAAACTGATTTATAAGAGGATGAAGAGCAGCCAAACTGCTTTATAAAAGGATGAAGAGCAGTCAAACTGATTTATAAGAGGATGAAGAGCAGTCAAACCGCTTTATAAAAGGATGAAGAGCAGTCTACTGTTTTATAAGAGGACGAAGAGCAGTCAAAATGATTTATAATCGGATGAAGAGCAGTCAAACAGATTTATAAGAGGATGAAGAGCAGTCAAACTGCTTTATAAAAGGATGAAGAGCAGTCAAACTGTTTTATAAGAGGACGAAGAGCAGTCAAACTGATTTATAATCGGACGAAGAGCAGTCAAACTGTTCTATACGAGGATGAAGCGCAGTCAAACTGGTTTAAAGGAGGATGAAGAGCAGTCAAACTGTTCTATAGGAGGATGAAGCGCAGTCAAACTGGTTTATATGAGGATGAAGAGCAGTCAAACTGCTTTATAAGAGGATGAAGAGCAGTCAAACTGCTTTATAAAACGATGAAGAGCAGTCAAACTGTTTTATAAGAGGTCGAAGAGCAGTCAAACTGATTTATAAGAGGATGAAGAGCAGTCAAACTGATTTAAAAGAGGATGAAGAGCAGTCAAACTGCTTTATAAAAGGATGAAGAGCAGTCAAACTGATTTATAATCGGATGAACAGCAGTCAATAATGGGACGAAGAGCAGTCAAACTGTTATATAGGAGGACGAAGAGCAGTCAAACTGAATTATAATCGGATGAAGAGCAGTCAAACTGATTTATAAGAGGATGAAGAGCAGTCAAACTGCTTTATAAAAGCATGAAGAGCAGTCAAACTGTTTAATAAGAGGACGAAGAGCAATCAAACTGTTTTATAAGCGGACGAACAGCAGTCAAACTGATTTATAATCGGACGAAGAGCAGTCAAACTGTTCTATACGAGGATGAAGCGCAGTCAAACTGGTTTATAGGAGGATGAAGAGCAGTCAAACTGTTCTATAGGAGGATGAAGCGCAGTCAAACTGGTTTATATGAGGATTAAGAGCAGTCAAACTGCTCTATAAGAGGATGAAGAGCAGTCAAACTGCTTTATAAAACGATGAAGAGCAGTCAAACTGTTTTATAAGCGGACGAACAGCAGTCAAACTGATTTATAATCGGACGAAGAGCAGTCAAACTGTTCTATACGAGGATGAAGAGCAGTCAAACTGCTTTATAAAAGGCTGAAGAGCAGTCAAACTGATTTATAATCGGACGAAGAGCAGTCAATGATCGGACGAAGAGCAGTCAAACTCTTCTATAGGAGGATGAAGCGCAGTCAAACTGTTTTACACGAGGATGTAGAGCAGTCAGACTGGTTTACAAGAGGATGAAGAGCAGTCAACCTGTTTTACAAGAGAATGAAGAGCAGTCTAACTGCTTTATAAAAGGATGAAGAGCAGTCAAACTATTTTATAAGAGGACGAAGAGCAGTCAAACTGAATTATAATCGGATGAAGAGCAGTCAAACTGATTTATAAGAGGATGAAGAGCAGTCAAACTGCTTTATAAAAGGATGAAGAGCAGTCAAACTGTTTTATAAGAGGACGAAGAGCAGTCAAACTGTTTTATAAGCGGACGAACAGCAGTCAAACTGATTTTTAATCGGACGAAGAGCAGTCTAACTGATTTATAATCGGACGAAGAGCAGTCAAACGGTTTTATAAGAGGATGAAGAGCAGTCAAATTGATTCATAAGAGGATGAAGAGCAGTCAAATGGTTTTATAAGAGGATGAAGAGCAGTCAAATTGATTTATAAGAGGATGAAGAGCAGTCAAACTGATTTATAATCGGACGAAGAGCAGTCAAACTGATTTATAATCGGACGAAGAGCAGTCAAACGGTTTTATAAGAGGATGAAGAGCAGTCAAATTGATTTATAAGAGGATGAAGAGCAGTCAAACTGCTTTATAAAAGGATGAAGAGAAGTCAAACTGTTTTATAAGAGGACGAAGAGCAGTCAAACTGATTCATAAGAGGATGAAGAGCAGTCAAACTGATTTATAAGAGGATGAAGAGCAGTCAAACTGATTTATAATCGGACGAAGAGCAGTCAAACTGATTTATAAAAGGATGAAGAGCAGTCAAACTGTTTTATAAGCGGATGAACCGCAGTCAAACTGATTTATAATCGGACGAAGAGCAGTCAATCTGATTTATAAGAGGATGAAGAGCAGTCACACTGCTTTATAAGAGGATGAAGAGCAGTCAAACTGTTCTATAGGAGGATGAAGCGCAGTCAAACTGGTTTATATGAGGATGAAGAGCAGTCAAACTGCTTTATAAGAGGATGAAGAGCAGTCAAACTGCTTTATAAAACGATGAAGAGCAGTCAAACTGTTTTATAAGAGGACGAAGAGCAGTCAAACTGATTTATAAGAGGATGAAGAGCAGTCAAACTGATTTAAAAGAGGATGAAGAGCAGTCAAACTGCTTTATAAAATGATTAAGAGCAGTCAAACTGATTTATAATCGGATGAACAGCAGTCAATAATCGGACGAAGAGCAGTCAAACTGTTATATAGGAGGACGAAGAGCAGTCAAACTGAATTATAATCGGATGAAGAGCAGTCAAACTGATTTATAAGAGGATGAAGATCAGTCAAACTGCTTTATAAAAGGATGAAGAGCAGTCAAACTGTTTAATAAGAGGACGAAGAGCAGTCAAACTGTTTTATAAGCGGACGAACAGCAGTCAAACTGATTTATAATCGGACGAAGAGCAGTCAAACTGATTTATAATCGGACGAAGAGCAGTTAAACGGTTTTATAAGAGGAAGAAGAGCAGTCAAATTGATTTATAAGAGGATGAAGAGCAGTCAAACTATTTTATCAAAAGATGAAGCGCAGTCAAACTGTTTTATACGAGGATGTAGAGCAGTCAGACTGTTTTACAAGAGGTTGAAGAGCAGTCAACCTGTTTTACAAGAGGATGAAGAGCAGTCATATCGCTTTATAAAAGGATGAAGAGCAGTCAAACTGATTTATAATCGGACGAAGAGCAGTCAAACTGTTCTATACGGGGATGAAGCGCAGTCAAACTCGTTTATACGAGGATGAAGAGCAGTCAAACTATTTTATAAGAGGATGAAGAGCAGTCAAACTGATTTATAATCCGACGAAGAGCAGTCAAACTGTTCTATACGGGGATGAAGCGCAGTCAAACTGGTTTATACGAGGATGAAGAGCAGTCAAACTATTTTATAAGAGGATGAAGAGCAGTCAAACTGCTTTATAAAACGATGAAGAGCAGTCCAACTGTTTTATAAGAGGACGAAGAGCAGTCAAACTGATTTATAAGAGGATGAAGAGCAGTCAAACTGCTTTATAAAAGGCTGAAGAGCAGTCAAACTGATTTATAATCGGACGAAGAGCAGTCAATGATCGGACGAAGAACAGTCAAACTCTTCTATAGGAGGATGAAGCGCAGTCAAACTGTTTTACACGAGGATGTAGAGCAGTCAGACTGGTTTACAAGAGGATGAAGAGCAGTCAACCTGTTTTACAAGAGGATGAAGAGCAGTCAAACTGTTTTATAAGAGAATGAAGAGCAGTCAAACTGCTTTATAAAAGGATGAAGAGCAGTCAAACTGTTTTATAAGAGGACGAAGAGCAGTCAAACTGTTTTATAAGCGGACGAACAGCAGTCAAACTGATTTATAATCGGACGAAGAGCAGTCAAACGGATTTATAATCGGACGAAGAGCAGTCAATGATCCGACGAAGAACAGTCAAACTCTTCTATAGGAGGATGAAGCGCAGTCAAACTGTTTTACACGAGGATGTAGAGCAGTCAGACTGGTTTAAAAGAGGATGAAGAGCAGTCAACCTGTTTTACAAGAGGATGAAGAGCAGTCAAACTGTTTTATAAGAGAATGAAGAGCAGTCAAACTGCTTTATAAAAGGATGAAGAGCAGTCAAACTGTTTTATAATAGGACGAAGAGCAGTCAAACTGTTTTATAAGCGGACGAACAGCAGTCAAACTGATTTATAATCGGACGAAGAGCAGTCAAACTGATTTATAATCGGACGAAGAGCAGTCAAACGGTTTTATAAGAGGATGAAGAGCAGTCAAATTGATTTATAAGAGGATGAAGAGCAGTCAAACTGCTTTATAAAAGGATGAAGAGCAGTCAAACTGTTTTATACGAGGATGTAGAGCAGTCAGACTGTTTTACAAGAGGTTGAAGAGCAGTCAACCTGTTTTACAAGAGAATGAAGAGCAGTCAAGCTGTTTTATAAGAGGATGAAGAGCAGTCAAACTGATTTATAAGAGGATGAAGAGCAGCCAAACTGCTTTATAAAAGGATGAAGAGCAGTCAAACTGATTTATAAGAGGATGAAGAGCAGTCAAACTGATTTAAAAGAGGATGAAGAGCAGTCAAACTGCTTTATAAAAGGATGAAGAGCAGTCAAACTGATTTATAATCGGATGAACAGCAGTCAATAATGGGACGAAGAGCAGTCAAACTGTTATATAGGAGGACGAAGAGCAGTCAAACTGAATTATAATCGGATGAAGAGCAGTCAAACTGATTTATAAGAGGATGAAGAGCAGTCAAACTGCTTTATAAAAGCATGAAGAGCAGTCAAACTGTTTAATAAGAGGACGAAGAGCAATCAAACTGTTTTATAAGCGGACGAACAGCAGTCAAACTGATTTATAATCGGACGAAGAGCAGTCAAACTGTTCTATACGAGGATGAAGCGCAGTCAAACTGGTTTATAGGAGGATGAAGAGCAGTCAAACTGTTCTATAGGAGGATGAAGCGCAGTCAAACTGGTTTATATGAGGATTAAGAGCAGTCAAACTGCTCTATAAGAGGATGAAGAGCAGTCAAACTGCTTTATAAAACGATGAAGAGCAGTCAAACTGTTTTATAAGAGGACGAAGAGCAGTCAAACTGATTTATAAGAGGATGAAGAGCAGTCAAACTGATTTAAAAGAGGATGAAGAGCAGTCAAACTGCTTTATAAAATGATTAAGAGCAGTCAAACTGATTTATAATCGGATGAACAGCAGTCAATAATCGGACGAAGAGCAGTCAAACTGTTATATAGGAGGACGAAGAGCAGTCAAACTGAATTATAATCGGATGAAGAGCAGTCAAACTGATTTATAAGAGGATGAAGATCAGTCAAACTGCTTTATAAAAGGATGAAGAGCAGTCAAACTGTTTAATAAGAGGACGAAGAGCAGTCAAACTGTTTTATAAGCGGACGAACAGCAGTCAAACTGATTTATAATCGGACGAAGAGCAGTCAAACTGATTTATAATCGGACGAAGAGCAGTTAAACGGTTTTATAAGAGGAAGAAGAGCAGTCAAATTGATTTATAAGAGGATGAAGAGCAGTCAAACTGCTTTATCAAAAGATGAAGCGCAGTCAAACTGTTTTATACGAGGATGAAGAGCAGTCAAACTATTTTATAAGAGGATGAAGAGCAGTCAAACTGATTTATAATCCGACGAAGAGCAGTCAAACTGTTCTATACGGGGATGAAGCGCAGTCAAACTGGTTTATACGAGGATGAAGAGCAGTCAAACTATTTTATAAGAGGATGAAGAGCAGTCAAACTGCTTTATAAAACGATGAAGAGCAGTCCAACTGTTTTATAAGAGGACGAAGAGCAGTCAAACTGATTTATAAGAGGATGAAGAGCAGTCAAACTGCTTTATAAAAGGCTGAAGAGCAGTCAAACTGATTTATAATCGGACGAAGAGCAGTCAATGATCGGACGAAGAACAGTCAAACTCTTCTATAGGAGGATGAAGCGCAGTCAAACTGTTTTACACGAGGATGTAGAGCAGTCAGACTGGTTTACAAGAGGATGAAGAGCAGTCAACCTGTTTTACAAGAGGATGAAGAGCAGTCAAACTGTTTTATAAGAGAATGAAGAGCAGTCAAACTGCTTTATAAAAGGATGAAGAGCAGTCAAACTGTTTTATAAGAGGACGAAGAGCAGTCAAACTGTTTTATAAGCGGACGAACAGCAGTCAAACTGATTTATAATCGGACGAAGAGCAGTCAAACGGATTTATAATCGGACGAAGAGCAGTCAATGATCCGACGAAGAACAGTCAAACTCTTCTATAGGAGGATGAAGCGCAGTCAAACTGTTTTACACGAGGATGTAGAGCAGTCAGACTGGTTTAAAAGAGGATGAAAAGCAGTCAACCTGTTTTACAAGAGGATGAAGAGCAGTCAAACTGTTTTATAAGAGAATGAAGAGCAGTCAAACTGCTTTATAAAAGGATGAAGAGCAGTCAAACTGTTTTATAATAGGACGAAGAGCAGTCAAACTGTTTTATAAGCGGACGAACAGCAGTCAAACTGATTTATAATCGGACGAAGAGCAGTCAAACTGATTTATAATCGGACGAAGAGCAGTCAAACGGTTTTATAAGAGGATGAAGAGCAGTCAAATTGATTTATAAGAGGATGAAGAGCAGTCAGACTGTTTTACAAGAGGTTGAAGAGCAGTCAACCTGTTTTACAAGAGAATGAAGAGCAGTCAAGCTGTTTTATAAGAGGATGAAGAGCAGTCAAACTGATTTATAAGAGGATGAAGAGCAGCCAAACTGCTTTATAAAAGGATGAAGAGCAGTCAAACTGATTTATAAGAGGATGAAGAGCAGTCAAACCGCTTTATAAAAGGATGAAGAGCAGTCTACTGTTTTATAAGAGGACGAAGAGCAGTCAAAATGATTTATAATCGGATGAAGAGCAGTCAAACAGATTTATAAGAGGATGAAGAGCAGTCAAACTGCTTTATAAAAGGATGAAGAGCAGTCAAACTGTTTTATAAGAGGACGGAGAGCAGTCAAACTGATTTATAATCGGACGAAGAGCAGTCAAACTGTTCTATACGAGGATGAAGCGCAGTCAAACTGGTTTATAGGAGGATGAAGAGCAGTCAAACTGTTCTATAGGAGGATGAAGCGCAGTCAAACTGGTTTATATGAGGATGAAGAGCAGTCAAACTGCTTTATAAGAGGATGAAGAGCAGTCAAACTGCTTTATAAAACGATGAAGAGCAGTCAAACTGTTTTATAAGAGGTCGAAGAGCAGTCAAACTGATTTATAAGAGGATGAAGAGCAGTCAAACTGATTTAAAAGAGGATGAAGAGCAGTCAAACTGCTTTATAAAAGGATGAAGAGCAGTCAAACTGATTTATAATCGGATGAACAGCAGTCAATAATGGGACGAAGAGCAGTCAAACTGTTATATAGGAGGACGAAGAGCAGTCAAACTGAATTATAATCGGATGAAGAGCAGTCAAACTGATTTATAAGAGGATGAAGAGCAGTCAAACTGCTTTATAAAAGCATGAAGAGCAGTCAAACTGTTTAATAAGAGGACGAAGAGCAATCAAACTGTTTTATAAGCGGACGAACAGCAGTCAAACTGATTTATAATCGGACGAAGAGCAGTCAAACTGTTCTATACGAGGATGAAGCGCAGTCAAACTGGTTTATAGGAGGATGAAGAGCAGTCAAACTGTTCTATAGGAGGATGAAGCGCAGTCAAACTGGTTTATATGAGGATTAAGAGCAGTCAAACTGCTCTATAAGAGGATGAAGAGCAGTCAAACTGCTTTATAAAACGATGAAGAGCAGTCAAACTGTTTTATAAGCGGACGAACAGCAGTCAAACTGATTTATAATCGGACGAAGAGCAGTCAAACTGTTCTATACGAGGATGAAGCGCAGTCAAACTGGTTTATAGGAGGATGAAGAGCAGTCAAACTGTTCTATAGGAGGATGAAGCGCAGTCAAACTGGTTTATATGAGGATGAAGAGCAGTCAAACTGCTCTATAAGAGGATGAAGAGCAGTCAAACTGCTTTATAAAACGATGAAGAGCAGTCAAACTGTTTTATAAGAGGACGAAGAGCAGTCAAACTGATTTATAAGAGGATGAAGAGCAGTCAAACTGATTTAAAAGAGGATGAAGAGCAGTCAACTGCTTTATAAAAGGATGAAGAGCAGTCAAACTGATTTATAATCGGATGAAAAGCAGTCAATAATCGGACGAAGAGCAGTCAAACTGTTATATAGGAGGACGAAGAGCAGTCAAACTGAATTATAATCGGATGAAGAGCAGTCAAACTGATTTATAAGAGGATGAAGAGCAGTCAAACTGCTTTATAAAAGGATGAAGAGCAGTCAAACTGTTTAATAAGAGGACGAAGAACAGTCAAACTGTTTTATAAGCGGACGAACAGCAGTCAAACTGATTTATAATCGGACGAAGAGCAGTCAAACTGATTTATAATCCGACGAAGAGCAGTCAAACGGTTTTATAAGAGGATGACGAGCAGTCAAATTGATTTATAAGAGGATGAAGAGCAGTCAAACTGATTTATAATCGGACGAAGAGCAGTCAAACTGATTTATAATCGGACGAAGAGCAGTCAAACGGTTTTATAAGAGGATGAAGAGCAGTCAAATTGATTTATAAGAGGATGAACAGCAGTCAAACTGCTTTATAAAAGGATGAAGAGAAGTCAAACTGTTTTATAAGAGGACGAAGAGCAGTCAAACTGATTTATAAGAGGATGAAGAGCAGTCAAACTGATTTATAAGAGGATGAAGAGCAGTGAAACTGCTTTATAAAACGATGAAGAGCAGTCAAACTGTTTTATAAGAGGACGAAGAGCAGTCAAACTGATTTAAAAGAGGATGAAGAGCAGTCAAACTGCTTTATAAAATGATTAAGAGCAGTCAAATTGATTTATAATCGGATGAACAGCAGTCAATAATCGGACGAAGAGCAGTCAAACTGTTATATAGGAGGACGAAGAGCAGTCAAACTGAATTATAATCGGATGAAGAGCAGTCAAACTGATTTATAAGAGGATGAAGATCAGTCAAACTGCTTTATAAAAGGATGAAGAGCAGTCAAACTGTTTAATAAGAGGACGAAGAGCAGTCAAACTGTTTTATAAGCGGACGAACAGCAGTCAAACTGATTTATAATCGGACGAAGAGCAGTCAAACTGATTTATAATCGGACGAAGAGCAGTTAAACGGTTTTATAAGAGGAAGAAGAGCAGTCAAATTGATTTATAAGAGGATGAAGAGCAGTCAAACTGCTTTATCAAAAGATGAAGCGCAGTCAAACTGTTTTATACGAGGATGTAGAGCAGTCAGACTGTTTTACAAGAGGTTGAAGAGCAGTCAACCTGTTTTACAAGAGGATGAAGAGCAGTCATATCGCTTTATAAAAGGATGAAGAGCAGTCAAACTGATTTATAATCGGACGAAGAGCAGTCAAACTGTTCTATACGGGGATGAAGCGCAGTCAAACTGGTTTATACGAGGATGAAGAGCAGTCAAACTATTTTATAAGAGGATGAAGAGCAGTCAAACTGATTTATAATCCGACGAAGAGCAGTCAAACTGTTCTATACGGGGATGAAGCGCAGTCAAACTGGTTTATACGAGGATGAAGAGCAGTCAAACTATTTTATAAGAGGATGAAGAGCAGTCAAACTATTTTATAAGAGGATGAAGAGCAGTCAAACTGCTTTATAAAACGATGAAGAGCAGTCCAACTGTTTTATAAGAGGACGAAGAGCAGTCAAACTGATTTATAAGAGGATGAAGAGCAGTCAAACTGCTTTATAAAAGGCTGAAGAGCAGTCAAACTGATTTATAATCGGACGAAGAGCAGTCAATGATCGGACGAAGAACTGTCAAACTCTTCTATAGGAGGATGAAGCGCAGTCAAACTGTTTTACACGAGGATGTAGAGCAGTCAGACTGGTTTACAAGAGGATGAAGAGCAGTCAACCTGTTTTACAAGAGGATGAAGAGCAGTCAAACTGTTTTATAAGAGAATGAAGAGCAGTCAAACTGCTTTATAAAAGGATGAAGAGCAGTCAAACTGTTTTATAAGAGGACGAAGAGCAGTCAAACTGTTTTATAAGCGGACGAACAGCAGTCAAACTGATTTATAATCGGACGAAGAGCAGTCAAACGGATTTATAATCGGACGAAGAGCAGTCAATGATCCGACGAAGAACAGTCAAACTCTTCTATAGGAGGATGAAGCGCAGTCAAACTGTTTTACACGAGGATGTAGAGCAGTCAGACTGGTTTAAAAGAGGATGAAAAGCAGTCAACCTGTTTTACAAGAGGATGAAGAGCAGTCAAACTGTTTTATAAGAGAATGAAGAGCAGTCAAACTGCTTTATAAAAGGATGAAGAGCAGTCAAACTGTTTTATAATAGGACGAAGAGCAGTCAAACTGTTTTATAAGCGGACGAACAGCAGTCAAACTGATTTATAATCGGACGAAGAGCAGTCAAACTGATTTATAATCGGACGAAGAGCAGTCAAACGGTTTTATAAGAGGATGAAGAGCAGTCAAATTGATTTATAAGAGGATGAAGAGCAGTCAAACTGCTTTATAAAAGGATGAAGAGCAGTCAAACTGTTTTATACGAGGATGTAGAGCAGTCAGACTGTTTTACAAGAGGTTGAAGAGCAGTCAACCTGTTTTACAAGAGAATGAAGAGCAGTCAAGCTGTTTTATAAGAGGATGAAGAGCAGTCAAACTGATTTATAAGAGGATGAAGAGCAGCCAAACTGCTTTATAAAAGGATGAAGAGCAGTCAAACTGATTTATAAGAGGATGAAGAGCAGTCAAACCGCTTTATAAAAGGATGAAGAGCAGTCTACTGTTTTATAAGAGGACGAAGAGCAGTCAAAATGATTTATAATCGGATGAAGAGCAGTCAAACAGATTTATAAGAGGATGAAGAGCAGTCAAACTGCTTTATAAAAGGATGAAGAGCAGTCAAACTGTTTTATAAGAGGACGAAGAGCAGTCAAACTGATTTATAATCGGACGAAGAGCAGTCAAACTGTTCTATACGAGGATGAAGCGCAGTCAAACTGGTTTATAGGAGGATGAAGAGCAGTCAAACTGTTCTATAGGAGGATGAAGCGCAGTCAAACTGGTTTATATGAGGATGAAGAGCAGTCAAACTGCTTTATAAGAGGACGAAGAGCAGTCAAACTGCTTTATAAAACGATGAAGAGCAGTCAAACTGTTTTATAAGAGGTCGAAGAGCAGTCAAACTGATTTATAAGAGGATGAAGAGCAGTCAAACTGATTTAAAAGAGGATGAAGAGCAGTCAAACTGCTTTATAAAAGGATGAAGAGCAGTCAAACTGATTTATAATCGGATGAACAGCAGTCAATAATGGGACGAAGAGCAGTCAAACTGTTATATAGGAGGACGAAGAGCAGTCAAACTGAATTATAATCGGATGAAGAGCAGTCAAACTGATTTATAAGAGGATGAAGAGCAGTCAAACTGCTTTATAAAAGCATGAAGAGCAGTCAAACTGTTTAATAAGAGGACGAAGAGCAATCAAACTGTTTTATAAGCGGACGAACAGCAGTCAAACTGATTTATAATCGGACGAAGAGCAGTCAAACTGTTCTATACGAGGATGAAGCGCAGTCAAACTAGTTTATAGGAGGATGAAGAGCAGTCAAACTGTTCTATAGGAGGATGAAGCGCAGTCAAACTGGTTTATATGAGGATTAAGAGCAGTCAAACTGCTCTATAAGAGGATGAAGAGCAGTCAAACTGCTTTATAAAACGATGAAGAGCAGTCAAACTGTTTTATAAGCGGACGAACAGCAGTCAAACTGATTTATAATCGGACGAAGAGCAGTCAAACTGTTCTATACGAGGATGAAGCGCAGTCAAACTGGTTTATAGGAGGATGAAGAGCAGTCAAACTGTTCTATAGGAGGATGAAGCGCAGTCAAACTGGTTTATATGAGGATGAAGAGCAGTCAAACTGCTCTATAAGAGGATGAAGAGCAGTCAACCTGCTTTATAAAACGATGAAGAGCAGTCAAACTGTTTTATAAGAGGACGAAGAGCAGTCAAACTGATTTATAAGAGGATGAAGAGCAGTCAAACTGATTTAAAAGAGGATGAAGAGCAGTCAAACTGCTTTATAAAAGGATGAAGAGCAGTCAAACTGATTTATAATCGGATGAACAGCAGTCAATAATCGGACGAAGAGCAGTCAAACTGTTATATAGGAGGACGAAGAGCAGTCAAACTGAATTATAATCGGATGAAGAGCAGTCAAACTGATTTATAAGAGGATGAAGAGCAGTCAAACTGCTTTATAAAAGGATGAAGAGCAGTCAAACTGTTTAATAAGAGGACGAAGAACAGTCAAACTGTTTTATAAGCGGACGAACAGCAGTCAAACTGATTTATAATCGGACGAAGAGCAGTCAAACTGATTTATAATCGGACGAAGAGCAGTCAAAGGGTTTTATAAGAGGATGAAGAGCAGTCAAATTGATTTATAAGAGGATGAAGAGCAGTCAAACTGATTTATAATCGGACGAAGAGCAGTCAAACTGATTTATAATCGGACGAAGAGCAGTCAAACGGTTTTATAAGAGGATGAAGAGCAGTCAAATTGATTTATAAGAGGATGAACAGCAGTCAAACTGCTTTATAAAAGGATGAAGAGAAGTCAAACTGTTTTATAAGAGGACGAAGAGCAGTCAAACTGATTTATAAGAGGATGAAGAGCAGTCAAACTGATTTATAAGAGGATGAAGAGCAGTGAAACTGCTTTATAAAACGATGAAGAGCAGTCAAACTGTTTTATAAGAGGACGAAGAGCAGTCAAACTGATTTATAAGAGGATGAAGAGCAGTCAAACTTATTTATAAGATGATGAAGAGCAGTCAAACTGCTTTATAAAAGGATGAAGAGCAGTCAAACTGATTTATAAACGGACGAAGAGCAGTCAATAATCGGACGAAGAGCAGCCAAACTGTTCTATAGGAGGATGAATCGCAGTCAAACTGTTTTACACGAGGATGTAGAGCAGTCAGACTGGTTTACAAGAGTATGAAGAGCAGTCAACCTGTTTTACAAGAGGTTGAAGAGCAGTAAAACTGTTTTATAAGAGGATGAAGAGCAGTCAAACTGATTTATAAGAGGATGAAGAGCAGTCAAACTGCTTTATAAAAGGATGAAGAGCAGTCAAACTGTTTTATAAGCAGACGAAGAGCAGTCAAACTGATTTATAATCGGACGAAGAGCAGTCAAACTGATTTATAAAAGTATGAAGAGAAGTCAAACTGTTTTATAAGCGGATGAACCGCAGTCAAACTGATTTATAATCGGACGAAGAGCAGTCAAACTGTTCTATAGGAGGATGAAGCGCAGTCAAACTGGTTTATATGAGGATGAAGAGCAGTCAAACTGCTTTATAAGAGGATGAAGAGCAGTCAAACTGTTCTATACGAGGATGAAGCGCAGTCAAACTGGTTTATAGGAGGATGAAGAGCAGTCAAACTATTTTATAAGAGGATGAAGAGCAGTCAAACTGATTTAAAATCCGACGAAGAGCAGTCAAACTGTTCTATAGGAGGATGAAGCGCAGTCAAACTGGTTTATAGGAGGATGAAGAGCAGTCAAACTGCTTTATAGGAGGATGAAGAGCAGTCAAACTGCTTTATAAAACGATGAAGAACAGTCCAACTGTTTTATAAGAGGACGAAGAGCAGTCAAACTGATTTATAAGAGGATGAAGAGCAGTCAAACTGATTTATAAGAGGATGAAGAGCAGTCAAACTGCTTTATAAAAGGCTTAAGAGCAGTCAAACTGATTTATAATCGGACGAAGAGCAGTCAATGATCGGACGAAGAGCAGTCAAACTCTTCTATAGGAGGATGAAGCGCAGTCAAATTGATTTATAAGAGGATGAAGAGCAGTCAAACTGCTTTATAAAAGGATGAAGAGCAGTCAAACTGTTTTATAAGCGGACGAACAGCAGTCAAAGTGATTTATAATCGGACGAAGAGCAGTCAAACTGATTTATAATCGGACGAAGAGCAGTCAAACGGTTTTATAAGAGGATGAAGAGCAGTCAAATTGATTTATAAGAGGATGAAGAGCAGTCAAACTGCTTTATAAAAGGATGAAGAGCAGTCAAACTGTTTTATACGAGGATGTAGAGCAGTCAGACTGTTTTACAAGAGGTTGAAGAGCAGTCAACCTGTTTTACAAGAGAATGAAGAGCAGTCAAGCTGTTTTATAAGAGGATGAAGAGCAGTCAAACTGATTTATAAGAGGATGAAGAGCAGCCAAACTGCTTTATAAAAGGATGAAGAGCAGTCAAACTGATTTATAAGAGGATGAAGAGCAGTCAAACCGCTTTATAAAAGGATGAAGAGCAGTCTACTGTTTTATAAGAGGACGAAGAGCAGTCAAAATGATTTATAATCGGATGAAGAGCAGTCAAACAGATTTATAAGAGGATGAAGAGCAGTCAAACTGCTTTATAAAAGGATGAAGAGCAGTCAAACTGTTTTATAAGAGGACGAAGAGCAGTCAAACTGTTTTATAAGCGGACGAAGAGCAGTCAAACTGTTCTATACGAGGATGAAGCGCAGTCAAACTGGTTTATAGGAGGATGAAGAGCAGTCAAACTGTTCTATAGGAGGATGAAGCGCAGTCAAACTGGTTTATATGAGGATGAAGAGCAGTCAAACTGCTTTATAAGAGGATGAAGAGCAGTCAAACTGCTTTATAAAACGATGAAGAGCAGTCAAACTGTTTTATAAGAGGTCGAAGAGCAGTCAAACTGATTTATAAGAGGATGAAGAGCAGTCAAACTGATTTAAAAGAGGATGAAGAGCAGTCAAACTGCTTTATAAAAGGATGAAGAGCAGTCAAACTGATTTATAATCGGATGAACAGCAGTCAATAATGGGACGAAGAGCAGTCAAACTGTTATATAGGAGGACGAAGAGCAGTCAAACTGAATTATAATCGGATGAAGAGCAGTCAAACTGATTTATAAGAGGATGAAGAGCAGTCAAACTGCTTTATAAAAGCATGAAGAGCAGTCAAACTGTTTAATAAGAGGACGAAGAGCAATCAAACTGTTTTATAAGCGGACGAACAGCAGTCAAACTGATTTATAATCGGACGAAGAGCAGTCAAACTGTTCTATACGAGGATGAAGCGCAGTCAAACTAGTTTATAGGAGGATGAAGAGCAGTCAAACTGTTCTATAGGAGGATGAAGCGCAGTCAAACTGGTTTATATGAGGATTAAGAGCAGTCAAACTGCTCTATAAGAGGATGAAGAGCAGTCAAACTGCTTTATAAAACGATGAAGAGCAGTCAAACTGTTTTATAAGCGGACGAACAGCAGTCAAACTGATTTATAATCGGACGAAGAGCAGTCAAACTGTTCTATACGAGGATGAAGCGCAGTCAAACTGGTTTATAGGAGGATGAAGAGCAGTCAAACTGTTCTATAGGAGGATGAAGCGCAGTCAAACTGGTTTATATGAGGATGAAGAGCAGTCAAACTGCTCTATAAGAGGATGAAGAGCAGTCAAACTGCTTTATAAAACGATGAAGAGCAGTCAAACTGTTTTATAAGAGGACGAAGAGCAGTCAAACTGATTTATAAGAGGATGAAGAGCAGTCAAACTGATTTAAAAGAGGATGAAGAGCAGTCAAACTGCTTTATAAAAGGATGAAGAGCAGTCAAACTGATTTATAATCGGATGAACAGCAGTCAATAATCGGACGAAGAGCAGTCAAACTGTTATATAGGAGGACGAAGAGCAGTCAAACTGAATTATAATCGGATGAAGAGCAGTCAAACTGATTTATAAGAGGATGAAGAGCAGTCAAACTGCTTTATAAAAGGATGAAGAGCAGTCAAACTGTTTAATAAGAGGACGAAGAACAGTCAAACTGTTTTATAAGCGGACGAACAGCAGTCAAACTGATTTATAATCGGACGAAGAGCAGTCAAACTGATTTATAATCGGACGAAGAGCAGTCAAACGGTTTTATAAGAGGATGAAGAGCAGTCAAATTGATTTATAAGAGGATGAAGAGCAGTCAAACTGATTTATAATCGGACGAAGAGCAGTCAAACTGATTTATAATCGGACGAAGAGCAGTCAAACGGTTTTATAAGAGGATGAAGAGCAGTCAAATTGATTTATAAGAGGATGAACAGCAGTCAAACTGCTTTATAAAAGGATGAAGAGAAGTCAAACTGTTTTATAAGAGGACGAAGAGCAGTCAAACTGATTTATAAGAGGATGAAGAGCAGTCAAACTGATTTATAAGAGGATGAAGAGCAGTGAAACTGCTTTATAAAACGATGAAGAGCAGTCAAACTGTTTTATAAGAGGACGAAGAGCAGTCAAACTGATTTATAAGAGGATGAAGAGCAGTCAAACTTATTTATAAGATGATGAAGAGCAGTCAAACTGCTTTATAAAAGGATGAAGAGCAGTCAAACTGATTTATAAACGGACGAAGAGCAGTCAATAATCGGACGAAGAGCAGCCAAACTGTTCTATAGGAGGATGAAGCGCAGTCAAACTGTTTTACACGAGGATGTAGAGCAGTCAGACTGGTTTACAAGAGTATGAAGAGCAGTCAACCTGTTTTACAAGAGGTTGAAGAGCAGTAAAACTGTTTTATAAGAGGATGAAGAGCAGTCAAACTGATTTATAAGAGGATGAAGAGCAGTCAAACTGCTTTATAAAAGGATGAAGAGCAGTCAAACTGTTTTATAAGCAGACGAAGAGCAGTCAAACTGATTTATAATCGGACGAAGAGCAGTCAAACTGATTTATAAAAGTATGAAGAGAAGTCAAACTGTTTTATAAGCGGATGAACCGCAGTCAAACTGATTTATAATCGGACGAAGAGCAGTCAAACTGTTCTATAGGAGGATGAAGCGCAGTCAAACTGGTTTATATGAGGATGAAGAGCAGTCAAACTGCTTTATAAGAGGATGAAGAGCAGTCAAACTGTTCTATACGAGGATGAAGCGCAGTCAAACTGGTTTATAGGAGGATGAAGAGCAGTCAAACTATTTTATAAGAGGATGAAGAGCAGTCAAACTGATTTAAAATCCGACGAAGAGCAGTCAAACTGTTCTATAGGAGGATGAAGCGCAGTCAAACTGGTTTATAGGAGGATGAAGAGCAGTCAAACTGCTTTATAGGAGGATGAAGAGCAGTCAAACTCTTCTATAGGAGGATGAAGCGCAGTCAAATTGATTTATAAGAGGATGAAGAGCAGTCAAACTGCTTTATAAAAGGATGAAGAGAAGTCAAACTGTTTTATAAGAGGACGAAGAGCAGTCAAACTGATTTATAAGAGGATGAAGAGCAGTCAAACTGATTTATAAGAGGATGAAGAGCAGTCAAACTGCTTTATAAAACGATGAAGAGCAGTCAAACTGTTTTATAAGAGGACGAAGAGCAGTCAAACTGATTTATAAGTGGATGTAGAGCAGTCAAACTACTTTATAAAAGGCTGAAGAACAGTCAAACTGATTTATAATCGGACGAAGAGCAGTCAATGATCGGACGAAGAGCAGTCAAACTCTTCTATAGGAGGATGAAGCGCAGTCAAACTGTTTTACACGAGGATGTAGAGCAGTCAGACTGGTTTACAAGTGGATGAAGAGCAGTCAACCTGTTTTACAAGAGGATGAAGAGCAGTCAAACTGTTTTATAAGAGAATGAAGAGCAGTCTAACTGCTTTATAAAAGAATGAAGAGCAGTCAAACTGTTTTATAAGAGGACGAAGAGCAGTCAAACTGAATTATAATCGGATGAAGAGCAGTCAAACTGATTTATAAGAGGATGAAGAGCAGTCAAACTGCTTTATAAAAGGATGAAGAGCAGTCAAACTGTTTTATAAGAGGACGAAGAGCAGTCAAACGGTTTTATAAGCGGACGAACAGCAGTCAAACTGATTTATAATCGGACGAAGAGCAGTCTAACTGATTTATAATCGGACGAAGAGCAGTCAAACGGTTTTATAAGAGGATGAAGAGCAGTCAAACTGATTTATAAGAGGATGAAGAGCAGTCAAACTGATTTATAAGAGGATGAAGAGCAGTGAAACTGCTTTATAAAACGATGAAGAGCAGTCAAACTGTTTTATAAGAGGACGAAGAGCAGTCAAACTGATTTATAAGAGGATGAAGAGCAGTCAAACTTATTTATAAGATGATGAAGAGCAGTCAAACTGCTTTATAAAAGGATGAAGAGCAGTCAAACTGATTTATAAACGGACGAAGAGCAGTCAATAATCGGACGAAGAGCAGCCAAACTGTTCTATAGGAGGATGAAGCGCAGTCAAACTGTTTTACACGAGGATGTAGAGCAGTCAGACTGGTTTACAAGAGTATGAAGAGCAGTCAACCTGTTTTACAAGAGGTTGAAGAGCAGTAAAACTGTTTTATAAGAGGATGAAGAGCAGTCAAACTGATTATAAGAGGATGAAGAGCAGTCAAACTGCTTTATAAAAGGATGAAGAGCAGTCAAACTGTTTTATAAGCAGACGAAGAGCAGTCAAACTGATTTGTAATCGGACGAAGAGCAGTCAAACTGATTTATAAAAGTATGAAGAGAAGTCAAACTGTTTTATAAGCGGATGAACCGCAGTCAAACTGATTTATAATCGGACGAAGAGCAGTCAAACTGTTCTATAGGAGGATGAAGCGCAGTCAAACTGGTTTATATGAGGATGAAGAGCAGTCAAACTGCTTTATAAGAGGATGAACAGCAGTCAAACTGTTCTATACGAGGATGAAGCGCAGTCAAACTGGTTTATAGGAGGATGAAGAGCAGTCAAACTATTTTATAAGAGGATGAAGAGCAGTCAAACTGATTTAAAATCCGACGAAGAGCAGTCAAACTGTTCTATAGGAGGATGAAGCGCAGTCAAACTGGTTTATAGGAGGATGAAGAGCAGTCAAACTGCTTTATAGGAGGATGAAGAGCAGTCAAACTGCTTTATAAAACGATGAAGAGCAGTCCAACTGTTTTATAAGAGGACGAAGAGCAGTCAAACTGATTTATAAGAGGATGAAGAGCAGTCAAACTGATTTATAAGAGGATGAAGAGCAGTCAAACTGCTTTATAAAAGGCTGAAGAGCAGTCAAACTGATTTATAATCGGACGAAGAGCAGTCAATGATCGGACGAAGAGCAGTCAAACTCTTCTATAGGAGGATGAAGCGCAGTCAAATTGATTTATAAGAGGATGAAGAGCAGTCAAACTGCTTTATAAAAGGATGAAGAGAAGTCAAACTGTTTTATAAGAGGACGAAGAGCAGTCAAACTGATTTATAAGAGGATGAAGAGCAGTCAAACTGATTTATAAGAGGATGAAGAGCAGTCAAACTGCTTTATAAAACGATGAAGAGCAGTCAAACTGTTTTATAAGAGGACGAAGAGCAGTCAAACTGATTTATAAGTGGATGTAGAGCAGTCAAACTACTTTATAAAAGGCTGAAGAGCAGTCAAACTGATTTATAATCGGACGAAGAGCAGTCAATGATCGGACGAAGAGCAGTCAAACTCTTCTATAGGAGGATGAAGCGCAGTCAAATTGATTTATAAGAGGATGAAGAGCAGTCAAACTGCTTTATAAAAGGATGAAGAGAAGTCAAACTGTTTTATAAGAGGACGAAGAGCAGTCAAACTGAATTATAATCGGATGAAGAGCAGTCAAACTGATTTATAAGAGGATGAAGAGCAGTCAAACTGCTTTATAAAAGGATGAAGAGCAGTCAAACTGTTTTATAAGAGGACGAAGAGCAGTCAAACTGTTTTATAAGCGGACGAACAGCAGTCAAACTGATTTATAATCGGACGAAGAGCAGTCTAACTGATTTATAATCGGACGAAGAGCAGTCAAACGGTTTTATAAGAGGATGAAGAGCAGTCAAATTGATTTATAAGAGGATGAAGAGCGATCAAATGGTTTTATAAGAGGATGAAGAGCAGTCAAATTGATTTATAAGAGGATGAAGAGCAGTCAAACTGATTTATAATCGGACGAAGAGCAGTCAAACTGATTTATAATCGGACGAAGAGCAGTCAAACGGTTTTATAAGAGGATGAAGAGCAGTCAAATTGATTTATAAAAGGATGAAGAGAAGTCAAACTGTTTTATAAGAGGACGAAGAGCAGTCAAACTGATTCATAAGAGGATGAAGAGCAGTCAAACTGATTTATAAGAGGATGAAGAGCAGTCAAATTGATTTATAATCGGACGAAAAGCAGTCAAACTGATTTATAAAAGGATGAAGAGCAGTCAAACTGTTTTATAAGAGGATGAACCGCAGTCAAACTGATTTATAATCGGACGAAGAGCAGTCAAACTGATTTATAAGAGGATGAAGAGCAGTCACACTGCTTTATAAGAGGATGAAGAGCAGTCAAACTGTTCTATAGGAGGATGAAGCGCAGTCAAACTGGTTTATATGAGGATGAAGAGCAGTCAAACTGATTTATAATCGGACGAAGAGCAGTCAAACTGATTTATAATCGGACGAAGAGCAGTCAAACGGTTTTATAAGAGGATGAAGAGCAGTCAAACTGATTTATAATCGGACGAAGAGCAGTGTAACTGATTTATAATCGGACGAAGAGCAGTCAAACGGTTTTATAAGAGGATGAAGAGCAGTCAAACTGATTTATAAGAGGATGAAGAGCAGTCAAACTGATTTATAAGAGGATGAAGAGCAGTGAAACTGCTTTATAAAACGATGAAGAGCAGTCAAACTGCTTTATAAGAGGACGAAGAGCAGTCAAACTGATTTATAAGAGGATGAAGAGCAGTCAAACTTATTTATAAGATGATGAAGAGCAGTCAAACTGCTTTATAAAAGGATGAAGAGCAGTCAAACTGATTTATAAACGGACGAAGAGCAGTCAATAATCGGACGAAGAGCAGCCAAACTGTTCTATAGGAGGATGAAGCGCAGTCAAACTGTTTTACACGAGGATGTAGAGCAGTCAGACTGGTTTACAAGAGTATGAAGAGCAGTCAACCTGTTTTACAAGAGGTTGAAGAGCAGTAAAACTGTTTTATAAGAGGATGAAGAGCAGTCAAACTGATTTATAAGAGGATGAAGAGCAGTCAAACTGCTATATAAAAGGATGAAGAGCAGTCAAACTGTTTTATAAGCAGACGAAGAGCAGTCAAACTGATTTATAATCGGACGAAGAGCAGTCAAACTGATTTATAAAAGTAAGAAGAGAAGTCAAACTGTTTTATAAGCGGATGAACCGCAGTCAAACTGATTTATAATCGGACGAAGAGCAGTCAAACTGTTCTATAGGAGGATGAAGCGCAGTCAAACTGGTTTATATGAGGATGAAGAGCAGTCAAACTGCTTTATAAGAGGATGAAGAGCAGTCAAACTGTTCTATACGAGGATGAAGCGCAGTCAAACTGGTTTATAGGAGGATGAAGAGCAGTCAAACTATTTTATAAGAGGATGAAGAGCAGTCAAACTGATTTAAAATCCGACGAAGAGCAGTCAAACTGTTCTATAGGAGGAAGAAGCGCAGTCAAACTGGTTTATAGGAGGATGAAGAGCAGTCAAACTGCTTTATAGGAGGATGAAGAGCAGTCAAACTGCTTTATAAAACGATGAAGAGCAGTCCAACTGTTTTATAAGAGGACGAAGAGCAGTCAAACTGATTTATAAGAGGATGAAGAGCAGTCAAACTGATTTATAAGAGGATGAAGAGCAGTCAAACTGCTTTATAAAAGGCTGAAGAGCAGTCAAACTGATTTATAATCGGACGAAGAGCAGTCAATGATCGGACGAAGAGCAGTCAAACTCTTCTATAGGAGGATGAAGCGCAGTCAAATTGATTTATAAGAGGATGAAGAGCAGTCAAACTGCTTTATAAAAGGATGAAGAGAAGTCAAACTGTTTTATAAGAGCACGAAGAGCAGTCAAACTGATTTATAAGAGGATGAAGAGCAGTCAAACTTATTTATAAGAGGATGAAGAGCAGTCAAACTGCTTTATAAAACGATGAAGAGCAGTCAAACTGTTTTATAAGAGGACGAAGAGCAGTCAAACTGATTTATAAGTGGATGTAGAGCAGTCAAACTACTTTATAAAAGGCTGAAGAGCAGTCAAACTGATTTATAATCGGACGAAGAGCAGTCAATGATCGGACGAAGAGCAGTCAAACTCTTCTATAGGAGGATGAAGCGCAGTCAAACTGTTTTACACGAGGATGTAGAGCAGTCAGACTGGTTTACAAGAGGATGAAGAGCAGTCAAACTGTTTTACAAGAGGATGAAGAGCAGTCAAACTGTTTTATAAGAGAATGAAGAGCAGTCTAACTGCTTTATAAAAGAATGAAGAGCAGTCAAACTGTTTTATAAGAGGACGAAGAGCAGTCAAACTGAATTATAATCGGATGAAGAGCAGTCAAACTGATTTATAAGAGGATGAAGAGCAGTCAAACTGCTTTATAAAAGGATGAAGAGCAGTCAAACTGTTTTATAAGAGGACGAAGAGCAGTCAAACTGTTTTATAAGCGGACGAACAGCAGTCAAACTGATTTATAATCGGACGAAGAGCAGTCTAACTGATTTATAATCGGACGAAGAGCAGTCAAACGGTTTTATAAGAGGATGAAGAGCAGTCAAATTGATTTATAAGAGGATGAAGAGCGATCAAATGGTTTTATAAGAGGATGAAGAGCAGTCAAATTGATTTATAAGAGGATGAAGAGCAGTCAAACTGATTTATAATCGGACGAAGAGCAGTCAAACTGATTTATAATCGGACGAAGAGCAGTCAAACGGTTTTATAAGAGGATGAAGAGCAGTCAAATTGATTTATAAGAGGATGAAGAGCAGTCAAACTGCTTTATAAAAGGATGAAGAGAAGTCAAACTGTTTTATAAGAGGACGAAGAGCAGTCAAACTGATTCATAAGAGGATGAAGAGCAGTCAAACTGATTTATAAGAGGATGAAGAGCAGTCAAATTGATTTATAATCGGACGAAGAGCAGTCAAACTGATTTATAAAAGGATGAAGAGCAGTCAAACTGTTTTATAAGAGGATGAACCGCAGTCAAACTGATTTATAATCGGACGAAGAGCAGTCAAACTGATTTATAAGAGGATGAAGAGCAGTCACACTGCTTTATAAGAGGATGAAGAGCAGTCAAATTGATTTATAAGAGGATGAAGCGCAGTCAAACTGGTTTATATGAGGATGAAGAGCAGTCAAACTGCTTTATAAGAGGATGAAGAGCAGTCAAACTGCTTTATAAAACGATGAAGAGCAGTCAAACTGTTTTATAAGAGGACGAAGAGCAGTCAAACTGATTTATAAGAGGATGAAGAGCAGTCAAACTGATTTAAAAGAGGATGAAGAGCAGTCAAACTGCTTTATAAAAGGATTAAGAGCAGTCAAAGTGATTTATAATCGGATGAACAGCAGTCAATAATCGGACGAAGAGCAGTCAAACTGTTATATAGGAGGACGAAGAGCAGTCAAACTGAATTATAATCGGATGAAGAGCAGTCAAACTGATTTATAAGAGGATGAAGAGCAGTCAAACTGCTTTATAAAAGGATGAAGAGCAGTCAAACTGTTTAATAAGAGGACGAAGAGCAGTCAAACTGTTTTATAAGCGGACGAACAGCAGTCAAACTGATTTATAAGAGGATAAAGAGCAGTCAAACTGATTTATAAGAGGATGAAGAGCAGTCAAACTGCTTTATAAAAGGCTGAAGAGCAGTCAAACTGATTTATAATCGGACGAAGAGCAGTCAATGATCGGACGAAGAGCAGTCAAACTCTTCTATAGGAGGATGAAGCGCAGTCAAATTGATTTATAAGAGGATGAAGAGCAGTCAAACTGCTTTATAAAAGGATGAAGAGAAGTCAAACTGTTTTATAAGAGGACGAAGAGCAGTCAAACTGATTTATAAGAGGATGAAGAGCAGTCAAACTGATTTATAAGAGGATGAAGAGCAGTCAAACTGCTTTATAAAACGATGAAGAGCAGTCAAACTGTTTTATAAGAGGACGAAGAGCAGTCAAACTGATTTATAAGTGGATGTAGAGCAGTCAAACTACTTTATAAAAGGCTGAAGAGCAGTCAAACTGATTTATAATCGGACGAAGAGCAGTCAATGATCGGACGAAGAGCAGTCAAACTCTTCTATAGGAGGATGAAGCGCAGTCAAACTGTTTTACACGAGGATGTAGAGCAGTCAGACTGGTTTACAAGAGGATGAAGAGCAGTCAACCTGTTTTACAAGAGGATGAAGAGCAGTCAAACTGTTTTATAAGAGAATGAAGAGCAGTCTAACTGCTTTATAAAAGGATGAAGAGCAGTCAAACTGTTTTATAAGAGGACGAAGAGCAGTCAAACTGAATTATAATCGGATGAAGAGCAGTCAAACTGATTTATAAGAGGATGAAGAGCAGTCAAACTGATTTATAAAAGGATGAAGAGCAGTCAAACTGTTTTATAAGAGGACGAAGAGCAGTCAAACTGTTTTATAAGCGGACGAACAGCAGTCAAACTGATTTATAATCGGACGAAGAGCAGTCTAACTGATTTATAATCGGACGAAGAGCAGTCAAACGGTTTTATAAGAGGATGAAGAGCAGTCAAATTGATTTATAAGAGGATGAAGAGCGGTCAAATGGTTTTATAAGAGGATGAAGAGCAGTCAAATTGATTTATAAGAGGATGAAGAGCAGTCAAACTGATTTATAATCGGACGAAGAGCAGTCAAACTGATTTATAATCGGACGAAGAGCAGTCAAACGGTTTTATAAGAGGATGAAGAGCAGTCAAATTGATTTATAAGAGGATGAAGAGCAGTCAAACTGCTTTATAAAAGGATGAAGAGAAGTCAAACTGTTTTATAAGAGGACGAAGAGCAGTCAAACTGATTCATAAGAGGATGAAGAGCAGTCAAACTGATTTATAAGAGGATGAAGATAAGTCAAACTGATTTATAATCGGACGAAGAGCAGTAAACTGATTTATAATAGGATGAAGAGCAGTCAAACTGTTTTATAAGCGGATGAACCGCAGACAAACTGATTTATAATCGGACGAAGAGCAGTCAAACTGATTTATAAGAGGATGAAGAGCAGTCACACTGCTTTATAAGAGGATGAAGAGCAGTCAAACTGTTCTATAGGAGGATGAAGCGCAGTCAAACTGGTTTATATGAGGATGAAGAGCAGTCAACCTGCTTTATGAGAGGATGAAGAGCAGTCAAATTGCTTTATAAAACGATGAAGAGCAGTCAAACTGTTTTATAAGAGGACGAAGAGCAGTCAAACTGATTTATAAGAGGATGAAGAGCAGTCAAACTGATTTAAAAGAGGATGAAGAGCAGTCAAACTGCTTTATAAAAGGATTAAGAGCAGTCAAACTGATTTATAATCGGATGAACAGCAGTCAATAATCGGACGAAGAGCAGTCAAACTGTTATATAGGAGGACGAAGAGCAGTCAAACTGAATTATAATCGGATGAAGAGCAGTCAAACTGATTTATAAGAGGATGAAGAGCAGTCAAACTGCTTTATAAAAGGATGAAGAGCAGTCAAACTGTTTAATAAGAGGATGAAGAGCAGTCAAACTGTTTTATAAGCGGACGAACAGCAGTCAAACTGATTTATAATCGGACGAAGAGCAGTCAAACTGATTTATAATCGGACAAAGAGCAGTCAAACGGTTTTATAAGAGGATGAAGAGCAGTCAAATTGCTTTATAAAAGGATGAAGAGAAGTCAAACTGTTTTATAAGAGGACGAAGAGCAGTCAAACTGATTTATAATCGGACGAAGAGCAGTCAATGATCGGACGAAGAGCAGTCAAACTCTTCTATAGGAGGATGAAGCGCAGTCAAATTGATTTATAAGAGGATGAAGAGCAGTCAAACTGCTTTATAAAGGGATGAAGAGAAGTCAAACTGTTTTATAAGAGGACGAAGAGCAGTCAAACTGATTTATAAGAGGATGAAGAGCAGTCAAACTGATTTATAAGAGGATGAAGAGCAGTCAAACTGCTTTATAAAACTATGAAGAGCAGTCAAACTGTTTTATAAGAGGACGAAGAGCAGTCAAACTGATTTATAAGTGGATGTAGAGCAGTCAAACTACTTTATAAAAGGCTGAAGAGCAGTCAAACTGATTTATAATCGGACGAAGAGCAGTCAATGATCGGACGAAGAGCAGTCAAACTCTTCTATAGGAGGATGAAGCGCAGTCAAACTGTTTTACACGAGGATGTAGAGCAGTCAGACTGGTTTACAAGAGTATGAAGAGCAGTCAAACTGTTTTATAAGAGGACGAAGAGCAGTCAAACTGAATTATAATCGGATGAAGAGCAGTCAAACTGTTCTATACGAGGATGAAGCGCAGTCAAACTGGTTTATAGGAGGATGAAGAGCAGTCAAACTATTTTATAAGAGGATGAAGAGCAGTCAAACTGATTTATAATCCGACGAAGAGCAGTCAAACTGTTCTATAGGAGGATGAAGCGCAGTCAAACTGGTTTATAGGAGGACGAAGAGCAGTCAAACTGATTTATAAGAGGATGAAGAGCAGTCAAACTGATTTATAAGAGGATGAAGAGCAGTCAAACTGCTTTATAAAAGGCTGAAGAGCAGTCAAACTGATTTACAATTGGACGAAGAGCAGTCAATGATCGGACGAAGAGCAGTCAAACTCTTCTATAGGAGGATGAAGCGCAGTCAAACTGTTTTACACGAGGATGTAGAGCAGTCAGACTGGTTTACAAGAGGATGAAGAGCAGTCAACCTGTTTTACAAGAGGATGAAGAGCAGTCAAACTGTTTTATAAGAGAATGAAGAGCAGTCTAACTGCTTTATAAAAGGATGAAGAGCAGTCAAACTGTTTTATAAGAGGACGAAGAGCAGTCAAACTGAATTATAATCGGATGAAGAGCAGTCAAACTGATTTATAAGAGAATGAAGAGCAGTCAAACTGCTTTATAAAAGGATGAAGAGCAGTCAAACTGTTTTATAAGAGGACGAAGAGCAGTCAAACTGTTTTATAAGCGGACGAACAGCAGTCAAACTGATTTATAATCGGACGAAGAGCAGTCAAACTGATTTATAATCGGACGAAGAGCAGTCAAACGGTTTTATAAGAGGATGAAGAGCAGTCAAATTGATTTATAAGAGGATGAAGAGCAGTCAAACGGTTTTATAAGAGGATGAAGAGCAGTCAAATTGATTTATAAGAGGATGAAGAGCAGTCAAACTGATTTATAATCGGACGAAGAGCAGTCAAACTGATTTATAATCGGACGAAAAGCAGTCAAACGGTTTTATAAGAGGATGAAGAGCAGTCAAATTGATTTATAAGAGGATGAAGAGCAGTCAAACTGCTTTATAAAAGGATGAAGAGAAGCCAAACTGTTTTATAAGAGGACAAAGAGCAGTCAAACTGATTTATAAGAGGATGAAGAGCAGTGAAACTGATTTATAAGAGGATGAAGAGCAGTGAAACTGCTTTATAAAACGATGAAGAGCAGTCAAACTGTTTTATAAGAGAACGAAGAGCAGTCAAACTGATTTATAAGAGGATGAAGAGCAGTCAAACTTATTTATAAGACGATGAAGAGCAGTCAAACTGCTTTATAAAAGGATGAAGAGCAGTCAAACTGATTTATAAACGGACGAAGAGCAGTCAATAATCGGACGAAGAGCAGCCAAACTGTTCTATTGGAGGATGAAGCGCAGTCAAACTGTTTTACACGAGGATGTAGAGCAGTCAGACTGGTTTACAAGAGTATTAAGAGCAGTCAACCTGTTTTACAAGAGGTTGAAGAGCAGTAAAACTGTTTTATAAGAGGATGAAGAGCAGTCAAACTGCTTTATAAGAGGATGAAGAGCAGTCAAACTGCTTTATAAAAGGATGAAGAGCAGTCAAACTGTTTTATAAGCAGACGAAGAGCAGTCAAACTGATTTATAATCCGACGAAGAGCAGTCAAACTGATTTATAAAAGTATGAAGAGAAGTCAAACTGTTTTATAAGCGGATGAACCGCAGTCAAACTGATTTATAATCTGACGAAGAGCAGTCAAACTTTTCTATAGGAGGATGAAGCGCAGTCAAACTGGTTCATATGAGGATGAAGAGCAGTCAAACTGCTTTATAAGAGGATGAAGAGCAGTCAAACTGTTCTATACGAGGATGAAGAACAGTCCAACTGTTTTATAAGAGGACGGAGAGCAGTCAAACTGATTTATAAGAGGATGAAGAGCAGTCAAACTCATTTATAAGAGGATGAAGAGCAGTCAAACTGCTTTATAAAAGGCTGAAGAGCAGTCAAACTGATTTATAATCGGACGAAGAGCAGTCAATGATCGGACGAAGAGCAGTCAAACTCTTCTATAGGAGGATGAAGCGCAGTCAAATTGATTTATAAGATGATGAAGAGCAGTCAAACTGCTTTATAAAAGGATGAAGAGAAGTCAAACTGTTTTATAAGAGGACGAAGAGCAGTCAAACTGATTTATAAGAGGATGAAGAGCAGTCAAACTGATTTATAAGAGGATGAAGAGCAGTCAAACTGCTTTATAAAACGATGAAGAGCAGTCAAACTGTTTTATAAGAGGACGAAGAGCAGTCAAACTGATTTATAAGAGGATGAAGAGCAGTCAAACTGCTTTATAAAAGGATGAAGAGCAGTCACACTGATTTATAAACGGACGAAGAGCAGTCAATAATCGGACGAAGAGGAGCCAAACTGTTCTATAGGAGGATGAAGCGCAGTCAAACTGTTTTACACGAGGATGTAGAGCAGTCAGACTGGTTTACAAGAGGTTGAAGAGCAGTAAAACTGTTTTATAAGAGGATGAAGAGCAGTCAAACTGATTTATAAGATGATGAAGAGCAGTCAAACTGCTTTATAAAAGGATGAACCGCAGTCAAACTGATTTATAATCGGACGAAGAGCAGTCAAACTGATTTATAAGAGGATGAAGAGCAGTCAAACTGCTTTATAAAAGGATGAAGAGCAGTCAAACTGTTCTATAGGAGGATGAAGCGCAGTCAAACTGGTTTATATGAGGATGAAGAGCAGTCAAACTGCTTTATAAGAGGATGAAGAGCAGTCAAACTGTTCTATACGAGGATGAAGCGCAGTCAAACTGGTTTATAGGAGGATGAAGAGCAGTCAAACTATTTTATAAGAGGATGAAGAGCAGTCAAACTGATTTATAATCCGACGAAGAGCAGTCAAACTGTTCTACAGGAGGATGAAGCGCAGTCAAACTGGTTTAAAGGAGGATGAAGAGCAGTCAAACTGCTTTATAGGAGGATGAAGAGCAGTCAAACTGCTTTATAAAACGATGAAGAGCAGTCCAACTGTTTTATAAGAGGACGAAGAGCAGTCAAACTGATTTATAAGAGGATGAAAAGCAGTCAAACTGATTTATAAGATGATGAAGAGCAGTCAAACTGCTTTATAAAAGGCTGATGAGCAGTCAAACTGATTTATAATCGGACGAAGAGCAGTCAATGATCGGACGAAGAGCAGTCAAACTCTTCTATAGGAGGATGAAGCGCAGTCAAATTGATTTATAAGAGGATGAAGAGCAGTCAAACTGCTTTATAAAAGGATGAAGAGAAGTCAAACTGTTTTATAAGAGGACGAAGAGCAGTCAAACTGATTTATAAGAGGATGAAGAGCAGTCAAACTGATTTATAAGAGGATGAAGAGCAGTCAAACTGCTTTATAAAACGATGAAGAGCAGTCAAACTGTTTTATAAGAGGACGAAGAGCAGTCAAACTGATTTATATGAGGATGAAGAGCAGTCAAACTGCTTTATAAAAGGCTGAAGAGCAGTCAAACTGATTTATAATCGGACGAAGAGCAGTCAATGATCGGACGAAGAGCAGTCAAACTCTTCTATAGGAGGATGAAGCGCAGTCAAACTGTTTTACACGAGGATGTAGAGCAGTCAGACTGGTTTACAAGAGGATGAAGAGCAGTCAACCTGTTTTACAAGAGGATGAAGAGCAGTCAAACTGTTTTATAAGAGAATGAAGAGCAGTCTAACTGCTTTATAAAAGGATGAAGAGCAGTCAAACTGTTTTATAAGAGGATGAAGAGCAGTCAAACTGCTTTATAAAAGGATGAAGAGCAGTCAAACTGTTTTATAAGAGGACGAAGAGCAGTCAAACTGTTTTATAAGCGGACGAACAGCAGTCAAACTGATTTATAATCGGACGAAGAGCAGTCTAACTGATTTATAATCGGACGAAGAGCAGTCAAACGGTTTTATAAGAGGATGAAGAGCAGTCAAATTGATTCATAAGAGGATGAAGAGCAGTCAAATGGTTTTATAAGAGGATGAAGAGCAGTCAAATTGATTTATAAGAGGATGAAGAGCAGTCAAACTGATTTATAATCGGACGAAGAGCAGTCAAACTGATTTATAATCGGACGAAGAGCAGTCAAACGGTTTTATAAGAGGATGAAGAGCAGTCAAATTGATTTATAAGAGGATGAAGAGCAGTCAAACTGCTTTATAAAAGGATGAAGAGAAGTCAAACTGTTTTATAAGAGGACGAAGAGCAGTCAAACTGATTCATAAGAGGATGAAGAGCAGTCAAACTGATTTATAAGAGGATGAAGAGCAGTCAAACTGATTTATAATCGGACGAAGAGCAGTCAAACTGATTTATAAAAGGATGAAGAGCAGTCAAACTGTTTTATAAGCGGATGAACCGCAGTCAAACTGATTTATAATCGGACGAAGAGCAGTCAAACTGATTTATAAGAGGATGAAGAGCAGTCACACTGCTTTATAAGAGGATGAAGAGCAGTCAAACTGTTCTATAGGAGGATGAAGCGCAGTCAAACTGGTTTATATGAGGATGAAGAGCAGTCAAACTGCTTTATAAGAGGATGAAGAGCAGTCAAACTGCTTTATAAAACGATGAAGAGCAGTCAAACTGTTTTATAAGAGGACGAAGAGCAGTCAAACTGCTTTATAAGAGGATGAAGAGCAGTCAAACTGATTTAAAAGAGGATGAAGAGCAGTCAAACTGCTTTATAAAAGGATTAAGAGCAGTCAAACTGATTTATAATCGGATGAACAGCAGTCAATTATCGGACGAAGAGCAGTCAAACTGTCATATAGGAGGACGAAGAGCAGTCAAACTGAATTATAATCGGATGAAGAGCAGTCAAACTGATTTATAAGAGGATGAAGATCAGTCAAACTGCTTTATAAAAGGATGAAGAGCAGTCAAACTGTTTAATAAGAGGACGAAGAGCAGTCAAACTGGTTTATAGGAGGATGAAGAGCAGTCAAACTATTTTATAAGAGGATGAAGAGCAGTCAAACTGATTTATAATCCGACGAAGAGCAGTCAAACTGTTCTACAGGAGGATGAAGCGCAGTCAAACTGGTTTATAGGAGGATGAAGAGCAGTCAAACTGCTTTATAGGAGGATGAAGAGCAGTCAAACTGCTTTATAAAACGATGAAGAGCAGTCCAACTGTTTTATAAGAGGACGAAGAGCAGTCAAACTGATTTATAAGAGGATGAAAAGCAGTCAAACTGATTTATAAGAGGATGAAGAGCAGTCAAACTGCTTTATAAAAGGCTGAAGAGCAGTCAAACTGATTTATAATCGGACGAAGAGCAGTCAATGATCGGACGAAGAGCAGTCAAACTCTTCTATAGGAGGATGAAGCGCAGTCAAATTGATTTATAAGAGGATGAAGAGCAGTCAAACTGCTTTATAAAAGGATGAAGAGAAGTCAAACTGTTTTATAAGAGGACGAAGAGCAGTCAAACTGATTTATAAGAGGATGAAGAGCAGTCAAACTGATTTATAAGAGGATGAAGAGCAGTCAAACTGCTTTATAAAACGATGAAGAGCAGTCAAACTGTTTTATAAGAGGACGAAGAGCAGTCAAACTGATTTATATGAGGATGAAGAGCAGTCAAACTGCTTTATAAAAGGCTGAAGAGCAGTCAAACTGATTTATAATCGGACGAAGAGCAGTCAATGATCGGACGAAGAGCAGTCAAACTCTTCTATAGGAGGATGAAGCGCAGTCAAACTGTTTTACACGAGGATGTAGAGCAGTCAGACTGGTTTACAAGAGGATGAAGAGCAGTCAACCTGTTTTATAAGAGGATGAAGAGCAGTCAAACTGTTTTATAAGAGAATGAAGAGCAGTCTAACTGCTTTATAAAAGGATGAAGAGCAGTCAAACTGTTTTATAAGAGGATGAAGAGCAGTCAAACTGCTTTATAAAAGGATGAAGAGCAGTCAAACTGTTTTATAAGAGGACGAAGAGCAGTCAAACTGTTTTATAAGCGGACGAACAGCAGTCAAACTGATTTATAATCGGACGAAGAGCAGTCTAACTGATTTATAATCGGACGAAGAGCAGTCAAACGGTTTTATAAGAGGATGAAGAGCAGTCAAATTGATTCATAAGAGGATGAAGAGCAGTCAAATGGTTTTGTAAGAGGATGAAGAGCAGTCAAATTGATTTATAAGAGGATGAAGAGCAGTCAAACTGATTTATAATCGGACGAAGAGCAGTCAAACTGATTTATAATCGGACGAAGAGCAGTCAAACGGTTTTATAAGAGGATGAAGAGCAGTCAAATTGATTTATAAGAGGATGAAGAGCAGTCAAACTGCTTTATAAAAGGATGAAGAGAAGTCAAACTGTTTTATAAGAGGACGAAGAGCAGTCAAACTGATTCATAAGAGGATGAAGAGCAGTCAAACTGATTTATAAGAGGATGAAGAGCAGTCAAACTGATTTATAATCGGACGAAGAGCAGTCAAACTGATTTATAAAAGGATGAAGAGCAGTCAAACTGTTTTATAAGCGGATGAACCGCAGTCAAACTGATTTATAATCGGACGAAGAGCAGTCAAACTGATTTATAAGAGGATGAAAAGCAGTCACACTGCTTTATAAGAGTATGAAGAGCAGTCAAACTGTTCTATAGGAGGATGAAGCGCAGTCAAACTGGTTTATATGAGGATGAAGAGCAGTCAAACTGCTTTATAAGAGGATGAAGAGCAGTCAAACTGCTTTATAAAACGATGAAGAGCAGTCAAACTGTTTTATAAGAGGACGAAGAGCAGTCAAACTGATTTATAAGAGGATGAAGAGCAGTCAAACTGATTTAAAAGAGGATGAAGAGCAGTCAAACTGCTTTATAAAAGGATTAAGAGCAGTCAAACTGATTTATAATCGGATGAACAGCAGTCAATTATCGGACGAAGAGCAGTCAAACTGTTATATAGGAGGACGAAGAGCAGTCAAACTGAATTATAATCGGATGAAGAGCAGTCAAACTGATTTATAAGAGGATGAAGATCAGTCAAACTGCTTTATAAAAGGATGAAGAGCAGTCAAACTGTTTAATAAGAGGACGAAGAGCAGTCAAACTGTTTTATAAGCGGACGAACAGCAGTCAAACTGATTTATAATCGGACGAAGAGCAGTCAAACTGATTTATAATCGGACGAAGAGCAGTTAAACGGTTTTATAAGAGGAAGAAGAGCAGTCAAATTGATTTATAAGAGGATGAAGAGCAGTCAAACTGCTTTATAAAAAGATGAAGCGCAGTCAAACTGTTTTATACGAGGATGTAGAGCAGTCAGACTGTTTTACAAGAGGTTGAAGAGCAGTCAACCTGTTTTACAAGAGGATGAAGAGCAGTCATATCGCTTTATAAAAGGATGAAGAGCAGTCAAACTGATTTATAATCGGACGAAGAGCAGTCAAACTGTTCTATACGGGGATGAAGCGCAGTCAAACTGGTTTATACGAGGATGAAGAGCAGTCAAACTATTTTATAAGAGGATGAAGAGCAGTCAAACTGATTTATAATCCGACGAAGAGCAGTCAAACTGTTCTATACGGGGATGAAGCGCAGTCAAACTGGTTTATACGAGGATGAAGAGCAGTCAAACTATTTTATAAGAGGATGAAGAGCAGTCAAACTGCTTTATAAAACGATGAAGAGCAGTCCAACTGTTTTATAAGAGGACGAAGAGCAGTCAAACTGATTTATAAGAGGATGAAGAGCAGTCAAACTGCTTTATAAAAGGCTGAAGAGCAGTCAAACTGATTTATAATCGGACGAAGAGCAGTCAATGATCGGACGAAGAACAGTCAAACTCTTCTATAGGAGGATGAAGCGCAGTCAAACTGTTTTACACGAGGATGTAGAGCAGTCAGACTGGTTTACAAGAGGATGAAGAGCAGTCAACCTGTTTTACAAGAGGATGAAGAGCAGTCAAACTGTTTTATAAGAGAATGAAGAGCAGTCAAACTGCTTTATAAAAGGATGAAGAGCAGTCAAACTGTTTTATAAGAGGACGAAGAGCAGTCAAACTGTTTTATAAGCGGACGAACAGCAGTCAAACTGATTTATAATCGGACGAAGAGCAGTCAAACTGATTTATAATCGGACGAAGAGCAGTCAATGATCCGACGAAGAACAGTCAAACTCTTCTATAGGAGGATGAAGCGCAGTCAAACTGTTTTACACGAGGATGTAGAGCAGTCAGACTGGTTTACAAGAGGATGAAGAGCAGTCAACCTGTTTTACAAGAGGATGAAGAGCAGTCAAACTGATTTATAAGAGAATGAAGAGCAGTCAAACTGCTTTATAAAAGGATGAAGAGCAGTCAAACTGTTTTATAAGAGGACGAAGAGCAGTCAAACTGTTTTATAAGCGGACGAACAGCAGTCAAACTGATTTATAATCGGACGAAGAGCAGTCAAACTGATTTATAATCGGACGAAGAGCAGTCAAACGGTTTTATAAGAGGATGAAGAGCAGTCAAATTGATTTATAAGAGGATGAAGAGCAGTCAAACTGCTTTATAAAAGGATGAAGAGCAGTCAAACTGTTTTATACGAGGATGTAGAGCAGTCAGACTGTTTTACAAGAGGTTGAAGAGCAGTCAACCTGTTTTACAAGAGGATGAAGAGCAGTCAAGCTGTTTTATAAGAGGATGAAGAGCAGTCAAACTGATTTATAAGAGGATGAAGAGCAGCCAAACTGCTTTATAAAAGGATGAAGAGCAGTCAAACTGATTTATAAGAGGATGAAGAGCAGTCAAACCGCTTTATAAAAGGATGAAGAGCAGTCTACTGTTTTATAAGAGGACGAAGAGCAGTCAAAATGATTTATAATCGGATGAAGAGCAGTCAAACAGATTTATAAGAGGATGAAGAGCAGTCAAACTGCTTTATAAAAGGATGAAGAGCAGTCAAACTGTTTTATAAGAGGACGAAGAGCAGTCAAACTGATTTATAATCGGACGAAGAGCAGTCAAACTGTTCTATACGAGGATGAAGCGCAGTCAAACTGGTTTATAGGAGGATGAAGAGCAGTCAAACTGTTATATAGGAGGATGAAGCGCAGTCAAACTGGTTTATATGAGGATGAAGAGCAGTCAAACTGCTTTATAAGAGGATGAAGAGCAGTCAAACTGCTTTATAAAACGATGAAGAGCAGTCAAACTGTTCTATACGGGGATGAAGCGCAGTCAAACTGGTTTATACGAGGATGAAGAGCAGTCAAACTATTTTATAAGAGGATGAAGAGCAGTCAAACTGCTTTATAAAACGATGAAGAGCAGTCCAACTGTTTTATAAGAGGACGAAGAGCAGTCAAACTGATTTATAAGAGGATGAAGAGCAGTCAAACTGCTTTATAAAAGGCTGAAGAGCAGTCAAACTGATTTATAATCGGACGAAGAGCAGTCAATGATCGGACGAAGAACAGTCAAACTCTTCTATAGGAGGATGAAGCGCAGTCAAACTGTTTTACACGAGGATGTAGAGCAGTCAGACTGGTTTACAAGAGGATGAAGAGCAGTCAACCTGTTTTACAAGAGGATGAAGAGCAGTCAAACTGTTTTATAAGAGAATGAAGAGCAGTCAAACTGCTTTATAAAAGGATGAAGAGCAGTCAAACTGTTTTATAAGAGGACGAAGAGCAGTCAAACTGTTTTATAAGCGGACGAACAGCAGTCAAACTGATTTATAATCGGACGAAGAGCAGTCAAACTGATTTATAATCGGACGAAGAGCAGTCAATGATCCGACGAAGAACAGTCAAACTCTTCTATAGGAGGATGAAGCGCAGTCAAACTGTTTTACACGAGGATGTAGAGCAGTCAGACTGGTTTACAAGAGGATGAAGAGCAGTCAACCTGTTTTACAAGAGGATGAAGAGCAGTCAAACTGATTTATAAGAGAATGAAGAGCAGTCAAACTGCTTTATAAAAGGATGAAGAGCAGTCAAACTGTTTTATAAGAGGACGAAGAGCAGTCAAACTGTTTTATAAGCGGACGAACAGCAGTCAAACTGATTTATAATCGGACGAAGAGCAGTCAAACTGATTTATAATCGGACGAAGAGCAGTCAAACGGTTTTATAAGAGGATGAAGAGCAGTCAAATTGATTTATAAGAGGATGAAGAGCAGTCAAACTGCTTTATAAAAGGATGAAGAGCAGTCAAACTGTTTTATACGAGGATGTAGAGCAGTCAGACTGTTTTACAAGAGGTTGAAGAGCAGTCAACCTGTTTTACAAGAGGATGAAGAGCAGTCAAGCTGTTTTATAAGAGGATGAAGAGCAGTCAAACTGATTTATAAGAGGATGAAGAGCAGCCAAACTGCTTTATAAAAGGATGAAGAGCAGTCAAACTGATTTATAAGAGGATGAAGAGCAGTCAAACCGCTTTATAAAAGGATGAAGAGCAGTCTACTGTTTTATAAGAGGACGAAGAGCAGTCAAAATGATTTATAATCGGATGAAGAGCAGTCAAACAGATTTATAAGAGGATGAAGAGCAGTCAAACTGCTTTATAAAAGGATGAAGAGCAGTCAAACTGTTTTATAAGAGGACGAAGAGCAGTCAAACTGATTTATAATCGGACGAAGAGCAGTCAAACTGTTCTATACGAGGATGAAGCGCAGTCAAACTGGTTTATAGGAGGATGAAGAGCAGTCAAACTGTTATATAGGAGGATGAAGCGCAGTCAAACTGGTTTATATGAGGATGAAGAGCAGTCAAACTGCTTTATAAGAGGATGAAGAGCAGTCAAACTGCTTTATAAAACGATGAAGAGCAGTCAAACTGTTTTATAAGAGGTCGAAGAGCAGTCAAAATGATTTATAAGAGGATGAAGAGCAGTCAAACTGATTTAAAAGAGGATGAAGAGCAGTCAAACTGCTTTATAAAAGGATGAAGAGCAGTCAAACTGATTTATAATCGGATGAACAGCAGTCAATAATGGGACGAAGAGCAGTCAAACTGTTATATAGGAGGACGAAGAGCAGTCAAACTGAATTATAATCGGATGAAGAGCAGTCAAACTGATTTATAAGAGGATGAAGAGCAGTCAAACTGCTTTATAAAAGCATGAAGAGCAGTCAAACTGTTTAATAAGAGGACGAAGAGCAATCAAACTGTTTTATAAGCGGACGAACAGCAGTCAAACTGATTTATAATCGGACGAAGAGCAGTCAAACTGATTTATAATCGGACGAAGAGCAGTCAAACGGTATTATAAGAGGATGAAGAGCAGTCAAATTGATTTATAAGAGGATGAAGAGCAGTCAAACTGATTTATAATCGGACGAAGAGCAGTCAAACTGATTTATAATCGGACGAAGAGCAGTCAAACGGTTTTATAAGAGGATGAAGAGCAGTCAAATTGATTTATAAGAGGATGAACAGCAGTCAAACTGCTTTATAAAAGGATGAAGAGAAGTCAAACTGTTTTATAAGAGGACGAAGAGCAGTCAAACTGATTTATAAGAGGATGAAGAGCAGTCAAACTGATTTATAAGAGGATGAAGAGCAGTGAAACTGCTTTATAAAACGATGAAGAGCAGTCAAACTGTTTTATAAGAGGACGAAGAGCAGTCAAACTGATTTATAAGAGGATGAAGAGCAGTCAAACTTATTTATAAGATGATGAAGAGCAGTCAAACTGCTTTATAAAAGGATGAAGAGCAGTCAAACTGATTTATAAACGGACGAAGAGCAGTCAATAATCGGACGAAGAACAGCCAAACTGTTCTATAGGAGGATGAAGCGCAGTCAAACTGTTTTACACGAGGATGTAGAGCAGTCAGACTGGTTTACAAGAGTATGAAGAGCAGTCAACCTGTTTTACAAGAGGTTGAAGAGCAGTAAAACTGTTTTATAAGAGGATGAAGAGCAGTCAAACTGATTTATAAGAGGATGAAGAGCAGTCAAACTGCTTTATAAAAGGATGAAGAGCAGTCAAACTGTTTTATAAGCAGACGAAGAGCAGTCAAACTGATTTATAATCGGACGAAGAGCAGTCAAACTGATTTATAAAAGTATGAAGAGAAGTCAAACTGTTTTATAAGCGGATGAACCGCAGTCAAACTGATTTATAATCGGACGAAGAGCAGTCAAACTGTTCTATAGGAGGATGAAGCGCAGTCAAACTGGTTTATATGAGGATGAAGAGCAGTCAAACTGCTTTATAAGAGGATGAAGAGCAGTCAAACTGTTCTATACGAGGATGAAGCGCAGTCAAACTGGTTTATAGGAGGATGAAGAGCAGTCAAACTATTTTATAAGAGGATGAAGAGCAGTCAAACTGATTTAAAATCCGACGAAGAGCAGTCAAACTGTTCTATAGGAGGATGAAGCGCAGTCAAACTGGTTTATAGGAGGATGAAGAGCAGTCAAACTGCTTTATAGGAGGATGAAGAGCAGTCAAACTGCTTTTTGAAACGATGAAGAGCAGTCCAACTGTTTTATAAGAGGACGAAGAGCAGTCAAACTGATTTATAAGAGGATGAAGAGCAGTCAAACTGATTTATAAGAGGATGAAGAGCAGTCAAACTGCTTTATAAAAGGCTGAAGAGCAGTCAAACTGATTTATAATCGGACGAAGAGCAGTCAATGATCGGACGAAGAGCAGTCAAACTCTTCTATAGGAGGATGAAGCGCAGTCAAATTGATTTATAAGAGTATGAAGAGCAGTCAAACTGCTTTATAAAAGGATGAAGAGAAGTCAAACTGTTTTATAAGAGGACGAAGAGCAGTCAAACTGATTTATAAGAGGATGAAGAGCAGTCAAACTGATTTATAAGAGGATGAAGAGCAGTCAAACTGCTTTATAAAACGATGAAGAGCAGTCAAACTGTTTTATAAGAGGACGAAGAGCAGTCAAACTGATTTATAAGTGGATGTAGAGCAGTCAAACTACTTTATAAAAGGCTGAAGAGCAGTCAAACTGATTTATAAGAGGATGAAGAGCAGTCAAACTGATTTATAAGAGGATGAAGAGCAGTGAAACTGCTTTATAAAACGATGAAGAGCAGTCAAACTGTTTTATAAGAGGACGAAGAGCAGTCAAACTGATTTATAAGAGGATGAAGAGCAGTCAAACTTATTTATAAGATGATGAAGAGCAGTCAAACAACTTTATAAAAGGATGAAGAGCAGTCAAACTGCTTTATAAAAGGATGAAGAGAAGTCAAACTGTTTTATAAGAGGACGAAGAGCAGTCAAACTGATTTATAAGAGGATGAAGAGCAGTCAAACTGATTTATAAGAGGATGAAGAGCAGTCAAACTGCTTTATAAAACGATGAAGAGCAGTCAAACTGTTTTATAAGAGGACGAAGAGCAGTCAAACTGATTTATAAGTGGATGTAGAGCAGTCAAACTACTTTATAAAAGGCTGAAGAGCAGTCAAACTGATTTATAAGAGGATGAAGAGCAGTCAAACTGATTTATAAGAGGATGAAGAGCAGTGAAACTGCTTTATAAAACGATGAAGAGCAGTCAAACTGTTTTATAAGAGGACGAAGAGCAGTCAAACTGATTTATAAGAGGATGAAGAGCAGTCAAACTTATTTATAAGATGATGAAGAGCAGTCAAACTGCTTTATAAAAGGATGAAGAGCAGTCAAACTGATTTATAAACGGACGAAGAGCAGTCAATAATCGGACGAAGAGCAGCCAAACTGTTCTATAGGAGGATGAAGCGCAGTCAAACTGTTTTACACGAGGATGTAGAGCAGTCAGACTGGTTTACAAGAGTATGAAGAGCAGTCAACCTGTTTTACAAGAGGTTGAAGAGCAGTAAAACTGTTTTATAAGAGGATGAAGAGCAGTCAAACTGATTTATAAGAGGATGAAGAGCAGTCAAACTGCTTTATAAAAGGATGAAGAGCAGTCAAACTGTTTTATAAGCAGACGAAGAGCAGTCAAACTGATTTATAATCGGACGAAGAGCAGTCAAACTGATTTATAAAAGTATGAAGAGCAGTCAAACTGATTTAAAAGAGGATGAAGAGCAGTCAAACTGCTTTATAAAAGGATTAAGAGCAGTCAAACTGATTTATAATCGGATGAACAGCAGTCAATAATCGGACGAAGAGCAGTCAAACTGTTATATAGGAGGACGAAGAGCAGTCAAACTGAATTATAATCGGATGAAGAGCAGTCAAACTGATTTATAAGAGGATGAAGATCAGTCAAACTGCTTTATAGAAGGATGAAGAGCAGTCAAACTGTTTAATAAGAGGACGAAGAGCAGTCAAACTGATTCATAAGAGGATGAAGAGCAGTCAAACTGATTTATAAGAGGATGAAGAGCAGTCAAACTGATTTATAATCGGACGAAGAGCAGTCAAACTGATTTATAAAAGGATGAAGAGCAGTCAAACTGTTTTATAAGCGGATGAACCGCAGTCAAACTGATTTATAATCGGACGAAGAGCAGTCAAATTGATTTATAAGAGGATGAAGAGCAGTCACACTGCTTTATAAGAGGATGAAGAGCAGTCAAACTGTTCTATAGGAGGATGAAGCGCAGTCAAACTGGTTTATATGAGGATGAAGAGCAGTCAAACTGCTTTATAAGAGGATGAAGAGCAGTCAAACTGCTTTATAAAACGATGAAGAGCAGTCAAACTGTTTTATAAGAGGACGAAGAGCAGTCAAACTGATTTATAAGAGGATGAAGAGCAGTCAAACTGATTTAAAAGAGGATGAAGAGCAGTCAAACTGCTTTATAAAAGGATTAAGAGCAGTCAAACTGATTTATAATCGGATGAACAGCAGTCAATAATCGGACGAAGAGCAGTCAAACTGTTATATAGGAGGACGAAGAGCAGTCAAACTGAATTATAATCGGATGAAGAGCAGTCAAACTGATTTATAAGAGGATGAAGATCAGTCAAACTGCTTTATAAAAGGATGAAGAGCAGTCAAACTGTTTAATAAGAGGACGAAGAGCAGTCAAACTGTTTTATAAGCGGACGAACAGCAGTCAAACTGATTTATAATCGGACGAAGAGCAGTTAAACGGTTTTATAAGAGGAAGAAGAGCAGTCAAATTGATTTATAAGAGGATGAAGAGCAGTCAAACTGCTTTATAAAAAGATGAAGCGCAGTCAAACTGTTTTATACGAGGATGTAGAGCAGTCAGACTGTTTTACAAGAGGTTGAAGAGCAGTCAACCTGTTTTACAAGAGGATGAAGAGCAGTCATATCGCTTTATAAAAGGATGAAGAGCAGTCAAACTGATTTATAATCGGACGAAGAGCAGTCAAACTGTTCTATACGGGGATGAAGCGCAGTCAAACTGGTTTATACGAGGATGAAGAGCAGTCAAACTATTTTATAAGAGGATGAAGAGCAGTCAAACTGATTTATAATCCGACGAAGAGCAGTCAAACTGTTCTATACGGGGATGAAGCGCAGTCAAACTGGTTTATACGAGGATGAAGAGCAGTCAAACTATTTTATAAGAGGATGAAGAGCAGTCAAACTGCTTTATAAAACGATGAAGAGCAGTCCAACTGTTTTATAAGAGGACGAAGAGCAGTCAAACTGATTTATAAGAGGATGAAGAGCAGTCAAACTGCTTTATAAAAGGCTGAAGAGCAGTCAAACTGATTTATAATCGGACGAAGAGCAGTCAATGATCGGACGAAGAACAGTCAAACTCTTCTATAGGAGGATGAAGCGCAGTCAAACTGTTTTACACGAGGATGTAGAGCAGTCAGACTGGTTTACAAGAGGATGAAGAGCAGTCAACCTGTTTTACAAGAGGATGAAGAGCAGTCAAACTGTTTTATAAGAGAATGAAGAGCAGTCAAACTGCTTTATAAAAGGATGAAGAGCAGTCAAACTGTTTTATAAGAGGACGAAGAGCAGTCAAACTGTTCTATACGGGGATGAAGCGCAGTCAAACTGGTTTATACGAGGATGAAGAGCAGTCAAACTATTTTATAAGAGGATGAAGAGCAGTCAAACTGATTTATAATCCGACGAAGAGCAGTCAAACTGTTCTATACGGGGATGAAGCGCAGTCAAACTGGTTTATACGAGGATGAAGAGCAGTCAAACTATTTTATAAGAGGATGAAGAGCAGTCAAACTGCTTTATAAAACGATGAAGAGCAGTCCAACTGTTTTATAAGAGGACGAAGAGCAGTCAAACTGATTTATAAGAGGATGAAGAGCAGTCAAACTGCTTTATAAAAGGCTGAAGAGCAGTCAAACTGATTTATAATCGGACGAAGAGCAGTCAATGATCGGACGAAGAACAGTCAAACTCTTCTATAGGAGGATGAAGCGCAGTCAAACTGTTTTACACGAGGATGTAGAGCAGTCAGACTGGTTTACAAGAGGATGAAGAGCAGTCAACCTGTTTTACAAGAGGATGAAGAGCAGTCAAACTGTTTTATAAGAGAATGAAGAGCAGTCAAACTGCTTTATAAAAGGATGAAGAGCAGTCAAACTGTTTTATAAGAGGACGAAGAGCAGTCAAACTGTTTTATAAGCGGACGAACAGCAGTCAAACTGATTTATAATCGGACGAAGAGCAGTCAAACTGATTTATAATCGGACGAAGAGCAGTCAATGATCGGACGAAGAACAGTCAAACTCTTCTATAGGAGGATGAAGCGCAGTCAAACTGTTTTACACGAGGATGTAGAGCAGTCAGACTGGTTTACAAGAGGATGAAGAGCAGTCAACCTGTTTTACAAGAGGATGAAGAGCAGTCAAACTGATTTATAAGAGAATGAAGAGCAGTCAAACTGCTTTATAAAAGGATGAAGAGCAGTCAAACTGTTTTATAAGAGGACGAAGAGCAGTCAAACTGTTTTATAAGCGGACGAACAGCAGTCAAACTGATTTATAATCGGACGAAGAGCAGTCAAACTGATTTATAATCGGACGAAGAGCAGTCAAACGGTTTTATAAGAGGATGAAGAGCAGTCAAATTGATTTATAAGAGGATGAAGAGCAGTCAAACTGCTTTATAAAAGGATGAAGAGCAGTCAAACTGTTTTATACGAGGATGTAGAGCAGTCAGACTGTTTTACAAGAGGTTGAAGAGCAGTCAACCTGTTTTACAAGAGGATGAAGAGCAGTCAAGCTGTTTTATAAGAGGATGAAGAGCAGTCAAACTGATTTATAAGAGGATGAAGAGCAGCCAAACTGCTTTATAAAAGGATGAAGAGCAGTCAAACTGATTTATAAGAGGATGAAGAGCAGTCAAACCGCTTTATAAAAGGATGAAGAGCAGTCTACTGTTTTATAAGAGGACGAAGAGCAGTCAAAATGATTTATAATCGGATGAAGAGCAGTCAAACAGATTTATAAGAGGATGAAGAGCAGTCAAACTGCTTTATAAAAGGATGAAGAGCAGTCAAACTGTTTTATAAGAGGACGAAGAGCAGTCAAACTGATTTATAATCGGACGAAGAGCAGTCAAACTGTTCTATACGAGGATGAAGCGCAGTCAAACTGGTTTATAGGAGGATGAAGAGCAGTCAAACTGTTCTATAGGAGGATGAAGCGCAGTCAAACTGGTTTATATGAGGATGAAGAGCAGTCAAACTGCTTTATAAGAGGATGAAGAGCAGTCAAACTGCTTTATAAAACGATGAAGAGCAGTCAAACTGTTTTATAAGAGGTCGAAGAGCAGTCAAACTGATTTATAAGAGGATGAAGAGCAGTCAAACTGATTTAAAAGAGGATGAAGAGCAGTCAATAATGGGACGAAGAGCAGTCAAACTGTTATATAGGAGGACGAAGAGCAGTCAAACTGAATTATAATCGGATGAAGAGCAGTCAAACTGATTTATAAGAGGATGAAGAGCAGTCAAACTGCTTTATAAAAGCATGAAGAGCAGTCAAACTGTTTAATAAGAGGACGAAGAGCAATCAAACTGTTTTATAAGCGGACGAACAGCAGTCAAACTGATTTATAATCGGACGAAGACCAGTCAAACTGATTTATAATCGGACGAAGAGCAGTCAAACGGTTTTATAAGAGGATGAAGAGCAGTCAAATTGATTTATAAGAGGATGAAGAGCAGTCAAACTGATTTATAATCGGACGAAGAGCAGTCAAACTGATTTATAATCGGACGAAGAGCAGTCAAACGGTTTTATAAGAGGATGAAGAGCAGTCAAATTGATTTATAAGAGGATGAACAGCAGTCAAACTGCTTTATAAAAGGATGAAGAGCAGTCAAACTGATTTATAAGAGGATGAAGAGCAGTCAAACTGATTTATAAGAGGATGAAGAGCAGTGAAACTGCTTTATAAAACGATGAAGAGCAGTCAAACTGTTTTATAAGAGGACGAAGAGCAGTCAAACTGATTTATAAGAGGATGAAGAGCAGTCAAACTTATTTATAAGATGATGAAGAGCAGTCAAACTGCTTTATAAAAGGATGAAGAGCAGTCAAACTGATTTATAAACGGACGAAGAGCAGTCAATAATCGGACGAAGAGCAGCCAAACTGTTCTATAGGAGGATGAAGCGCAGTCAAACTGTTTTACACGAGGATGTAGAGCAGTCAGACTGGTTTACAAGAGTATGAAGAGCAGTCAACCTGTTTTACAAGAGGTTGAAGAGCAGTAAAACTCTTTTATAAGAGGATGAAGAGCAGTCAAACTGATTTATAAGAGGATGAAGAGCAGTCAAACTGCTTTATAAAAGGATGAAGAGCAGTCAAACTGATTTAAAAGAGGATGAAGAGCAGTCAAACTGCTTTATAAAAGGATTAAGAGCAGTCAAACTGATTTATAATCGGATGAACAGCAGTCAATAATCGGACGAAGAGCAGTCAAACTGTTATATAGGAGGACGAAGAGCAGTCAAACTGAATTATAATCGGATGAAGAGCAGTCAAACTGATTTATAAGAGGATGAAGATCAGTCAAACTGCTTTAAAAAAGGATGAAGAGCAGTCAAACTGTTTAATAAGAGGACGAAGAGCAGTCAAACTGTTTTATAAGCGGACGAACAGCAGTCAAACTGATTTATAATCGGACGAAGAGCAGTCAAACTGATTTATAATCGGACGAAGAGCAGTTAAACGGTTTTATAAGAGGAAGAAGAGCAGTCAAATTGATTTATAAGAGGATGAAGAGCAGTCAAACTGCTTTATAAAAAGATGAAGCGCAGTCAAACTGTTTTATACGAGGATGTAGAGCAGTCAGACTGTTTTACAAGAGGTTGAAGAGCAGTCAACCTGTTTTACAAGAGGATGAAGAGCAGTCATATCGCTTTATAAAAGGATGAAGAGCAGTCAAACTGATTTATAATCGGACGAAGAGCAGTCAAACTGTTCTATACGGGGATGAAGCGCAGTCAAACTGGTTTATACGAGGATGAAGAGCAGTCAAACTATTTTATGAGGATGAAGAGCAGTCAAACTGATTTATAATCCGACGAAGAGCAGTCAAACTGTTCTATACGGGGATGAAGCGCAGTCAAACTGGTTTATACGAGGATGAAGAGCAGTCAAACTATTTTATAAGAGGATGAAGAGCAGTCAAACTGCTTTATAAAACGATGAAGAGCAGTCCAACTGTTTTATAAGAGGACGAAGAGCAGTCAAACTGATTTATAAGAGGATGAAGAGCAGTCAAACTGCTTTATAAAAGGCTGAAGAGCAGTCAAACTGATTTATAATCGGACGAAGAGCAGTCAATGATCGGACGAAGAACAGTCAAACTCTTCTATAGGAGGATGAAGCGCAGTCAAACTGTTTTACACGAGGATGTAGAGCAGTCAGACTGGTTTACAAGAGGATGAAGAGCAGTCAACCTGTTTTACAAGAGGATGAAGAGCAGTCAAACTGTTTTATAAGAGAATGAAGAGCAGTCAAACTGCTTTATAAAAGGATGAAGAGCAGTCAAACTGTTTTATAAGAGGACGAAGAGCAGTCAAACTGTTTTATAAGCGGACGAACAGCAGTCAAACTGATTTATAATCGGACGAAGAGCAGTCAAACTGATTTATAATCGGACGAAGAGCAGTCAATGATCGGACGAAGAACAGTCAAACTCTTCTATAGGAGGATGAAGCGCAGTCAAACTGTTTTACACGAGGATGTAGAGCAGTCAGACTGGTTTACAAGAGGATGAAGAGCAGTCAACCTGTTTTACAAGAGGATGAAGAGCAGTCAAACTGATTTATAAGAGAATGAAGAGCAGTCAAACTGCTTTATAAAAGGATGAAGAGCAGTCAAACTGTTTTATAAGAGGACGAAGAGCAGTCAAACTGTTTTATAAGCGGACGAACAGCAGTCAAACTGATTTATAATCGGACGAAGAGCAGTCAAACTGATTTATAATCGGACGAAGAGCAGTCAAACGGTTTTATAAGAGGATGAAGAGCAGTCAAATTGATTTATAAGAGGATGAAGAGCAGTCAAACTGCTTTATAAAAGGATGAAGAGCAGTCAAACTGTTTTATACGAGGATGTAGAGCAGTCAGACTGTTTTACAAGAGGTTGAAGAGCAGTCAACCTGTTTTACAAGAGGATGAAGAGCAGTCAAGCTGTTTTATAAGAGGATGAAGAGCAGTCAAACTGATTTATCAGAGGATGAAGAGCAGCCAAACTGCTTTATAAAAGGATGAAGAGCAGTCAAACTGATTTATAAGAGGATGAAGAGCAGTCAAACCGCTTTATAAAAGGATGAAGAGCAGTCTACTGTTTTATAAGAGGACGAAGAGCAGTCAAAATGATTTATAATCGGATGAAGAGCAGTCAAACAGATTTATAAGAGGATGAAGAGCAGTCAAACTGCTTTATAAAAGGATGAAGAGCAGTCAAACTGTTTTATAAGAGGACGAAGAGCAGTCAAACTGATTTATAATCGGACGAAGAGCAGTCAAACTGTTCTATACGAGGATGAAGCGCAGTCAAACTGGTTTATAGGAGGATGAAGAGCAGTCAAACTGTTCTATAGGAGGATGAAGCGCAGTCAAACTGGTTTATATGAGGATGAAGAGCAGTCAAACTGCTTTATAAGAGGATGAAGAGCAGTCAAACTGCTTTATAAAACGATGAAGAGCAGTCAAACTGTTTTATAAGAGGTCGAAGAGCAGTCAAACTGATTTATAAGAGGATGAAGAGCAGTCAAACTGATTTAAAAGAGGATGAAGAGCAGTCAAACTGCTTTATAAAAGGATGAAGAGCAGTCAAACTGATTTATAATCGGATGAACAGCAGTCAATAATGGGACGAAGAGCAGTCAAACTGTTATATAGGAGGACGAAGAGCAGTCAAACTGAATTATAATCTAATGAAGAGCAGTCAAACTGATTTATAAGAGGATGAAGAGCAGTCAAACTGCTTTATAAAAGCATGAAGAGCAGTCAAAATGTTTAATAAGAGGACGAAGAGCAATCAAACTGTTTTATAAGCGGACGAACAGCAGTCAAACTGATTTATAATCGGACGAAGAGCAGTCAAACTGATTTATAATCGGACGAAGAGCAGTCAAACGGTTTTATAAGAGGATGAAGAGCAGTCAAATTGATTTATAAGAGGATGAAGAGCAGTCAAACTGATTTATAATCGGACGAAGAGCAGTCAAACTGATTTATAATCGGAAGAAGAGCAGTCAAACGGTTTTATAAGAGGATGAAGAGCAGTCAAATTGATTTATAAGAGGATGAACAGCAGTCAAACTGCTTTATAAAAGGATGAAGAGAAGTCAAACTGTTTTATAAGAGGACGAAGAGCAGTCAAACTGATTTATAAGAGGATGAAGAGCAGTCAAACTGATTTATAAGAGGATGAAGAGCAGTGAAACTGCTTTATAAAACGATGAAGAGCAGTCAAACTGTTTTATAAGAGGACGAAGAGCAGTCAAACTGATTTATAAGAGGATGAAGAGCAGTCAAACTTATTTATAAGATGATGAAGAGCAGTCAAACTGCTTTATAAAAGGATGAAGAGCAGTCAAACTGATTTATAAACGGACGAAGAGCAGTCAATAATCGGACGAAGAGCAGCCAAACTGTTCTATAGGAGGATGAAGCGCAGTCAAACTGGTTTACAAGAGTATGAAGAGCAGTCAACCTGTTTTACAAGAGGTTGAAGAGCAGTAAAACTGTTTTATAAGAGGATGAAGAGCAGTCAAACTGATTTATAAGAGGATGAAGAGCAGTCAAACTGCTTTATAAAAGGATGAAGAGCAGTCAAACTGTTTTATAAGCAGACGAAGAGCAGTCAAACTGATTTATAATCGGACGAAGAGCAGTCAAACTGATTTATAAAAGTAGGAAGAGAAGTCAAACTGTTTTATAAGCGGATGAACCGCAGTCAAACTGATTTATAATCGGACGAAGAGCAGTCAAACTGTTCTATAGGAGGATGAAGCGCAGTCAAACTGGTTTATATGAGGATGAAGAGCAGTCAAACTGCTTTATAAGAGGATGAAGAGCAGTCAAACTGTTCTATACGAGGACGAAGAGCAGTCAAACTGATTTATAAGAGGATGAAGAGCAGTCAAACTGATTTAAAAGAGGATGAAGAGCAGTCAAACTGCTTTATAAAAGGATTAAGAGCAGTCAAACTGATTTATAATCGGATGAACAGCAGTCAATAATCGGACGAAGAGCAGTCAAACTGTTATATAGGAGGATGAAGAGCAGTCAAACTGAATTATAATCGGATGAAGAGCAGTCAAACTGATTTATAAGAGGATGAAGATCAGTCAAACTGCTTTATAAAAGGATGAAGAGCAGTCAAACTGTTTAATAAGAGGACGAAGAGCAGTCAAACTGTTTTATAAGCGGACGAACAGCAGTCAAACTGATTTATAATCGGACGAAGAGCAGTCAAACTGATTTATAATCGGACGAAGAGCAGTTAAACGGTTTTATAAGAGGAAGAAGAGCAGTCAAATTGATTTATAAGAGGATGAAGAGCAGTCAAACTGCTTTATAAAAAGATGAAGCGCAGTCAAACTGTTTTATACGAGGATGTAGAGCAGTCAGACTGTTTTACAAGAGGTTGAAGAGCAGTCAACCTGTTTTACAAGAGGATGAAGAGCAGTCATATCGCTTTATAAAAGGATGAAGAGCAGTCAAACTGATTTATAATCGGACGAAGAGCAGTCAAACTGTTCTATACGGGGATGAAGCGCAGTCAAACTGGTTTATACGAGGATGAAGAGCAGTCAAACTATTTTATAAGAGGATGAAGAGCAGTCAAACTGATTTATAATCCGACGAAGAGCAGTCAAACTGTTCTATACGGGGATGAAGCGCAGTCAAACTGGTTTATACGAGGATGAAGAGCAGTCAAACTATTTTATAAGAGGATGAAGAGCAGTCAAACTGCTTTATAAAACGATGAAGAGCAGTCCAACTGTTTTATAAGAGGACGAAGAGCAGTCAAACTGATTTATAAGAGGATGAAGAGCAGTCAAACTGCTTTATAAAAGGCTGAAGAGCAGTCAAACTGATTTATAATCGGACGAAGAGCAGTCAATGATCGGACGAAGAACAGTCAAACTCTTCTATAGGAGGATGAAGCGCAGTCAAACTGTTTTACACGACGATGTAGAGCAGTCAGACTGGTTTACAAGAGGATGAAGAGCAGTCAACCTGTTTTACAAGAGGATGAAGAGCAGTCAAACTGTTTTATAAGAGAATGAAGAGCAGTCAAACTGCTTTATAAAAGGATGAAGAGCAGTCAAACTGTTTTATAAGAGGACGAAGAGCAGTCAAACTGTTTTATAAGCGGACGAACAGCAGTCAAACTGATTTATAATCGGACGAAGAGCAGTCAAACTGATTTATAATCGGACGAAGAGCAGTCAATGATCGGACGAAGAACAGTCAAACTCTTCTATAGGAGGATGAAGCGCAGTCAAACTGTTTTACACGAGGATGTAGAGCAGTCAGACTGGTTTACAAGAGGATGAAGAGCAGTCAACCTGTTTTACAAGAGGATGAAGAGCAGTCAAACTGATTTATAAGAGAATGAAGAGCAGTCAAACTGCTTTATAAAAGGATGAAGAGCAGTCAAACTGTTTTATAAGAGGACGAAGAGCAGTCAAACTGTTTTATAAGCGGACGAACAGCAGTCAAACTGATTTATAATCGGACGAAGAGCAGTCAAACTGATTTATAATCGGACGAAGAGCAGTCAAACGGTTTTATAAGAGGATGAAGAGCAGTCAAATTGATTTATAAGAGGATGAAGAGCAGTCAAACTGCTTTATAAAAGGATGAAGAGCAGTCAAACTGTTTTATACGAGGATGTAGAGCAGTCAGACTGTTTTACAAGAGGTTGAAGAGCAGTCAACCTGTTTTACAAGAGGATGAAGAGCAGTCAAGCTGTTTTATAAGAGGATGAAGAGCAGTCAAACTGATTTATAAGAGGATGAAGAGCAGCCAAACTGCTTTATAAAAGGATGAAGAGCAGTCAAACTGATTTATAAGAGAATGAAGAGCAGTCAAACTGCTTTATAAAAGGATGAAGAGCAGTCAAACTGTTTTATAAGAGGACGAAGAGCAGTCAAACTGTTTTATAAGCGGACGAACAGCAGTCAAACTGATTTATAATCGGACGAAGAGCAGTCAAACTGATTTATAATCGGACGAAGAGCAGTCAAACGGTTTTATAAGAGGATGAAGAGCAGTCAAATTGATTTATAAGAGGATGAAGAGCAGTCAAACTGCTTTATAAAAGGATGAAGAGCAGTCAAACTGTTTTATACGAGGATGTAGAGCAGTCAGACTGTTTTACAAGAGGTTGAAGAGCAGTCAACCTGTTTTACAAGAGGATGAAGAGCAGTCAAGCTGTTTTATAAGAGGATGAAGAGCAGTCAAACTGATTTATCAGAGGATGAAGAGCAGCCAAACTGCTTTATAAAAGGATGAAGAGCAGTCAAACTGATTTATAAGAGGATGAAGAGCAGTCAAACCGCTTTATAAAAGGATGAAGAGCAGTCTACTGTTTTATAAGAGGACGAAGAGCAGTCAAAATGATTTATAATCGGATGAAGAGCAGTCAAACAGATTTATAAGAGGATGAAGAGCAGTCAAACTGCTTTATAAAAGGATGAAGAGCAGTCAAACTGTTTTATAAGAGGACGAAGAGCAGTCAAACTGATTTATAATCGGACGAAGAGCAGTCAAACTGTTCTATACGAGGATGAAGCGCAGTCAAACTGGTTTATAGGAGGATGAAGAGCAGTCAAACTGTTCTATAGGAGGATGAAGCGCAGTCAAACTGGTTTATATGAGGATGAAGAGCAGTCAAACTGCTTTATAAGAGGATGAAGAGCAGTCAAACTGCTTTATAAAACGATGAAGAGCAGTCAAACTGTTTTATAAGAGGTCGAAGAGCAGTCAAACTGATTTATAAGAGGATGAAGAGCAGTCAAACTGATTTAAAAGAGGATGAAGAGCAGTCAAACTGCTTTATAAAAGGATGAAGAGCAGTCAAACTGATTTATAATCGGATGAACAGCAGTCAATAATGGGACGAAGAGCAGTCAAACTGTTATATAGGAGGACGAAGAGCAGTCAAACTGAATTATAATCTAATGAAGAGCAGTCAAACTGATTTATAAGAGGATGAAGAGCAGTCAAACTGCTTTATAAAAGCATGAAGAGCAGTCAAAATGTTTAATAAGAGGACGAAGAGCAATCAAACTGTTTTATAAGCGGACGAACAGCAGTCAAACTGATTTATAATCGGACGAAGAGCAGTCAAACTGATTTATAATCGGACGAAGAGCAGTCAAACGGTTTTATAAGAGGATGAAGAGCAGTCAAATTGATTTATAAGAGGATGAAGAGCAGTCAAACTGATTTATAATCGGACGAAGAGCAGTCAAACTGATTTATAATCGGAAGAAGAGCAGTCAAACGGTTTTATAAGAGGATGAAGAGCAGTCAAATTGATTTATAAGAGGATGAACAGCAGTCAAACTGCTTTATAAAAGGATGAAGAGAAGTCAAACTGTTTTATAAGAGGACGAAGAGCAGTCAAACTGATTTATAAGAGGATGAAGAGCAGTCAAACTGATTTATAAGAGGATGAAGAGCAGTGAAACTGCTTTATAAAACGATGAAGAGCAGTCAAACTGTTTTATAAGAGGACGAAGAGCAGTCAAACTGATTTATAAGAGGATGAAGAGCAGTCAAACTTATTTATAAGATGATGAAGAGCAGTCAAACTGCTTTATAAAAGGATGAAGAGCAGTCAAACTGATTTATAAACGGACGAAGAGCAGTCAATAATCGGACGAAGAGCAGCCAAACTGTTCTATAGGAGGATGAAGCGCAGTCAAACTGGTTTACAAGAGTATGAAGAGCAGTCAACCTGTTTTACAAGAGGTTGAAGAGCAGTAAAACTGTTTTATAAGAGGATGAAGAGCAGTCAAACTGATTTATAAGAGGATGAAGAGCAGTCAAACTGCTTTATAAAAGGATGAAGAGCAGTCAAACTGTTTTATAAGCAGACGAAGAGCAGTCAAACTGATTTATAATCGGACGAAGAGCAGTCAAACTGATTTATAAAAGTAGGAAGAGAAGTCAAACTGTTTTATAAGCGGATGAACCGCAGTCAAACTGATTTATAATCGGACGAAGAGCAGTCAAACTGTTCTATAGGAGGATGAAGCGCAGTCAAACTGGTTTATATGAGGATGAAGAGCAGTCAAACTGCTTTATAAGAGGATGAAGAGCAGTCAAACTGTTCTATACGAGGACGAAGAGCAGTCAAACTGATTTATAAGAGGATGAAGAGCAGTCAAACTGATTTAAAAGAGGATGAAGAGCAGTCAAACTGCTTTATAAAAGGATTAAGAGCAGTCAAACTGATTTATAATCGGATGAACAGCAGTCAATAATCGGACGAAGAGCAGTCAAACTGTTATATAGGAGGATGAAGAGCAGTCAAACTGAATTATAATCGGATGAAGAGCAGTCAAACTGATTTATAAGAGGATGAAGATCAGTCAAACTGCTTTATAAAAGGATGAAGAGCAGTCAAACTGTTTAATAAGAGGACGAAGAGCAGTCAAACTGTTTTATAAGCGGACGAACAGCAGTCAAACTGATTTATAATCGGACGAAGAGCAGTCAAACTGATTTATAATCGGACGAAGAGCAGTTAAACGGTTTTATAAGAGGAAGAAGAGCAGTCAAATTGATTTATAAGAGGATGAAGAGCAGTCAAACTGCTTTATAAAAAGATGAAGCGCAGTCAAACTGTTTTATACGAGGATGTAGAGCAGTCAGACTGTTTTACAAGAGGTTGAAGAGCAGTCAACCTGTTTTACAAGAGGATGAAGAGCAGTCATATCGCTTTATAAAAGGATGAAGAGCAGTCAAACTGATTTATAATCGGACGAAGAGCAGTCAAACTGTTCTATACGGGGATGAAGCGCAGTCAAACTGGTTTATACGAGGATGAAGAGCAGTCAAACTATTTTATAAGAGGATGAAGAGCAGTCAAACTGATTTATAATCCGACGAAGAGCAGTCAAACTGTTCTATACGGGGATGAAGCGCAGTCAAACTGGTTTATACGAGGATGAAGAGCAGTCAAACTATTTTATAAGAGGATGAAGAGCAGTCAAACTGCTTTATAAAACGATGAAGAGCAGTCCAACTGTTTTATAAGAGGACGAAGAGCAGTCAAACTGATTTATAAGAGGATGAAGAGCAGTCAAACTGCTTTATAAAAGGCTGAAGAGCAGTCAAACTGATTTATAATCGGACGAAGAGCAGTCAATGATCGGACGAAGAACAGTCAAACTCTTCTATAGGAGGATGAAGCGCAGTCAAACTGTTTTACACGACGATGTAGAGCAGTCAGACTGGTTTACAAGAGGATGAAGAGCAGTCAACCTGTTTTACAAGAGGATGAAGAGCAGTCAAACTGTTTTATAAGAGAATGAAGAGCAGTCAAACTGCTTTATAAAAGGATGAAGAGCAGTCAAACTGTTTTATAAGAGGACGAAGAGCAGTCAAACTGTTTTATAAGCGGACGAACAGCAGTCAAACTGATTTATAATCGGACGAAGAGCAGTCAAACTGATTTATAATCGGACGAAGAGCAGTCAATGATCGGACGAAGAACAGTCAAACTCTTCTATAGGAGGATGAAGCGCAGTCAAACTGTTTTACACGAGGATGTAGAGCAGTCAGACTGGTTTACAAGAGGATGAAGAGCAGTCAACCTGTTTTACAAGAGGATGAAGAGCAGTCAAACTGATTTATAAGAGAATGAAGAGCAGTCAAACTGCTTTATAAAAGGATGAAGAGCAGTCAAACTGTTTTATAAGAGGACGAAGAGCAGTCAAACTGTTTTATAAGCGGACGAACAGCAGTCAAACTGATTTATAATCGGACGAAGAGCAGTCAAACTGATTTATAATCGGACGAAGAGCAGTCAAACGGTTTTATAAGAGGATGAAGAGCAGTCAAATTGATTTATAAGAGGATGAAGAGCAGTCAAACTGCTTTATAAAAGGATGAAGAGCAGTCAAACTGTTTTATACGAGGATGTAGAGCAGTCAGACTGTTTTACAAGAGGTTGAAGAGCAGTCAACCTGTTTTACAAGAGGATGAAGAGCAGTCAAGCTGTTTTATAAGAGGATGAAGAGCAGTCAAACTGATTTATAAGAGGATGAAGAGCAGCCAAACTGCTTTATAAAAGGATGAAGAGCAGTCAAACTGATTTATAAGAGGATGAAGAGCAGTCAAACCGCTTTATAAAAGGATGAAGAGCAGTCTACTGTTTTATAAGAGGACGAAGAGCAGTCAAAATGATTTATAATCGGATGAAGAGCAGTCAAACAGATTTATAAGAGGATGAAGAGCAGTCAAACTGCTTTATAAAAGGATGAAGAGCAGTCAAACTGTTTTATAAGAGGACGAAGAGCAGTCAAACTGATTTATAATCGGACGAAGAGCAGTCAAACTGTTCTATACGAGGATGAAGCGCAGTCAAACTGGTTTATATGAGGATGAAGAGCAGTCAAACTGCTTTATAAGAGGATGAAGAGCAGTCAAACTGCTTTATAAAACGATGAAGAGCAGTCAAACTGTTTTATAAGAGGTCGAAGAGCAGTCAAACTGTTCTATACGAGGATGAAGCGCAGTCAAACTGGTTTATAGGAGGATGAAGAGCAGTCAAACTGTTCTATAGGAGGATGAAGCGCAGTCAAACTGGTTTATATGAGGATGAAGAGCAGTCAAACTGCTTTATAAGAGGATGAAGAGCAGTCAAACTGCTTTATAAAACGATGAAGAGCAGTCAAACTGTTTTATAAGAGGTCGAAGAGCAGTCAAACTGATTTATAAGAGGATGAAGAGCAGTCAAACTGATTTAAAAGAGGATGAAGAGCAGTCAAACTGCTTTATAAAAGGATGAAGAGCAGTCAAACTGATTTATAATCGGATGAACAGCAGTCAATAATGGGACGAAGAGCAGTCAAACTGTTATATAGGAGGACGAAGAGCAGTCAAACTGAATTATAATCTAATGAAGAGCAGTCAAACTGATTTATAAGAGGATGAAGAGCAGTCAAACTGCTTTATAAAAGCATGAAGAGCAGTCAAACTGTTTAATAAGAGGACGAAGAGCAATCAAACTGTTTTATAAGCGGACGAACAGCAGTCAAACTGATTTATAATCGGACGAAGAGCAGTCAAACTGATTTATAATCGGACGAAGAGCAGTCAAACGGTTTTATAAGAGGATGAAGAGCAGTCAAATTGATTTATAAGAGGATGAAGAGCAGTCAAACTGATTTATAATCGGACGAAGAGCAGTCAAACTGATTTATAATCGGACGAAGAGCAGTCAAACGGTTTTATAAGAGGATGAAGAGCAGTCAAATTGATTTATAAGAGGATGAACAGCAGTCAAACTGCTTTATAAAAGGATGAAGAGAAGTCAAACTGTTTTATAAGAGGACGAAGAGCAGTCAAACTGATTTATAAGAGGATGAAGAGCAGTCAAACTGATTTATAAGAGGATGAAGAGCAGTGAAACTGCTTTATAAAACGATGAAGAGCAGTCAAACTGTTTTATAAGAGGACGAAGAGCAGTCAAACTGATTTATAAGATGATGAAGAGCAGTCAAACTGCTTTATAAGAGGATGAAGAGCAGTCAAACTTATTTATAAGATGATGAAGAGCAGTCAAACTGCTTTATAAAAGGATGAAGAGCAGTCAAACTGATTTATAAACGGACGAAGAGCAGTCAATAATCGGACGAAGAGCAGCCAAACTGTTCTATAGGAGGATGAAGCGCAGTCAAACTGTTTTACACGAGGATGTAGAGCAGTCAGACTGGTTTACAAGAGTATGAAGAGCAGTCAACCTGTTTTACAAGAGGTTGAAGAGCAGTAAAACTGTTTTATAAGAGGATGAAGAGCAGTCAAACTGATTTATAAGAGGATGAAGAGCAGTCAAACTGCTTTATAAAAGGATGAAGAGCAGTCAAACTGTTTTATAAGCAGACGAAGAGCAGTCAAACTGATTTATAATCGGACGAAGAGCAGTCAAACTGATTTATAAAAGTATGAAGAGAAGTCAAACTGTTTTATAAGCGGATGAACCGCAGTCAAACTGATTTATAATCGGACGAAGAGCAGTCAAACTGTTCTATAGGAGGATGAAGCGCAGTCAAACTGGTTTATATGAGGATGAAGAGCAGTCAAACTGCTTTATAAGAGGATGAAGAGCAGTCAAACTGTTCTATACGAGGATGAAGCGCAGTCAAACTGGTTTATAGGAGGATGAAGAGCAGTCAAACTATTTTATAAGAGGATGAAGAGCAGTCAAACTGATTTAAAATCCGACGAAGAGCAGTCAAACTGTTCTATAGGAGGATGAAGCGCAGTCAAACTGGTTTATAGGAGGATGAAGAGCAGTCAAACTGCTTTATAGGAGGATGAAGAGCAGTCAAACTGCTTTTTGAAACGATGAAGAGCAGTCCAACTGTTTTATAAGAGGACGAAGAGCAGTCAAACTGATTTATAAGAGGATGAAGAGCAGTCAAACTGATTTATAAGAGGATGAAGAGCAGTCAAACTGCTTTATAAAAGGCTGAAGAGCAGTCAAACTGATTTATAATCGGACGAAGAGCAGTCAATGATCGGACGAAGAGCAGTCAAACTCTTCTATAGGAGGATGAAGCGCAGTCAAATTGATTTATAAGAGGATGAAGAGCAGTCAAACTGCTTTATAAAAGGATGAAGAGAAGTCAAACTGTTTTATAAGAGGACGAAGAGCAGTCAAACTGATTTATAAGAGGATGAAGAGCAGTCAAACTGATTTATAAGAGGATGAAGAGCAGTCAAACTGCTTTATAAAACGATGAAGAGCAGTCAAACTGTTTTATAAGAGGACGAAGAGCAGTCAAACTGATTTATAAGTGGATGTAGAGCAGTCAAACTACTTTATAAAAGGCTGAAGAGCAGTCAAACTGATTTATAAGAGGATGAAGAGCAGTCAAACTGATTTATAAGAGGATGAAGAGCAGTGAAACTGCTTTATAAAACGATGAAGAGCAGTCAAACTGTTTTATAAGAGGACGAAGAGCAGTCAAACTGATTTATAAGAGGATGAAGAGCAGTCAAACTTATTTATAAGATGATGAAGAGCAGTCAAACTGCTTTATAAAAGGATGAAGAGCAGTCAAACTGCTTTATAAAAGGATGAAGAGAAGTCAAACTGTTTTATAAGAGGACGAAGAGCAGTCAAACTGATTTATAAGAGGATGAAGAGCAGTCAAACTGATTTATAAGAGGATGAAGAGCAGTCAAACTGCTTTATAAAACGATGAAGAGCAGTCAAACTGTTTTATAAGAGGACGAAGAGCAGTCAAACTGATTTATAAGTGGATGTAGAGCAGTCAAACTACTTTATAAAAGGCTGAAGAGCAATCAAACTGATTTATAAGAGGATGAAGAGCAGTCAAACTGATTTATAAGAGGATGAAGAGCAGTGAAACTGCTTTATAAAACGATGAAGAGCAGTCAAACTGTTTTATAAGAGGACGAAGAGCAGTCAAACTGATTTATAAGAGGATGAAGAGCAGTCAAACTTATTTATAAGATGATGAAGAGCAGTCAAACTGCTTTATAAAAGGATGAAGAGCAGTCAAACTGATTTATAAACGGACGAAGAGCAGTCAATAATCGGACGAAGAGCAGCCAAACTGTTCTATAGGAGGATGAAGCGCAGTCAAACTGTTTTACACGAGGATGTAGAGCAGTCAGACTGGTTTACAAGAGGATGAAGAGCAGTCAACCTGTTTTACAAGAGGATGAAGAGCAGTCAAACTATTTTATAAGAGGATGAAGAGCAGTCAAACTGATTTATAAAAGGCTGAAGAGCAGTCAAACTGATTTATAATCGGACGAAGAGCAGTCAATGATCGGACGAAGAGCAGTCAAACTCTTCTATAGGAGGATGAAGCGCAGTCAAACTGTTTTACACGATGATGTAGAGCAGTCAGACTGGTTTACAAGAGGATGAAGAGCAGTCAACCTGTTTTACAAGAGGATGAAGAGCAGTCAAACTGTTTTATAAGAGGATGAAGAGCAGTCAAACTGATTTATAGGAGGATGAAGAGCAGTCAAACTGCTTTATAAAAGGATGAAGAGCAGTCAAACTGTTTTATAAGCAGACGAAGAGCAGTCAAACTGATTTATAATCGGACGAAGAGCAGTCAAACTGTTTTATAAGAGGATGAAGAGCAGTCAAACTGATTTATAAGAGGATGAAGAGCAGTCAAACTGCTTTATAAAAGGATGAAGAGCAGTCAAACTGTTTTATAAGCAGACGAAGAGCAGTCAAACTGATTTATAAGAGGATGAAGAGCAGTCAAACTGCTTTATAAGAGGATGAAGAGCAGTCAAACTGTTCTATAGGAGGATGAAGCGCAGTCAAACTGGTTTATATGAGGATGAAGAGCAGTCAAACTGCTTTATAAGAGGATGAAGAGCAGTCAAACTGCTTTATAAAACGATGAAGAGCAGTCCAACTGTTTTATAAGAGGACGAAGAGCAGTCAAATTGATTTATAAGAGGATGAAGAGCAGTCAAACTGATTTATAAGAGGAAGAAGAGCAGTCAAACTGCTTTATAAAAGGCTGAAGAGCAGTCAAACTGATTTATAGGAGGATGAAGAGCAGTCAAACTATTTTATAAGAGGATGAAGAGCAGTCAAACTGATTTATAATCCGACGAAGAGCAGTCAAACTGTTCTATAGGAGGATGAAGCGCAGTCAAACTGGTTTATAGGAGGATGAAGAGCAGTCAAACTGCTTTATAGGAGGATGAAGAGCAGTCAAACTGCTTTATAAAGCGATGAAGAGCAGTCCAACTGTTTTATAAGAGGACGAAGAGCAGTCAAATTGATTTATAAGAGGATGAAGAGCAGTCAAACTGATTTATAAGAGGAAGAAGAGCAGTCAAACTGCTTTATAAAAGGCTGAAGAGCAGTCAAACTGATTTATAATCGGACGAAGAGCAGTCAATGATCGGACGAAGAGCAGTCAAACTCTTCTATAGGAGGATGAAGCGCAGTCAAACTGTTTTACACGATGATGTAGAGCAGTCAGACTGGTTTACAAGAGGATGAAGAGCAGTCAACCTGTTTTACAAGAGGATGAAGAGCAGTCAAACTGTTTTATAAGAGGATGAAGAGCAGTCAAACTGATTTATAAGAGGATGAAGAGCAGTCAAACTGCTTTATAAAAGGATGAAGAGCAGTCAAACTGTTTTATAAGCAGACGAAGAGCAGTCAAACTGATTTATAATCGGACGAAGAGCAGTCAAACTGTTTTATAAGAGGATGAAGAGCAGTCAAACTGATTTATAAGAGGATGAAGAGCAGTCAAACTGCTTTATAAAAGGATGAAGAGCAGTCAAACTGTTTTATAAGCAGACGAAGAGCAGTCAAACTGATTTATAATTTGACGAAGAGCAGTCAAACTGATTTATAAAAGTATGAAGAGAAGTCAAACTGTTTTATAAGCGGATGAACCGCAGTCAAACTGATTTATAATCGGACGAAGAGCAGTCAAACTGTTCTATAGGAGGATGAAGCGCAGTCAAACTGGTTTATATGAGGATGAAGAGCAGTCAAACTGCTTTATAAGAGGATGAAGAGCAGTCAAACTGTTCTATACGAGGATGAAGCGCAGTCAAACTGGTTTATAGGAGGATGAAGAGCAGTCAAACTATTTTATAAGAGGATGAAGAGCAGTCAAACTGATTTAAAATCCGACGAAGAGCAGTCAAACTGTTCTATAGGAGGATGAAGCGCAGTCAAACTGGTTTATAGGAGGATGAAGAGCAGTCAAACTGCTTTATAGGAGGATGAAGAGCAGTCAAACTGCTTTTTGAAACGATGAAGAGCAGTCCAACTGTTTTATAAGAGGACGAAGAGCAGTCAAACTGATTTATAAGAGGATGAAGAGCAGTCAAACTGATTTATAAGAGGACGAAGAGCAGTCAAACTGTTTTATAAGCAGACGAAGAGCAGTCAAACTGATTTATAATTTGACGAAGAGCAGTCAAACTGATTTATAAAAGTATGAAGAGAAGTCAAACTGTTTTATAAGCGGATGAAGAGCAGTCAAACTGATTTATAATCCGACGAAGAGCAGTCAAACTGTTCTATAGGAGGATGAAGCGCAGTCAAACTGGTTTATAGGAGGATGAAGAGCAGTCAAACTGCTTTATAGGAGGATGAAGAGCAGTCAAACTGCTTTATAAAGCGATGAAGAGCAGTCCAACTGTTTTATAAGAGGACGAAGAGCAGTCAAATTGATTTATAAGAGGATGAAGAGCAGTCAAACTGATTTATAAGAGGAAGAAGAGCAGTCAAACTGCTTTATAAAAGGCTGAAGAGCAGTCAAACTGATTTATAATCGGACGAAGAGCAGTCAATGATCGGACGAAGAGCAGTCAAACTCTTCTATAGGAGGATGAAGCGCAGTCAAACTGTTTTACACGATGATGTAGAGCAGTCAGACTGGTTTACAAGAGGATGAAGAGCAGTCAACCTGTTTTACAAGAGGATGAAGAGCAGTCAAACTGTTTTATAAGAGGATGAAGAGCAGTCAAACTGATTTATAAGAGGATGAAGAGCAGTCAAACTGCTTTATAAAAGGATGAAGAGCAGTCAAACTGTTTTATAAGCAGACGAAGAGCAGTCAAACTGATTTATAATCGGACGAAGAGCAGTCAAACTGTTTTATAAGAGGATGAAGAGCAGTCAAACTGATTTATAAGAGGATGAAGAGCAGTCAAACTGCTTTATAAAAGGATGAAGAGCAGTCAAACTGATTTATAGGAGGATGAAGAGCAGTCAAACTATTTTATAAGAGGATGAAGAGCAGTCAAACTGATTTATAATCCGACGAAGAGCAGTCAAACTGTTCTATAGGAGGATGAAGCGCAGTCAAACTGGTTTATAGGAGGATGAAGAGCAGTCAAACTGCTTTATAGGAGGATGAAGAGCAGTCAAACTGCTTTATAAAGCGATGAAGAGCAGTCCAACTGTTTTATAAGAGGACGAAGAGCAGTCAAATTGATTTATAAGAGGATGAAGAGCAGTCAAACTGATTTATAAGAGGAAGAAGAGCAGTCAAACTGCTTCATAAAAGGCTGAAGAGCAGTCAAACTGATTTATAATCGGACGAAGAGCAGTCAATGATCGGACGAAGAGCAGTCAAACTCTTCTATAGGAGGATGAAGCGCAGTCAAACTGTTTTACACGATGATGTAGAGCAGTCAGACTGGTTTACAAGAGGATGAAGAGCAGTCAACCTGTTTTACAAGAGGATGAAGAGCAGTCAAACTGTTTTATAAGAGGATGAAGAGCAGTCAAACTGATTTATAAGAGGATGAAGAGCAGTCAAACTGCTTTATAAAAGGATGAAGAGCAGTCAAACTGTTTTATAAGCAGACGAAGAGCAGTCAAACTGTTTTATAAGCAGACGAAGAGCAGTCAAACTGATTTATAATCGGACGAAGAGCAGTCAAACTGTTTTATAAGAGGATGAAGAGCAGTCAAACTGATTTATAAGAGGATGAAGAGCAGTCAAACTGCTTTATAAAAGGATGAAGAGCAGTCAAACTGTTTTATAAGCAGACGAAGAGCAGTCAAACTGATTTATAAGAGGATGAAGAGCAGTCAAACTGCTTTATAAGAGGATGAAGAGCAGTCAAACTGTTCTATAGGAGGATGAAGCGCAGTCAAACTGGTTTATATGAGGATGAAGAGCAGTCAAACTGCTTTATAAGAGGATGAAGAGCAGTCAAACTGCTTTATAAAACGATGAAGAGCAGTCCAACTGTTTTATAAGAGGACGAAGAGCAGTCAAATTGATTTATAAGAGGATGAAGAGCAGTCAAACTGATTTATAAGAGGAAGAAGAGCAGTCAAACTGCTTTATAAAAGGCTGAAGAGCAGTCAAACTGATTTATAGGAGGATGAAGAGCAGTCAAACTATTTTATAAGAGGATGAAGAGCAGTCAAACTGATTTATAATCCGACGAAGAGCAGTCAAACTGTTCTATAGGAGGATGAAGCGCAGTCAAACTGGTTTATAGGAGGATGAAGAGCAGTCAAACTGCTTTATAGGAGGATGAAGAGCAGTCAAACTGCTTTATAAAGCGATGAAGAGCAGTCCAACTGTTTTATAAGAGGACGAAGAGCAGTCAAATTGATTTATAAGAGGATGAAGAGCAGTCAAACTGATTTATAAGAGGAAGAAGAGCAGTCAAACTGCTTTATAAAAGGCTGAAGAGCAGTCAAACTGATTTATAATCGGACGAAGAGCAGTCAATGATCGGACGAAGAGCAGTCAAACTCTTCTATAGGAGGATGAAGCGCAGTCAAACTGTTTTACACGATGATGTAGAGCAGTCAGACTGGTTTACAAGAGGATGAAGAGCAGTCAACCTGTTTTACAAGAGGATGAAGAGCAGTCAAACTGTTTTATAAGAGGATGAAGAGCAGTCAAACTGATTTATAAGAGGATGAAGAGCAGTCAAACTGCTTTATAAAAGGATGAAGAGCAGTCAAACTGTTTTATAAGCAGACGAAGAGCAGTCAAACTGATTTATAATCGGACGAAGAGCAGTCAAACTGTTTTATAAGAGGATGAAGAGCAGTCAAACTGATTTATAAGAGGATGAAGAGCAGTCAAACTGCTTTATAAAAGGATGAAGAGCAGTCAAACTGTTTTATAAGCAGACGAAGAGCAGTCAAACTGATTTATAATTTGACGAAGAGCAGTCAAACTGATTTATAAAAGTATGAAGAGAAGTCAAACTGTTTTATAAGCGGATGAACCGCAGTCAAACTGATTTATAATCGGACGAAGAGCAGTCAAACTGTTCTATAGGAGGATGAAGCGCAGTCAAACTGGTTTATATGAGGATGAAGAGCAGTCAAACTGCTTTATAAGAGGATGAAGAGCAGTCAAACTGTTCTATACGAGGATGAAGCGCAGTCAAACTGGTTTATAGGAGGATGAAGAGCAGTCAAACTATTTTATAAGAGGATGAAGAGCAGTCAAACTGATTTAAAATCCGACGAAGAGCAGTCAAACTGTTCTATAGGAGGATGAAGCGCAGTCAAACTGGTTTATAGGAGGATGAAGAGCAGTCAAACTGCTTTATAGGAGGATGAAGAGCAGTCAAACTGCTTTTTGAAACGATGAAGAGCAGTCCAACTGTTTTATAAGAGGACGAAGAGCAGTCAAAATGATTTATAAGAGGATGAAGAGCAGTCAAACTGATTTATAAGAGGATGAAGAGCAGTCAAACTGATTTATAAGAGGATGAAGAGCAGTCAAACTGCTTTATAAGAGGATGAAGAGCAGTCAAACTGTTCTATAGGAGGATGAAGCGCAGTCAAACTGGTTTATATGAGGATGAAGAGCAGTCAAACTGCTTTATAAGAGGATGAAGCGCAGTCAAACTGTTTTACACGAGGATGTAGAGCAGTCAGACTGGTTTACAAGAGTATGAAGAGCAGTCAACCTGTTTTACAAGAGGTTGAAGAGCAGTAAAACTGTTTTATAAGAGGATGAAGAGCAGTCAAACTGCTTTATAAGAGGATGAAGAGCAGTCAAACTGCTTTATAAAAGGATGAAGAGCAGTCAAACTGTTTTATAAGCAGACGAAGAGCAGTCAAACTGATTTATAATCCGACGAAGAGCAGTCAAACTGATTTATAAAAGTATGAAGAGAAGTCAAACTGTTTTATAAGCGGATGAACCGCAGTCAAACTGATTTATAATCTGACGAAGAGCAGTCAAACTGTTCTATAGGAGGATGAAGCGCAGTCAAACTGGTTTATATGAGGATGAAGAGCAGTCAAACTGCTTTATAAGAGGATGAAGAGCAGTCAAACTGTTCTATACGAGGATGAAGAGCAGTCCAACTGTTTTATAAGAGGACGACGAGCAGTCAAACTGATTTATAAGAGGATGAAGAGCAGTCCAACTCATTTATAAGAGGATGAAGAGCAGTCAAACTGCTTTATAAAAGGCTGAAGAGCAGTCAAACTGATTTATAATCGGACGAAGAGCAGTCAATGATCGGACGAAGAGCAGTCAAACTCTTCTATAGGAGGATGAAGCGCAGTCAAATTGATTTATAAGATGATGAAGAGCAGTCAAACTGCTTTATAAAAGGATGAAGAGAAGTCAAACTGTTTTATAAGAGGACGAAGAGCAGTCAAACTGATTTATAAGAGGATGAAGAGCAGTCAAACTGATTTATAAGAGGATGAAGAGCAGTCAAACTGCTTTATAAAACGATGAAGAGCAGTCAAACAGTTTTATAAGAGGACGAAGAGCAGTCAAACTGATTTATAAGAGGATGAAGAGCAGTCAAACTGATTTATAAGAGGATGAAGAGCAGTCAAACTGCTTTATAAAAGGCTGAAGAGCAGTCAAACTGATTTATAATCGGACGAAGAGCAGTCAATGATCGGACGAAGAGCAATCAAACTCTTCTATAGGAGGATGAAGCGCAGTCAAATTGATTTATAAGAGGATGAAGAGCAGTCAAACTGCTTTATAAAAGGATGAAGAGAAGTCATACTGTTTTATAAGAGGACGAAGAGCAGTCAAACTGATTTATAAGAGGATGAAGAGCAGTCAAACTGATTTATAAGAGGATGAAGAGCAGTCAAACTGCTTTATAAAACGATGAAGAGCAGTCAAACTGTTTTATAAGAGGACGAAGAGCAGTCAAACTGATTTATAAGAGGATGAAGAGCAGTCAAACTGCTTTATAAAAGGATGAAGAGCAGTCACACTGATTTATAAACGGACGAAGAGCAGTCACTAATCGGACGAAGAGCAGCCAAACTGTTCTATAGGAGGATGAAGCGCAGTCAAACTGTTTTACACGAGGATGTAGAGCAGTCAGACTGATTTACAAGAGGTTGAAGAGCAGTAAAACTGTTTTATAAGAGGATGAAGAGCAGTCAAACTGATTTATAAGAGGATGAAGAGCAGTCAAACTGCTTTATAAAAGGATGAAGAGCAGTCAAACTGTTTTATAAGCAGACGAAGAGCAGTCACACTGATTTATAATCGGACGAAGAGCAGTCAAACTGATTTATAAAAGTATGAAGAGCAGTCAAACTGTTTTATAAGCGGATGAACCGCAGTCAAACTGATTTATAATCGGACGAAGAGCAGTCAAACTGATTTATAAGAGGATGAAGAGCAGTCAAACTGCTTTATAAGAGGATGAAGAGCAGTCAAACTGTTCTATAGGAGGATGAAGCGCAGTCAAACTGGTTTATATGAGGATGAAGAGCAGTCAAACTGCTTTATAAGAGGATGAAGAGCAGTCAAACTGTTCTATACGATGATGAAGCGCAGTCAAACTGGTTTATAGGAGGATGAAGAGCAGTCAAACTATTTTATAAGAGGATGAAGAGCAGTCAAACTGATTTATAATCCGACGAAGAGCAGTCAAACTGTTCTATAGGAGGATGAAGCGCAGTCAAACTGGTTTATAGGAGGATGAAGAGCAGTCAAACTGCTTTATAGGAGGATGAAGAGCAGTCAAACTGCTTTATAAAACGATGAAGAGCAGTTCAACTGTTTTATAAGAGGACGAAGAGCAGTCAAATTGATTTATAAGAGGATGAAGAGCAGTCAAACTGATTTATAAGAGGAAGAAGAGCAGTCAAACTGCTTTATAAAAGGCTGAAGAGCAGTCAAACTGATTTATAATCGGACGAAGAGCAGTCAATGATCGGACGAAGAGCAGTCAAACTCTTCTATAGGAGGATGAAGCGCAGTCAAACTGAATTATAATCGGATGAAGAGCAGTCAAACTGATTTATAAGAGGATGAAGAGCAGTCAAACTGCTTTATAAAAGGATGAAGAGCAGTCAAACTGTTTTATAAGAGGACGAAGAGCAGTCAAACTGTTTTATAAGCGGACGAACAGCAGTCAAACTGATTTATAATCGGACGAAGAGCAGTCAAACTGATTTATAATCGGACGAAGAGCAGTCAAACGGTTTTATAAGAGGATGAAGAGCAGTCAAATTGATTTATAAGAGGATGAAGAGCAGTCAAACGGTTTTATAAGAGGATGAAGAGCAGTCAAATTGATTTATAAGAGGATGAAGAGGAGTCAAACTGATTTATAATCGGACGAAGAGCAGTCAAACTGATTTATAATCGGACGAAGAGCAATCAAACGGTTTTATAAGATGATGAAGAGCAGTCAAATTGATTTATAAGAGGATGAAGAGCAGTCAAACTGCTTTATAAAAGGATGAAGAGAAGTCAAACTGTTTTATAAGAGGACGAAGAGCAGTCAAACTGTTTTATAAGAGGACGAAGAGCAGTCAAACTGTTTTATAAGCGGACGAACAGCAGTCAAACTGATTTATAATCGGACGAAGAGCAGTCAAACTGATTTATAATCGGACGAAGAGGCGTCAAACGGTTTTATAAGAGGATGAAGAGCAGTCAAATTGATTTATAAGAGGATGAAGAGCAGTCAAACGGTTTTATAAGAGGATGAAGAGCAGTCAAATTGATTTATAAGAGGATGAAGAGCAGTCAAACTGATTTATAAGAGGATGAAGAGAAGTCAAACTGATTTATAAGAGGATGAAGAGCAGTCAAACTGCTTTATAAAAGGCTGAAGAGCAGTCAAACTGATTTATAATCGGACGAAGAGCAGTCAATGATCGGACGAAGAGCAGTCAAACTCTTCTATAGGAGGATGAAGCGCAGTCAAATTGATTTATAAGAGGATGAAGAGCAGTCAAACTGCTTTATAAAAGGATGAAGAGAAGTCAAACTGTTTTATGAGAGGACGAAGAGCAGTCAAACTGATTTATAAGAGGATGAAGAGCAGTCAAACTGATTTATAAGAGGATGAAGAGCAGTCAAACTGCTTTATAAAACGATGAAGAGCAGTCAAACTGTATTATAAGAGGACGAAGAGCAGTCAAACTGATTTATAAGATGATGAAGAGCAGTCAAACTGCTTTATAAAAGGATGAAGAGCAGTCACACTGATTTATAAACGGACGAAGAGCAGTCAATAATCGGACGAAGAGCAGCCAAACTGTTCTATAGGAGGATGAAGCGCAGTCAAACTGTTTTACACGAGGATGTAGAGCAGTCAGACTGGTTTACAAGAGGTTGAAGAGCAGTAAAACTGTTTTATAAGAGGATGAAGAGCAGTCAAACTGATTTATAAGAGGATGAAGAGCAGTCAAACTGCTTTATAAAAGGATGAAGAGCAGTCAAACTGTTTTATAAGCAGACGAAGAGCAGTCAAACTGATTTATAATCGGACGAAGAGCAGTCAAACTGATTTATAAAAGTATGAAGAGCAGTCAAACTGTTTTATAAGCGGATGAACCGCAGTCAAACTGATTTATAATCGGACGAAGAGCAGTCAAACTGATTTATAAGAGGATGAAGAGCAGTCAAACTGCTTTATAAGAGGATGAAGAGCAGTCAAACTGTTCTATAGGAGGATGAAGCGCAGTCAAACTGGTTTATATGAGGATGAAGAGCAGTCAAACTGCTTTATAAGAGGATGAAGAGCAGTCAAACTGCTTTATAAAACGATGAAGAGCAGTCCAACTGTTTTATAAGAGGACGAAGAGCAGTCAAATTGATTTATAAGAGGATGAAGAGCAGTCAAACTGATTTATAAGAGGAAGAAGAGCAGTCAAACTGCTTTATAAAAGGCTGAAGAGCAGTCAAACTGATTTATAGGAGGATGAAGAGCAGTCAAACTATTTTATAAGAGGATGAAGAGCAGTCAAACTGATTTATAATCCGACGAAGAGCAGTCAAACTGTTCTATAGGAGGATGAAGCGCAGTCAAACTGGTTTATAGGAGGATGAAGAGCAGTCAAACTGCTTTATAGGAGGATGAAGAGCAGTCAAACTGCTTTATAAAACGATGAAGAGCAGTCCAACTGTTTTATAAGAGGACGAAGAGCAGTCAAATTGATTTATAAGAGGATGAAGAGCAGTCAAACTGATTTATAAGAGGAAGAAGAGCAGTCAAACTGCTTTATAAAAGGCTGAAGAGCAGTCAAACTGATTTATAATCCGACGAAGAGCAGTCAATGATCGGACGAAGAGCAGTCAAACTCTTCTATAGGAGGATGAAGCGCAGTCAAACTGAATTATAATCGGATGAAGAGCAGTCAAACTGATTTATAAGAGGATGAAGAGCAGTCAAACTGCTTTATAAAAGGATGAAGAGCAGTCAAACTGTTTTATAAGAGGACGAAGAGCAGTCAAACTGTTTTATAAGCGGACGAACAGCAGTCAAACTGATTTATAATCGGACGAAGAGCAGTCAAACTGATTTATAATCGGACGAAGAGCAGTCAAACGGTTTTATAAGAGGATGAAGAGCAGTCAAATTGAATTATGAGAGGATGAAGAGCAGTCAAACGGTTTTATAAGAGGATGAAGAGCAGTCAAATTGATTTATAAGAGGATGAAGAGGAGTCAAACTGATTTATAATCGGACGAAGAGCAGTCAAACTGATTTATAATCGGACGAAGAGCAATCAAACGGTTTTATAAGAGGATGAAGAGCAGTCAAATTGATTTATAAGAGGATGAAGAGCAGTCAAACTGCTTTATAAAAGGATGAAGAGAAGTCAAACTGTTTTATAAGAGGACGAAGAGCAGTCAAACTGTTTTATAAGAGGACGAAGAGCAGTCAAACTGTTTTATAAGCGGACGAACAGCAGTCAAACTGATTTATAATCGGACGAAGAGCAGTCAAACTGATTTATAATCGGACGAAGAGGCGTCAAACGGTTTTATAAGAGGATGAAGAGCAGTCAAATTGATTTATAAGAGGATGAAGAGCAGTCAAACGGTTTTATAAGAGGATGAAGAGCAGTCAAATTGATTTATAAGACGATGAAGAGCAGTCAAACTGATTTATAAGAGGATGAAGAGCAGTCAAACTGATTTATAAGAGGATGAAGAGCAGTCAAACTGCTTTATAAAAGGCTGAAGAGCAGTCAAACTGATTTATAATCGGACGAAGAGCAGTCAATGATCGGACGAAGAGCAGTCAAACTCTTCTATAGGAGGATGAAGCGCAGTCAAATTGATTTATAAGAGGATGAAGAGCAGTCAAACTGCTTTATAAAAGGATGAAGAGAAGTCAAACTGTTTTATAAGAGGACGAAGAGCAGTCAAACTGATTTATAAGAGGATGAAGAGCAGTCAAACTGATTTATAAGAGGATGAAGAGCAGTCAAACTGCTTTATAAAACGATGAAGAGCAGTCAAACTGTATTATAAGAGGACGAAGAGCAGTCAAACTGATTTATAAGAGGATGAAGAGCAGTCAAACTGCTTTATAAAAGGATGAAGAGCAGTCACACTGATTTATAAACGGACGAAGAGCAGTCAATAATCGGACGAAGAGCAGCCAAACTGTTCTATAGGAGGATGAAGCGCAGTCAAACTGTTTTACACGAGGATGTAGAGCAGTCAGACTGGTTTACAAGAGGTTGAAGAGCAGTAAAACTGTTTTATAAGAGGATGAAGAGCAGTCAAACTGATTTATAAGAGGATGAAGAGCAGTCAAACTGCTTTATAAAAGGATGAAGAGCAGTCAAACTGTTTTATAAGCAGACGAAGAGCAGTCAAACTGATTTATAATCGGACGAAGAGCAGTCAAACTGATTTATAAAAGTATGAAGAGCAGTCAAACTGTTTTATAAGCGGATGAACCGCAGTCAAACTGATTTATAATCGGACGAAGAGCAGTCAAACTGATTTATAAGAGGATGAAGAGCAGTCAAACTGCTTTATAAGAGGATGAAGAGCAGTCAAACTGTTCTATAGGAGGATGAAGCGCAGTCAAACTGGTTTATATGAGGATGAAGAGCAGTCAAACTGCTTTATAAGAGGATGAAGAGCAGTCAAACTGCTTTATAAAACGATGAAGAGCAGTCCAACTGTTTTATAAGAGGACGAAGAGCAGTCAAATTGATTTATAAGAGGATGAAGAGCAGTCAAACTGATTTATAAGAGGAAGAAGAGCAGTCAAACTGCTTTATAAAAGGCTGAAGAGCAGTCAAACTGATTTATAGGAGGATGAAGAGCAGTCAAACTATTTTATAAGAGGATGAAGAGCAGTCAAACTGATTTATAATCCGACGAAGAGCAGTCAAACTGTTCTATAGGAGGATGAAGCGCAGTCAAACTGGTTTATAGGAGGATGAAGAGCAGTCAAACTGCTTTATAGGAGGATGAAGAGCAGTCAAACTGCTTTATAAAGCGATGAAGAGCAGTCCAACTGTTTTATAAGAGGACGAAGAGCAGTCAAATTGATTTATAAGAGGATGAAGAGCAGTCAAACTGATTTATAAGAGGAAGAAGAGCAGTCAAACTGCTTTATAAAAGGCTGAAGAGCAGTCAAACTGATTTATAATCGGACGAAGAGCAGTCAATGATCGGACGAAGAGCAGTCAAACTCTTCTATAGGAGGATGAAGCGCAGTCAAACTGTTTTACACGATGATGTAGAGCAGTCAGACTGGTTTACAAGAGGATGAAGAGCAGTCAACCTGTTTTACAAGAGGATGAAGAGCAGTCAAACTGTTTTATAAGAGAATGAAGAGCAGTCTAACTGCTTTATAAAAGGATAAAGAGCAGTCAAACTGTTTTATAAGAGGACGAAGAGCAGTCAAACTGAATTATAATCGGATGAAGAGCAGTCAAACTGATTTATAAGAGGATGAAGAGCAGTCAAACTGCTTTATAAAAGGATGAAGAGCAGTCAAACTGTTTTATAAGCGGACGAACAGCAGTCAAACTGATTTATAATCGGACGAAGAGCAGTCAAACTGATTTATAATCGGACGAAGAGCAGTCAAACGGTTTTATAAGAGGATGAAGAGCAGTCAAATTGATTTATAAGAGGATGAAGAGCAGTCAAACGGTTTTATAAGAGGATGAAGAGCAGTCAAATTGATTTATAAGAGGATGAAGAGGAGTCAAACTGATTTATAATCGGACGAAGAGCAGTCAAACTGATTTATAATCGGACGAAGAGCAATCAAACGGTTTTATAAGAGGATGAAGAGCAGTCAAATTGATTTATAAGAGGATGAAGAGCAGTCAAACTGCTTTATAAAAGGATGAAGAGAAGTCAAACTGTTTTATAAGAGGACGAAGAGCAGTCAAACTGTTTTATAAGAGGACGAAGAGCAGTCAAACTGTTTTATAAGCGGACGAACAGCAGTCAAACTGATTTATAATCGGACGAAGAGCAGTCAAACTGATTTATAATCGGACGAAGAGCAGTCAAACGGTTTTATAAGAGGATGAAGAGCAGTCAAATTGATTTATAAGAGGATGAAGAGCAGTCAAACGGTTTTATAAGAGGATGAAGAGCAGTCAAATTGATTTATAAGAGGATGAAGAGCAGTCAAACTGATTTATAAGAGGATGAAGAGCAGTCAAACTGCTTTATAAAAGGCTGAAGAGCAGTCAAACTGATTTATAATCGGACGAAGAGCAGTCAATGATCGGACGAAGAGCAGTCAAACTCTTCTATAGGAGGATGAAGCGCAGTCAAACTGTTTTACACGAGGATGTAGAGCAGTCAGACTGGTTTACAAGAGGATGAAGAGCAGTCAACCTGTTTTACAAGAGGATGAAGAGCAGTCAAACTGTTTTATAAGAGAATGAAGAGCAGTCTAACTGCTTTATAAAAGGATGAAGAGCAGTCAAACTGTTTTATAAGAGGATGAAGAGCAGTCAAACTGCTTTATAAAAGGCTGAAGAGCAGTCTAACTGCTTTATAAAAGGATGAAGAGCAGTCAAACTGTTTTATAAGAGGACGAAGAGCAGTCAAACTGAATTATAATCGGATGAAGAGCAGTGAAACTGATTTATAAGAGGATGAAGAGCAGTCAAACTGCTTTATAAAAGGATGAAGAGCAGTCAAACTGTTCTATACGAGGATGAAGCGCAGTCAAACTGGTTTATAGGAGGATGAAGAGCAGTCAAACTATTTTATAAGAGGATGAAGAGCAGTCAAACTGATTTATAATCCGACGAAGAGCAGTCAAACTGTTCTATAGGAGGATGAAGCGCAGTCAAACTGGTTTATAGGAGGACGAAGAGCAGTCAAACTGATTTATAAGAGGATGAAGAGCAGTCAAACTGATTTATAAGAGGATGAAGAGCAGTCAAACTGCTTTATAAAAGGCTGAAGAGCAGTCAAACTGATTTATAATCGGACGAAGAGCAGTCAATGATCGGACGAAGAGCAGTCAAACTCTTCTATAGGAGGATGAAGCGCAGTCAAACTGTTTTACACGAGGATGTAGAGCAGTCAGACTGGTTTACAAGAGGATGAAGAGCAGTCAACCTGTTTTATAATAGAATGAAGAGCAGTCTAACTGCTTTATAAAACGATGAAGACTAGTCAAACTGTTTTATAAGAGGACGAAGAGCAGTCAAACTGAATTATAATCGGATGAAGAGCAGTCAAACTGATTTATAAGAGGATGAAGAGAAGTCAAACTGCTTTATAAAAGGATGAAGAGCAGTCAAACTGTTTTATAAGAGGACGAAGAGCAGTCAAACTGTTTTATAAGCGGACGAACAGCAGTCAAACTGATTTATAATCGGACGAAGAGCAGTCAAACTGATTTATAATCGGACGAAGAGCAGTCAAACGGTTTTATAAGAGGATGAAGAGCAGTCAAATTGATTTATAAGAGGATGAAGAGCAGTCAAACGGTTTTATAAGAGGATGAAGAGCAGTCAAATTGATTTATAAGAGGATGAAGAGCAGTCAAACTGATTTATAATCGGACGAAGAGCAGTCAAACTGATTTATAATCGGACGAAAAGCAGTCAAACGGTTTTATAAGAGGATGAAGAGCAGTCAAATTGATTTATAAGAGGATGAAGAGCAGTCAAACTGCTTTATAAAAGGATGAAGAGAAGTCAAACTGTTTTATAAGAGGACGAAGAGCAGTCAAACTGATTTATAAGAGGATGAAGAGCAGTCAAACTGATTTATAAGAGGATGAAGAGCAGTGAAACTGCTTTATAAAACGATGAAGAGCAGTCAAACTATTTATAAGAGAACGAAGAGCAGTCAAACTGATTTATAAGAGGATGAAGAGCAGTCAAACTTATTTATAAGATGATGAAGAACAGTCAAACTGCTTTATAAAAGGATGAAGAGCAGTCAAACTGATTTATAAACGGACGAAGAGCAGTCAATAATCGGTCGAAGAGCAGCCAAACTGTTCTATAGGAGGATGAAGCGCAGTCAAACTGTTTTACACGAGGATGTAGAGCAGTCAGACTGGTTTACAAGAGTATGAAGAGCAGTCAACCTGTTTTACAAGAGGTTGAAGAGCAGTAAAACTGTTTTATAAGAGGATGAAGAGCAGTCAAACTGCTTTATAAGAGGATGAAGAGCAGTCAAACTGCTTTATAAAAGGATGAAGAGCAGTCAAACTGATTTATAAACGGACGAAGAGCAGTCAATAATCGGACGAAGAGCAGCCAAACTGTTCTATAGGAGGATGAAGCGCAGTCAAACTGTTTTACACGAGGATGTAGAGCAGTCAGACTGGTTTACAAGAGTATGAAGAGCAGTCAAACTGTTTTATAAGAGGACGAAGAGCAGTCAAACTGATTTATAATCGGACGAAGAGCAGTCAAACTGTTCTATACGAGGATGAAGCGCAGTCAAACTGGTTTATAGGAGGATGAAGAGCAGTCAAACTATTTTATAAGAGGATGAAGAGCAGTCAAACTGATTTATAATCCGACGAAGAGCAGTCAAACTGTTCTATAGGAGGATGAAGCGCAGTCAAACTGGTTTATAGGAGGACGAAGAGCAGTCAAACTGATTTATAAGAGGATGAAGAGCAGTCAAACTGATTTATAAGAGGATGAAGAGCAGTCAAACTGCTTTATAAAAGGCTGAAGAGCAGTCAAACTGATTTATAATTGGACGAAGAGCAGTCAATGATCGGACGAAGAGCAGTCAAACTCTTGTATAGGAGGATGAAGCGCAGTCAAACTGTTTTACACGAGGATGTAGAGCAGTCAGACTGGTTTACAAGAGGATGAAGAGCAGTCAACCTGTTTTACAAGAGGATGAAGAGCAGTCAAACTGTTTTATAAGAGAATGAAGAGCAGTCTAACTGCTTTATAAAAGGATGAAGAGCAGTCAAACTGTTTTATAAGAGGACGAAGAGCAGTCAAACTGAATTATAATCGGATGAAGAGCAGTCAAACTGATTTATAAGAGGATGAAGAGCAGTCAAACTGCTTTATAAAAGGACGAAGAGCAGTAAAACTGATTTATAATCGGACGAAGAGCAGTCAAACGGTTTTATAAGAGGATGAAGAGCAGTCAAATTGATTTATAAGAGGATGCAGAGCAGTCAACCGGTTTTATAAGAGGATGAAGAGCAGTCAAATTGATTTATAAGAGGATGAAGAGCAGTCAAACTGATTTATAATCGGACGAAGAGCAGTCAAACTGATTTATAATCGGACGAAAAGCAGTCAAACGGTTTTATAAGAGGATGAAGAGCAGTCAAATTGATTTATAAGAGGATGAAGAGCAGTCAAACTGCTTTATAAAAGGATGAAGAGAAGCCAAACTGTTTTATAAGAGGACAAAGAGCAGTCAAACTGATTTATAAGAGGATGAAGAGCAGTCAAACTGATTTATAAGAGGATGAAGAGCAGTGAAACTGCTTTATAAAACGATGAAGAGCAGTCAAACTGTTTTATAAGAGAACGAAGAGCAGTCAAACTGATTTATAAGAGGATGAAGAGCAGTCAAACTTATTTATAAGATGATGAAGAGCAGTCAAACTGCTTTATAAAAGGATGAAGAGCAGTCAAACTGATTTATAAACGGACGAAGAGCAGTCAATAATCGGACGAAGAGCAGCCAAACTGTTCTATAGGAGGATGAAGCGCAGTCAAACTGTTTTACACGAGGATGTAGAGCAGTCAGACTGGTTTACAAGAGTATGAAGAGCAGTCAACCTGTTTTACAAGAGGTTGAAGAGCAGTAAAACTGTTTTATAAGAGGATGAAGAGCAGTCAAACTGCTTTATAAGAGGATGAAGAGCAGTCAAACTGCTTTATAAAAGGATGAAGAGCAGTCAAACTGTTTTATAAGCAGACGAAGAGCAGTCAAACTGATTTATAATCCGACGAAGAGCAGTCAAACTGATTTATAAAAGTATGAAGAGAAGTCAAACTGTTTTATAAGCGGATGAACCGCAGTCAAACTGATTTATAATCTGACGAAGAGCAGTCAAACTGTTCTATAGGAGGATGAAGCGCAGTCAAACTGGTTTATATGAGGATGAAGAGCAGTCAAACTGCTTTATAAGAGGACGAAGAGCAGTCAAACTGTTCTATACGAGGATGAAGAGCAGTCCAACTGTTTTATAAGAGGACGAAGAGCAGTCAAACTGATTTATAAGAGGATGAAGAGCAGTCAAACTCATTTATAAGAGGATGAAGAGCAGTCAAACTGCTTTATAAAAGGCTGAAGAGCAGTCAAACTGATTTATAATCGGACGAAGAGCAGTCAATGATCGGACGAAGAGCAGTCAAACTCTTCTATAGGAGGATGAAGCGCAGTCAAATTGATTTATAAGATGATGAAGAGCAGTCAAACTGCTTTATAAAAGGATGAAGAGAAGTCAAACTGTTTTATAAGAGGACGAAGAGCAGTCAAACTGATTTATAAGAGGATGAAGAGCAGTCAAACTGATTTATAAGAGGATGAAGAGCAGTCAAACTGCTTTATAAAACGATGAAGAGCAGTCAAACTGTTTTATAAGAGGACGAAGAGCAGTCAAACTGATTTATAAGAGGATGAAGAGCAGTCAAACTGCTTTATAAAAGGATGAAGAGCAGTCACACTGATTTATAAACGGACGAAGAGCAGTCAATAATCGGACGAAGAGCAGCCAAACTGTTCTATAGGAGGATGAAGCGCAGTCAAACTGTTTTACACGAGGATGTAGAGCAGTCAGACTGGTTTACAAGAGGTTGAAGAGCAGTAAAACTGTTTTATAAGAGGATGAAGAGCAGTCAAACTGATTTATAAGAGGATGAAGAGCAGTCAAACTGCTTTATAAAAGGATGAAGAGCAGTCAAACTGTTTTATAAGCAGACGAAGAGCAGTCAAACTGATTTATAATCGGACGAAGAGCAGTCAAACTGATTTATAAAAGTATGAAGAGCAGTCAAACTGTTTTATAAGCGGATGAACCGCAGTCAAACTGATTTATAATCGGACGAAGAGCAGTCAAACTGATTTATAAGAGGATGAAGAGCAGTCAAACTGCTTTATAAGAGGATGAAGAGCAGTCAAACTGTTCTATAGGAGGATGAAGCGCAGTCAAACTGGTTTATATGAGGATGAAGAGCAGTCAAACTGCTTTATAAGAGGATGAAGCGCAGTCAAACTGTTTTACACGAGGATGTAGAGCAGTCAGACTGGTTTACAAGAGTATGAAGAGCAGTCAACCTGTTTTACAAGAGGTTGAAGAGCAGTAAAACTGTTTTATAAGAGGATGAAGAGCAGTCAAACTGCTTTATAAGAGGATGAAGAGCAGTCAAACTGCTTTATAAAAGGATGAAGAGCAGTCAAACTGTTTTATAAGCAGACGAAGAGCAGTCAAACTGATTTATAATCCGACGAAGAGCAGTCAAACTGATTTATAAAAGTATGAAGAGAAGTCAAACTGTTTTATAAGCGGATGAACCGCAGTCAAACTGATTTATAATCTGACGAAGAGCAGTCAAACTGTTCTATAGGAGGATGAAGCGCAGTCAAACTGGTTTATATGAGGATGAAGAGCAGTCAAACTGCTTTATAAGAGGATGAAGAGCAGTCAAACTGTTCTATACGAGGATGAAGAGCAGTCCAACTGTTTTATAAGAGGACGAAGAGCAGTCAAACTGATTTATAAGAGGATGAAGAGCAGTCAAACTCATTTATAAGAGGATGAAGAGCAGTCAAACTGCTTTATAAAAGGCTGAAGAGCAGTCAAACTGATTTATAATCGGACGAAGAGCAGTCAATGATCGGACGAAGAGCAGTCAAACTCTTCTATAGGAGGATGAAGCGCAGTCAAATTGATTTATAAGATGATGAAGAGCAGTCAAACTGCTTTATAAAAGGATGAAGAGAAGTCAAACTGTTTTATAAGAGGACGAAGAGCAGTCAAACTGATTTATAAGAGGATGAAGAGCAGTCAAACTGATTTATAAGAGGATGAAGAGCAGTCAAACTGCTTTATAAAACGATGAAGAGCAGTCAAACTGTTTTATAAGAGGACGAAGAGCAGTCAAACTGATTTATAAGAGGATGAAGAGCAGTCAAACTGCTTTATAAAAGGATGAAGAGCAGTCACACTGATTTATAAACGGACGAAGAGCAGTCAATAATCGGACGAAGAGCAGCCAAACTGTTCTATAGGAGGATGAAGCGCAGTCAAACTGTTTTACACGAGGATGTGAGCAGTCAGACTGGTTTACAAGAGGTTGAAGAGCAGTAAAACTGTTTTATAAGAGGATGAAGAGCAGTCAAACTGATTTATAAGAGGATGAAGAGCAGTCAAACTGCTTTATAAAAGGATGAAGAGCAGTCAAACTGTTTTATAAGCAGACGAAGAGCAGTCAAACTGATTTATAATCGGACGAAGAGCAGTCAAACTGATTTATAAAAGTATGAAGAGCAGTCAAACTGTTTTATAAGCGGATGAACCGCAGTCAAACTGATTTATAATCGGACGAAGAGCAGTCAAACTGATTTATAAGAGGATGAAGAGCAGTCAAACTGCTTTATAAGAGGATGAAGAGCAGTCAAACTGTTCTATAGGAGGATGAAGCGCAGTCAAACTGGTTTATATGAGGATGAAGAGCAGTCAAACTGCTTTATAAGAGGATGAAGAGCAGTCAAACTGTTCTATACGAGGATGAAGCGCAGTCAAACTGGTTTATAGGAGGATGAAGAGCAGTCAAACTATTTTATAAGAGGATGAAGAGCAGTCAAACTGATTTATAATCCGACGAAGAGCAGTCAAACTGTTCTATAGGAGGATGAAGCGCAGTCAAACTGGTTTATAGGAGGATGAAGAGCAGTCAAACTGCTTTATAGGAGGATGAAGAGCAGTCAAACTGCTTTATAAAACGATGAAAAGCAGTCCAACTGTTTTATAAGAGGACGAAGAGCAGTCAAACTGATTTATAAGAGGATGAAGAGCAGTCAAACTGATTTATAAGAGGAAGAAGAGCAGTCAAACTGCTTTATAAAAGGCTGAAGAGCAGTCAAACTGATTTATAATAGGACGAAGAGCAGTCAATGATCGGACGAAGAGCAGTCAAACTCTTCTATAGGAGGATGAAGCGCAGTCAAACTGTTTTACACGAGGATGTAGAGCAGTCAGACTGGTTTACAAGAGGATGAAGAGCAGTCAACCTGTTTTACAAGAGGATGAAGAGCAGTCAAACTGTTTTATTTGAGAATGAAGAGCAGTCTAACTGCTTTATAAAAGGATGAAGAGCAGTCAAACTGTTTTATAAGAGGACGAAGAGCAGTCAAACTGAATTATAATCGGATGAAGAGCAGTCAAACTGATTTATAAGAGGATGAAGAGCAGTCAAACTGCTTTATAAAAGGATGAAGAGCAGTCAAACTGTTTTATAAGAGGACGAAGAGCAGTCAAACTGTTTTATAAGCGGACGAACAGCAGTCAAACTGATTTATAATCGGACGAAGAGCAGTCAAACTGATTTATAATCGGACGAAGAGCAGTCAAACTGTTCTATAGGAGGATGAAGCGCAGTCAAACTGGTTTATATGAGGATGAAGAGCAGTCAAACTGCTTTATAAGAGGATGAAGAGCAGTCAAACTGTTCTATACGAGGATGAAGCGCAGTCAAACTGGTTTATAGGAGGATGAAGAGCAGTCAAACTATTTTATAAGAGGATGAAGAGCAGTCAAACTGTTTTATTTGAGAATGAAGAGCAGTCTAACTGCTTTATAAAAGGATGAAGAGCAGTCAAACTGTTTTATAAGAGGACGAAGAGCAGTCAAACTGAATTATAATCGGATGAAGAGCAGTCAAACTGATTTATAAGAGGATGAAGAGCAGTCAAACTGCTTTATAAAAGGATGAAGAGCAGTCAAACTGTTTTATAAGAGGACGAAGAGCAGTCAAACTGTTTTATAAGCGGACGAACAGCAGTCAAACTGATTTATAATCGGACGAAGAGCAGTCAAACTGATTTATAATCCGACGAAGAGCAGTCAAACTGTTCTATAGGAGGATGAAGCGCAGTCAAACTGGTTTATATGAGGATGAAGAGCAGTCAAACTGCTTTATAAGAGGATGAAGAGCAGTCAAACTGTTCTATACGAGGATGAAGCGCAGTCAAACTGGTTTATAGGAGGATGAAGAGCAGTCAAACTATTTTATAAGAGGATGAAGAGCAGTCAAACTGATTTATAATCCGACGAAGAGCAGTCAAACTGTTCTATAGGAGGATGAAGCGCAGTCAAACTGGTTTATAGGAGGATGAAGAGCAGTCAAACTGCTTTATAGGAGGATGAAGAGCAGTCAAACTGCTTTATAAAACGATGAAGAGCAGTCCAACTGTTTTATAAGAGGACGAAGAGCAGTCAAACTGATTTATAAGAGGATGAAGAGCAGTCAAACTGATTTATAAGAGGAAGAAGAGCAGTCAAACTGCTTTATAAAAGGCTGAAGAGCAGTCAAACTGATTTATAATCGGACGAAGAGCAGTCAATGATCGGACGAAGAGCAGTCAAACTCTTCTATAGGAGGATGAAGCGCAGTCAAACTGTTTTACACGAGGATGTAGAGCAGTCAGACTGGTTTACAAGAGGATGAAGAGCAGTCAACCTGTTTTACAAGAGGATGAAGAGCAGTCAAACTGTTTTATAAGAGAATGAAGAGCAGTCTAACTGCTTTATAAAAGGATGAAGAGCAGTCAAATTGTTTTATAAGAGGACGAAGAGCAGTCAAACTGAATTATAATCGGATGAAGAGCAGTCAAACTGATTTATAAGAGGATGAAGAGCAGTCAAACTGCTTTATAAAAGGATGAAGAGCAGTCAAACTGTTTTATAAGAGGACGAAGAGCAGTCAAACTGTTTTATAAGCGGACGAACAGCAGTCAAACTGATTTATAATCGGACGAAGAGCAGTCAAACTGATTTATAATCGGACGAAGAGCAGTCAAACGGTTTTATAAGAGGATGAAGAGCAGTCAAATTGATTTATAAGAGGATGAAGAGCAGTCAAACGGTTTTATAAGAGGATGAAGAGCAGTCAAATTGATTTATAAGAGGATGAAGAGGAGTCAAACTGATTTATAATCGGACGAAGAGCAGTCAAACTGATTTATAATCGGACGAAGAGCAGTCAAACGGTTTTATAAGAGGATGAAGAGCAGTCAAATTGATTTATAAGAGGATGAAGAGCAGTCAAACGGTTTTATAAGAGGATGAAGAGCAGTCAAATTGATTTATAAGAGGATGAAGAGCAGTCAAACTGATTAATAAGAGGATGAAGAGCAGTCAAACTGCTTTATAAAAGGCTGAAGAGCAGTCAAACTGATTTATAATCGGACGAAGAGCAGTCAATGATCGGACGAAGAGCAGTCAAACTCTTCTATAGGAGGATGAAGCGCAGTCAAACTGTTTTACACGAGGATGTAGAGCAGTCAGACTGGTTTACAAGAGGATGAAGAGCAGTCAACCTGTTTTACAAGAGGATGAAGAGCAGTCAAACTGTTTTATAAGAGAATGAAGAGCAGTCTAACTGCTTTATAAAAGGATGAAGAGCAGTCAAACTGTTTTATAAGAGGATGAAGAGCAGTCAAACTGCTTTATAAAAGGCTGAAGAGCAGTCTAACTGCTTTATAAAAGGATGAAGAGCAGTCAAACTGTTTTATAAGAGGACGAAGAGCAGTCAAACTGAATTATAATCGGATGAAGAGCAGTCAAACTGATTTATAAGAGGATGAAGAGCAGTCAAACTGCTTTATAAAAGGATGAAGAGCAGTCAAACTGTTTTATAAGAGGATGAAGAGCAGTCAAACTGATTTATAATCGGACGAAGAGCAGTCAAACTGATTTATAATCGGACGAAGAGCAGTCAAACGGTTTTATAAGAGGATGAAGAGCAGTCAAATTGATTTATAAGAGGATGAAGAGCAGTCAAACGGTTTTATAAGAGGATGAAGAGCAGTCAAATTGATTTATAAGAGGATGAAGAGCAGTCAAACTGATTTATAAGAGGATGAAGAGCAGTCAAACTGCTTTATAAAAGGCTGAAGAGCAGTCAAACTGATTTATAATCGGACGAAGAGCAGTCAATGATCGGACGAAGAGCAGTCAAACTCTTCTATAGGAGGATGAAGCGCAGTCAAACTGTTTTACACGACGATGTAGAGCAGTCAGACTGGTTTACAAGAGGATGAAGAGCAGTCAACCTGTTTTACAAGAGGATGAAGAGCAGTCAAACTGTTTTATAAGAGAATGAAGAGCAGTCTAACTGCTTTATAAAAGGATGAAGAGCAGTCAAACTGTTTTATAAGAGGATGAAGAGCAGTCAAACTGCTTTATAAAAGGCTGAAGAGCAGTCTAACTGCTTTATAAAAGGATGAAGAGCAGTCAAACTGTTTTATAAGAGGACGAAGAGCAGTCAAACTGAATTATAATCGGATGAAGAGCAGTCAAACTGATTTATAAGAGGATGAAGAGCAGTCAAACTGCTTTATAAAAGGATGAAGAGCAGTCAAACTGTTTTATAAGAGGATGAAGAGCAGTCAAACTGATTTATAATCGGACGAAGAGCAGTCAAACTGATTTATAATCGGACGAAGAGCAGTCAAACGGTTTTATAAGAGGATGAAGAGCAGTCAAATTGATTTATAAGAGGATGAAGAGCAGTCAAACTGCTTTATAAAAGGATGAAGAGAAGTCAAACTGTTTTATAAGAGGACGAAGAGCAGTCAAACTGATTTATAAGAGGATGAAGAGCAGTCAAACTGATTTATAAGAGGATGAAGAGCAGTGAAACTGCTTTATAAAACGATGAAGAGCAGTCAAACTGTTTTATAAGAGGACGAAGAGCAGTCAAACTGATTTATAAGAGGATGAAGAGCAGTCAAACTTATTTATAAGATGATGAAGAGCAGTCAAACTGCTTTATAAAAGGATGAAGAGCAGTCAAACTGATTTATAAACGGACGAAGAGCAGTCAATAATCGGACGAAGAGCAGCCAAACTGTTCTATAGGAGGATGAAGCGCAGTCAAACTGTTTTACACGAGGATGTAGAGCAGTCAGACTGGTTTACAAGAGTATGAAGAGCAGTCAACCTGTTTTACAAGAGGTTGAAGAGCAGTAAAACTGTTTTATAAGAGGATGAAGAGCAGTCAAACTGATTTATAAGAGGATAAAGAGCAGTCAAACTGCTTTATAAAAGGATGAAGAGCAGTCAAACTGTTTTATAAGCAGACGAAGAGCAGTCAAACTGATTTATAATTGGACGAAGAGCAGTCAAACTAATTTATAAAAGTATGAAGAGAAGTCAAACTGTTTTATAAGCGGATGAACCGCAGTCAAACTGATTTATAATCGGACGAAGAGCAGTCAAACTGTTCTATAGGAGGATGAAGCGCAGTCAAACTGGTTTATATGAGGATGAAGAGCAGTCAAACTGCTTTATAAGAGGATGAAGAGCTGTCAAACTGTTCTATACGAGGATGAAGCGCAGTCAAACTGGTTTATAGGAGGATGAAGAGCAGTCAAACTATTTTATAAGAGGATGAAGAGCAGTCAAACTGATTTATAATCCGACGAAGAGCAGTCAAACTGTTCTATAGGAGGATGAAGCGCAGTCAAACTGGTTTATAGGAGGATGAAGAGCAGTCAAACTGCTTTATAGGAGGATGAAGAGCAGTCAAACTGCTTTATAAAACGATGAAGAGCAGTCCAACTGTTTTATAAGAGGACGAAGAGCAGTCAAACTGATTTATAAGAGGATGAAGAGCAGTCCAACTCATTTATAAGAGGATGAAGAGCAGTCAAACTGCTTTATAAAAGGCTGAAGAGCAGTCAAACTGATTTATAATCGGACGAAGAGCAGTCAATGATCGGACGAAGAGCAGTCAAACTCTTCTATAGGAGGATGAAGCGCAGTCAAATTGATTTATAAGAGGATGAAGAGCAGTCAAACTGCTTTATAAAAGGATGAAGAGAAGTCAAACTGTTTTATAAGAGGACGAAGAGCAGTCAAACTGATTTATAAGAGGATGAAGAGCAGTCAAACTGATTTATAAGAGGATGAAGAGCAGTCAAACTGCTTTATAAAACGATCAAGAGCAGTCAAACTGTTTTATAAGAGGACGAAGAGCGGTCAAACTGATTTATAAGAGGATGAAGAGCAGTCAAACTGCTTTATAAAAGGATGAAGAGCAGTCACACTGATTTATAAACGGACGAAGAGCAGTCACTAATCGGACGAAGAGCAGCCAAACTGTTCTATAGGAGGATGAAGCGCAGTCAAACTGTTTTACACGAGGATGTAGAGCAGTCAGACTGGTTTACAAGAGGTTGAAGAGCAGTAAAACTGTTTCATAAGAGGATGAAGAGCAGTCAAACTGAATTATAAGAGGATGAAGAGCAGTCAAACTGCTTTATAAAAGGATGAAGAGCAGTCAAACTGTTTTATAAGCAGACGAAGAGCAGTCAAACTGATTTATAATCGGACGAAGAGCAGTCAAACTGATTTATAAAAGTATGAAGAGCAGTCAAACTGTTTTATAAGCGGATGAACCGCAGTCAAACTGATTTATAATCGGACGAAGAGCAGTCAAACTGATTTATAAGAGGATGAAGAGCAGTCAAACTGCTTTATAAGAGGATGAAGAGCAGTCAAACTGTTCTATAGGAGGATGAAGCGCAGTCAAACTGGTTTATAGGAGGATGAAGAGCAGTCAAACTGCTTTATAAGAGGATGAAGAGCAGTCAAACTGTTCTATACGAGGATGAAGCGCAGTCAAACTGGTTTATAGGAGGATGAAGAGCAGTCAAACTATTTTATAAGAGGATGAAGAGCAGTCAAACTGATTTATAATCCGACGAAGAGCAGTCAAACTGTTCTATAGGAGGATGAAGCGCAGTCAAACTGGTTTATAGGAGGATGAAGAGCAGTCAAACTGCTTTATAGGAGGATGAAGAGCAGTCAAACTGCTTTATAAAACGATGAAGAGCAGTCCAACTGTTTTATAAGAGGACGAAGAGCAGTCAAACTGATTTGTAAGAGGATGAAGAGCAGTCAAACTGATTTATAAGAGGAAGAAGAGCAGTCAAACTGCTTTATAAAAGGCTGAAGAGCAGTCAAACTGATTTATAATCGGACGAAGAGCAGTCAATGATCGGACGAAGAGCAGTCAAACTCTTCTATAAGAGGATGAAGCGCAGTCAAACTGTTTTACACGAGGATGTAGAGCAGTCAGACTGGTTTACAAGAGGATGAAGAGCAGTCAACCTGTTTTACAAGAGGATGAAGAGCAGTCAAACTGTTTTATAAGAGAATGAAGAGCAGTCTAACTGCTTTATAAAAGGATGAAGAGCAGTCAAATTGTTTTATAAGAGGACGAAGAGCAGTCAAACTGAATTATAATCGGATGAAGAGCAGTCAAACTGATTTATAAGAGGATGAAGAGCAGTCAAACTGCTTTATAAAAGGATGAAGAGCAGTCAAACTGTTTTATAAGAGGACGAAGAGCAGTCAAACTGTTTTATAAGCGGACGAACAGCAGTCAAACTGATTTATAATCGGACGAAGAGCAGTCAAACTGATTTATAATCGGACGAAGAGCAGTCAAACGGTTTTATAAGAGGATGAAGAGCAGCCAAATTGATTTATAAGAGGATGAAGAGCAGTCAAACGGTTTTATAAGAGGATGAAGAGCAGTCAAATTGATTTTTAAGAGGATGAAGAGGAGTCAAACTGATTTATAATCGGACGAAGAGCAGTCAAACTGATTTATAATCGGACGAAGAGCAGTCAAACGGTTTTATAAGAGGATGAAGAGCAGTCAAATTGATTTATAAGAGGATGAAGAGCAGTCAAACGGTTTTATAAGAGGATGAAGAGCAGTCAAATTGATTTATAAGAGGATGAAGAGCAGTCAAACTGATTAATAAGAGGATGAAGAGCAGTCAAACTGCTTTATAAAAGGCTGAAGAGCAGTCAAACTGATTTATAATCGGACGAAGAGCAGTCAATGATCGGACGAAGAGCAGTCAAACTCTTCTATAGGAGGATGAAGCGCAGTCAAACTGTTTTACACGAGGATGTAGAGCAGTCAGACTGGTTTACAAGAGGATGAAGAGCAGTCAACCTGTTTTACAAGAGGATGAAGAGCAGTCAAACTGTTTTATAAGAGAATGAAGAGCAGTCTAACTGCTTTATAAAAGGATGAAGAGCAGTCAAACTGTTTTATAAGAGGATGAAGAGCAGTTAAACTGCTTTATAAAAGGCTGAAGAGCAGTCTAACTGCTTTATAAAAGGATGAAGAGCAGTCAAACTCTTTTATAAGAGGACGAAGAGCAGTCAAACTGAATTATAATCGGATGAAGAGCAGTCAAACTGATTTATAAGAGGATGAAGAGCAGTCAAACTGCTTTATAAAAGGATGAAGAGCAGTCAAACTGTTTTATAAGAGGATGAAGAGCAGTCAAACTGATTTATAATCGGACGAAGAGCAGTCAAACTGATTTATAATCGGACGAAGAGCAGTCAAACGGTTTTATAAGAGGATGAAGAGCAGTCAAATTGATTTATAAGAGGATGAAGAGCAGTCAAACTGATTTATAAGAGGATGAAGAGCAGTCAAACTGCTTTATAAAAGGCTGAAGAGCAGTCAAACTGATTTATAATCGGACGAAGAGCAGTCAATGATCGGACGAAGAGCAGTCAAACTCTTCTATAGGAGGATGAAGCGCAGTCAAACTGTTTTACACGACGATGTAGAGCAGTCAGACTGGTTTACAAGAGGATGAAGAGCAGTCAACCTGTTTTACAAGAGGATGAAGAGCAGTCAAACTGTTTTATAAGAGAATGAAGAGCAGTCTAACTGCTTTATAAAAGGATGAAGAGCAGTCAAACTGTTTTATAAGAGGATGAAGAGCAGTCAAACTGCTTTATAAAAGGCTGAAGAGCAGTCTAACTGCTTTATAAAAGGATGAAGAGCAGTCAAACTGTTTTATAAGAGGACGAAGAGCAGTCAAACTGAATTATAATCGGATGAAGAGCAGTCAAACTGATTTATAAGAGGATGAAGAGCAGTCAAACTGCTTTATAAAAGGATGAAGAGCAGTCAAACTGTTTTATAAGAGGATGAAGAGCAGTCAAACTGATTTATAATCGGACGAAGAGCAGTCAAACTGATTTATAATCGGACGAAGAGCAGTCAAACGGTTTTATAAGAGGATGAAGAGCAGTCAAATTGATTTATAAGAGGATGAAGAGCAGTCAAACTGCTTTATAAAAGGATGAAGAGAAGTCAAACTGTTTTATAAGAGGACGAAGAGCAGTCAAACTGATTTATAAGAGGATGAAGAGCAGTCAAACTGATTTATAAGAGGATGAAGAGCAGTGAAACTGCTTTATAAAACGATGAAGAGCAGTCAAACTGTTTTATAAGAGGACGAAGAGCAGTCAAACTGATTTATAAGAGGATGAAGAGCAGTCAAACTTATTTATAAGATGATGAAGAGCAGTCAAACTGCTTTATAAAAGGATGAAGAGCAGTCAAACTGATTTATAAACGGACGAAGAGCAGTCAATAATCGGACGAAGAGCAGCCAAACTGTTCTATAGGAGGATGAAGCGCAGTCAAACTGTTTTACACGAGGATGTAGAGCAGTCAGACTGGTTTACAAGAGTATGAAGAGCAGTCAACCTGTTTTACAAGAGGTTGAAGAGCAGTAAAACTGTTTTATAAGAGGATGAAGAGCAGTCAAACTGATTTATAAGAGGATAAAGAGCAGTCAAACTGCTTTATAAAAGGATGAAGAGCAGTCAAACTGTTTTATAAGCAGACGAAGAGCAGTCAAACTGATTTATAATTGGACGAAGAGCAGTCAAACTAATTTATAAAAGTATGAAGAGAAGTCAAACTGTTTTATAAGCGGATGAACCGCAGTCAAACTGATTTATAATCGGACGAAGAGCAGTCAAACTGTTCTATAGGAGGATGAAGCGCAGTCAAACTGGTTTATATGAGGATGAAGAGCAGTCAAACTGATTTATAATCGGACGAAGAGCAGTCAAACGGTTTTATAAGAGGATGAAGAGCAGTCAAATTGATTTATAAGAGGATGAAGAGCAGTCAAACTGCTTTATAAAAGGATGAAGAGAAGTCAAACTGTTTTATAAGAGGACGAAGAGCAGTCAAACTGATTTATAAGAGGATGAAGAGCAGTCAAACTGATTTATAAGAGGATGAAGAGCAGTGAAACTGCTTTATAAAACGATGAAGAGCAGTCAAACTGTTTTATAAGAGGACGAAGAGCAGTCAAACTGATTTATAAGAGGATGAAGAGCAGTCAAACTTATTTATAAGATGATGAAGAGCAGTCAAACTGCTTTATAAAAGGATGAAGAGCAGTCAAACTGATTTATAAACGGACGAAGAGCAGTCAATAATCGGACGAAGAGCAGCCAAACTGTTCTATAGGAGGATGAAGCGCAGTCAAACTGTTTTACACGAGGATGTAGAGCAGTCAGACTGGTTTACAAGAGTATGAAGAGCAGTCAACCTGTTTTACAAGAGGTTGAAGAGCAGTAAAACTGTTTTATAAGAGGATGAAGAGCAGTCAAACTGATTTATAAGAGGATAAAGAGCAGTCAAACTGCTTTATAAAAGGATGAAGAGCAGTCAAACTGTTTTATAAGCAGACGAAGAGCAGTCAAACTGATTTATAATTGGACGAAGAGCAGTCAAACTAATTTATAAAAGTATGAAGAGAAGTCAAACTGTTTTATAAGCGGATGAACCGCAGTCAAACTGATTTATAATCGGACGAAGAGCAGTCAAACTGTTCTATAGGAGGATGAAGCGCAGTCAAACTGGTTTATATGAGGATGAAGAGCAGTCAAACTGCTTTATAAGAGGATGAAGAGCTGTCAAACTGTTCTATACGAGAATGAAGCGCAGTCAAACTGCTTTATAAAAGGATGAAGAGAAGTCAAACTGTTTTATAAGAGGACGAAGAGCAGTCAAACTGATTTATAAGAGGATGAAGAGCAGTCAAACTGATTTATAAGAGGATGAAGAGCAGTGAAACTGCTTTATAAAACGATGAAGAGCAGTCAAACTGTTTTATAAGAGGACGAAGAGCAGTCAAACTGATTTATAAGAGGATGAAGAGCAGTCAAACTTATTTATAAGATGATGAACAGCAGTCAAACTGCTTTATAAAAGGATGAAGAGCAGTCAAACTGATTTATAAACGGACGAAGAGCAGTCAATAATCGGACGAAGAGCAGCCAAACTGTTCTATAGGAGGATGAAGCGCAGTCAAACTGTTTTACACGAGGATGTAGAGCAGTCAGACTGGTTTACAAGAGTATGAAGAGCAGTCAACCTGTTTTACAAGAGGTTGAAGAGCAGTAAAACTGTTTTATAAGAGGATGAAGAGCAGTCAAACTGATTTATAAGAGGATAAAGAGCAGTCAAACTGCTTTATAAAAGGATGAAGAGCAGTCAAACTGTTTTATAAGCAGACGAAGAGCAGTCAAACTGATTTATAATTGGACGAAGAGCAGTCAAACTAATTTATAAAAGTATGAAGAGAAGTCAAACTGTTTTATAAGCGGATGAACCGCAGTCAAACTGATTTATAATCGGACGAAGAGCAGTCAAACTGTTCTATAGGAGGATGAAGCGCAGTCAAACTGGTTTATATGAGGATGAAGAGCAGTCAAACTGCTTTATAAGAGGATGAAGAGCTGTCAAACTGTTCTATACGAGAATGAAGCGCAGTCAAACTGGTTTATAGGAGGATGAAGAGCAGTCAAACTATTTTATAAGAGGATGAAGAGCAGTCAAACTGATTTATAATCCGACGAAGAGCAGTCAAACTGTTCTATAGGAGGATGAAGCGCAGTCAAACTGGTTTATAGGAGGATGAAGAGCAGTCAAACTGCTTTATAGGAGGATGAAGAGCAGTCAAACTGCTTTATAAAACGATGAAGAGCAGTCCAACTGTTTTATAAGAGGACGAAGAGCAGTCAAACTGATTTATAAGAGGATGAAGAGCAGTCAAACTCATTTATAAGAGGATGAAGAGCAGTCAAACTGCTTTATAAAAGGCTGAAGAGCAGTCAAACTGATTTATAATCGGACGAAGAGCAGTCAATGATCGGACGAAGAGCAGTCAAACTCTTCTATAGGAGGATGAAGCGCAGTCAAATTGATTTATAAGAGGATGAAGAGCAGTCAAACTGCTTTATAAAAGGATGAAGAGAAGTCAAACTGTTTTATAAGAGGACGAAGAGCAGTCAAACTGATTTATAAGAGGATGAAGAGCAGTCAAACTGATTTATAAGAGGATGAAGAGCAGTCAAACTGCTTTATAAAACGATGAAGAGCAGTCAAACTGTTTTATAAGAGGACGAAGAGCGGTCAAACTGATTTATAAGAGGATGAAGAGCAGTCAAACTGCTTTATAAAAGGATGAAGAGCAGTCACACTGATTTATAAACGGACGAAGAGCAGTCACTAATCGGACGAAGAGCAGCCAAACTGTTCTATAGGAGGATGAAGCGCAGTCAAACTGTTTTACACGAGGATGTAGAGCAGTCAGACTGGTTTACAAGAGGTTGAAGAGCAGTAAAACTGTTTCATAAGAGGATGAAGAGCAGTCAAACTGAATTATAAGAGGATGAAGAGCAGTCAAACTGCTTTATAAAAGGATGAAGAGCAGTCAAACTGTTTTATAAGCAGACGAAGAGCAGTCAAACTGATTTATAATCGGACGAAGAGCAGTCAAACTGATTTATAAAAGTATGAAGAGCAGTCAAACTGTTTTATAAGCGGATGAACCGCAGTCAAACTGATTTATAATCGGACGAAGAGCAGTCAAACTGATTTATAAGAGGATGAAGAGCAGTCAAACTGCTTTATAAGAGGATGAAGAGCAGTCAAACTGTTCTATAGGAGGATGAAGCGCAGTCAAACTGGTTTATAGGAGGATGAAGAGCAGTCAAACTGCTTTATAAGAGGATGAAGAGCAGTCAAACTGTTCTATACGAGGATGAAGCGCAGTCAAACTGGTTTATAGGAGGATGAAGAGCAGTCAAACTATTTTATAAGAGGATGAAGAGCAGTCAAACTGATTTATAATCCGACGAAGAGCAGTCAAACTGTTCTATAGGAGGATGAAGCGCAGTCAAACTGGTTTATAGGAGGATGAAGAGCAGTCAAACTGCTTTATAGGAGGATGAAGAGCAGTCAAACTGCTTTATAAAACGATGAAGAGCAGTCCAACTGTTTTATAAGAGGACGAAGAGCAGTCAAACTGATTTGTAAGAGGATGAAGAGCAGTCAAACTGATTTATAAGAGGAAGAAGAGCAGTCAAACTGCTTTATAAAAGGCTGAAGAGCAGTCAAACTGATTTATAATCGGACGAAGAGCAGTCAATGATCGGACGAAGAGCAGTCAAACTCTTCTATAAGAGGATGAAGCGCAGTCAAACTGTTTTACACGAGGATGTAGAGCAGTCAGACTGGTTTACAAGAGGATGAAGAGCAGTCAACCTGTTTTACAAGAGGATGAAGAGCAGTCAAACTGTTTTATAAGAGAATGAAGAGCAGTCTAACTGCTTTATAAAAGGATGAAGAGCAGTCAAATTGTTTTATAAGAGGACGAAGAGCAGTCAAACTGAATTATAATCGGATGAAGAGCAGTCAAACTGATTTATAAGAGGATGAAGAGCAGTCAAACTGCTTTATAAAAGGATGAAGAGCAGTCAAACTGTTTTATAAGAGGACGAAGAGCAGTCAAACTGTTTTATAAGCGGACGAACAGCAGTCAAACTGATTTATAATCGGACGAAGAGCAGTCAAACTGATTTATAATCGGACGAAGAGCAGTCAAACGGTTTTATAAGAGGATGAAGAGCAGCCAAATTGATTTATAAGAGGATGAAGAGCAGTCAAACGGTTTTATAAGAGGATGAAGAGCAGTCAAATTGATTTTTAAGAGGATGAAGAGGAGTCAAACTGATTTATAATCGGACGAAGAGCAGTCAAACTGATTTATAATCGGACGAAGAGCAGTCAAACGGTTTTATAAGAGGATGAAGAGCAGTCAAATTGATTTATAAGAGGATGAAGAGCAGTCAAACGGTTTTATAAGAGGATGAAGAGCAGTCAAATTGATTTATAAGAGGATGAAGAGCAGTCAAACTGATTAATAAGAGGATGAAGAGCAGTCAAACTGCTTTATAAAAGGCTGAAGAGCAGTCAAACTGATTTATAATCGGACGAAGAGCAGTCAATGATCGGACGAAGAGCAGTCAAACTCTTCTATAGGAGGATGAAGCGCAGTCAAACTGTTTTACACGAGGATGTAGAGCAGTCAGACTGGTTTACAAGAGGATGAAGAGCAGTCAACCTGTTTTACAAGAGGATGAAGAGCAGTCAAACTGTTTTATAAGAGAATGAAGAGCAGTCTAACTGCTTTATAAAAGGATGAAGAGCAGTCAAACTGTTTTATAAGAGGATGAAGAGCAGTTAAACTGCTTTATAAAAGGCTGAAGAGCAGTCTAACTGCTTTATAAAAGGATGAAGAGCAGTCAAACTCTTTTATAAGAGGACGAAGAGCAGTCAAACTGAATTATAATCGGATGAAGAGCAGTCAAACTGATTTATAAGAGGATGAAGAGCAGTCAAACTGCTTTATAAAAGGATGAAGAGCAGTCAAACTGTTTTATAAGAGGATGAAGAGCAGTCAAACTGATTTATAATCGGACGAAGAGCAGTCAAACTGATTTATAATCGGACGAAGAGCAGTCAAACGGTTTTATAAGAGGATGAAGAGCAGTCAAATTGATTTATAAGAGGATGAAGAGCAGTCAAACGGTTTTATAAGAGGATGAAGAGCAGTCAAATTGATTTATAAGAGGATGAAGAGCAGTCAAACTGATTTATAAGAGGATGAAGAGCAGTCAAACTGCTTTATAAAAGGCTGAAGAGCAGTCAAACTGATTTATAATCGGACGAAGAGCAGTCAATGATCGGACGAAGAGCAGTCAAACTCTTCTATAGGAGGATGAAGCGCAGTCAAACTGTTTTACACGACGATGTAGAGCAGTCAGACTGGTTTACAAGAGGATGAAGAGCAGTCAACCTGTTTTACAAGAGGATGAAGAGCAGTCAAACTGTTTTATAAGAGAATGAAGAGCAGTCTAACTGCTTTATAAAAGGATGAAGAGCAGTCAAACTGTTTTATAAGAGGATGAAGAGCAGTCAAACTGCTTTATAAAAGGCTGAAGAGCAGTCTAACTGCTTTATAAAAGGATGAAGAGCAGTCAAACTGTTTTATAAGAGGACGAAGAGCAGTCAAACTGAATTATAATCGGATGAAGAGCAGTCAAACTGATTTATAAGAGGATGAAGAGCAGTCAAACTGCTTTATAAAAGGATGAAGAGCAGTCAAACTGTTTTATAAGAGGATGAAGAGCAGTCAAACTGATTTATAATCGGACGAAGAGCAGTCAAACTGATTTATAATCGGACGAAGAGCAGTCAAACGGTTTTATAAGAGGATGAAGAGCAGTCAAATTGATTTATAAGAGGATGAAGAGCAGTCAAACTGCTTTATAAAAGGATGAAGAGAAGTCAAACTGTTTTATAAGAGGACGAAGAGCAGTCAAACTGATTTATAAGAGGATGAAGAGCAGTCAAACTGATTTATAAGAGGATGAAGAGCAGTGAAACTGCTTTATAAAACGATGAAGAGCAGTCAAACTGTTTTATAAGAGGACGAAGAGCAGTCAAACTGATTTATAAGAGGATGAAGAGCAGTCAAACTTATTTATAAGATGATGAAGAGCAGTCAAACTGCTTTATAAAAGGATGAAGAGCAGTCAAACTGATTTATAAACGGACGAAGAGCAGTCAATAATCGGACGAAGAGCAGCCAAACTGTTCTATAGGAGGATGAAGCGCAGTCAAACTGTTTTACACGAGGATGTAGAGCAGTCAGACTGGTTTACAAGAGTATGAAGAGCAGTCAACCTGTTTTACAAGAGGTTGAAGAGCAGTAAAACTGTTTTATAAGAGGATGAAGAGCAGTCAAACTGATTTATAAGAGGATAAAGAGCAGTCAAACTGCTTTATAAAAGGATGAAGAGCAGTCAAACTGTTTTATAAGCAGACGAAGAGCAGTCAAACTGATTTATAATTGGACGAAGAGCAGTCAAACTAATTTATAAAAGTATGAAGAGAAGTCAAACTGTTTTATAAGCGGATGAACCGCAGTCAAACTGATTTGTAATCGGACGAAGAGCAGTCAAACTGTTCTATAGGAGGATGAAGCGCAGTCAAACTGGTTTATATGAGGATGAAGAGCAGTCAAACTGCTTTATAAGAGGATGAAGAGCTGTCAAACTGTTCTATACGAGGATGAAGCGCAGTCAAACTGGTTTATAGGAGGATGAAGAGCAGTCAAACTATTTTATAAGAGGATGAAGAGCAGTCAAACTGATTTATAATCCGACGAAGAGCAGTCAAACTGTTCTATAGGAGGATGAAGCGCAGTCAAACTGGTTTATAGGAGGATGAAGAGCAGTCAAACTGCTTTATAGGAGGATGAAGAGCAGTCAAACTGCTTTATAAAACGATGAAGAGCAGTCCAACTGTTTTATAAGAGGACGAAGAGCAGTCAAACTGATTTATAAGAGGATGAAGAGCAGTCAAACTCATTTATAAGAGGATGAAGAGCAGTCAAACTGATTTATAAGAGGAAGAAGAGCAGTCAAACTGCTTTATAAAAGGCTGAAGAGCAGTCAAACTGATTTATAATCGGACGAAGAGCAGTCAATGATCGGACGAAGAGCAGTCAAACTCTTCTATAAGAGGATGAAGCGCAGTCAAACTGTTTTACACGAGGATGTAGAGCAGTCAGACTGGTTTACAAGAGGATGAAGAGCAGTCAACCTGTTTTACAAGAGGATGAAGAGCAGTCAAACTGTTTTATAAGAGAATGAAGAGCAGTCTAACTGCTTTATAAAAGGATGAAGAGCAGTCAAATTGTTTTATAAGAGGACGAAGAGCAGTCAAACTGAATTATAATCGGATGAAGAGCAGTCAAACTGATTTATAAGAGGATGAAGAGCAGTCAAACTGCTTTATAAAAGGATGAAGAGCAGTCAAACTGTTTTATAAGAGGACGAAGAGCAGTCAAACTGTTTTATAAGCGGACGAACAGCAGTCAAACTGATTTATAATCGGACGAAGAGCAGTCAAACTGATTTATAATCGGACGAAGAGCAGTCAAACGGTTTTATAAGAGGATGAAGAGCAGCCAAATTGATTTATAAGAGGATGAAGAGCAGTCAAACGGTTTTATAAGAGGATGAAGAGCAGTCAAATTGATTTTTAAGAGGATGAAGAGGAGTCAAACTGATTTATAATCGGACGAAGAGCAGTCAAACTGATTTATAATCGGACGAAGAGCAGTCAAACGGTTTTATAAGAGGATGAAGAGCAGTCAAATTGATTTATAAGAGGATGAAGAGCAGTCAAACGGTTTTATAAGAGGATGAAGAGCAGTCAAATTGATTTATAAGAGGATGAAGAGCAGTCAAACTGATTAATAAGAGGATGAAGAGCAGTCAAACTGCTTTATAAAAGGCTGAAGAGCAGTCAAACTGATTTATAATCGGACGAAGAGCAGTCAATGATCGGACGAAGAGCAGTCAAACTCTTCTATAGGAGGATGAAGCGCAGTCAAACTGTTTTACACGAGGATGTAGAGCAGTCAGACTGGTTTACAAGAGGATGAAGAGCAGTCAACCTGTTTTACAAGAGGATGAAGAGCAGTCAAACTGTTTTATAAGAGAATGAAGAGCAGTCTAACTGCTTTATAAAAGGATGAAGAGCAGTCAAACTGTTTTATAAGAGGATGAAGAGCAGTTAAACTGCTTTATAAAAGGCTGAAGAGCAGTCTAACTGCTTTATAAAAGGATGAAGAGCAGTCAAACTCTTTTATAAGAGGACGAAGAGCAGTCAAACTGAATTATAATCGGATGAAGAGCAGTCAAACTGATTTATAAGAGGATGAAGAGCAGTCAAACTGCTTTATAAAAGGATGAAGAGCAGTCAAACTGTTTTATAAGAGGATGAAGAGCAGTCAAACTGATTTATAATCGGACGAAGAGCAGTCAAACTGATTTATAATCGGACGAAGAGCAGTCAAACGGTTTTATAAGAGGATGAAGAGCAGTCAAATTGATTTATAAGAGGATGAAGAGCAGTCAAACGGTTTTATAAGAGGATGAAGAGCAGTCAAATTGATTTATAAGAGGATGAAGAGCAGTCAAACTGATTTATAAGAGGATGAAGAGCAGTCAAACTGCTTTATAAAAGGCTGAAGAGCAGTCAAACTGATTTATAATCGGACGAAGAGCAGTCAATGATCGGACGAAGAGCAGTCAAACTCTTCTATAGGAGGATGAAGCGCAGTCAAACTGTTTTACACGACGATGTAGAGCAGTCAGACTGGTTTACAAGAGGATGAAGAGCAGTCAACCTGTTTTACAAGAGGATGAAGAGCAGTCAAACTGTTTTATAAGAGAATGAAGAGCAGTCTAACTGCTTTATAAAAGGATGAAGAGCAGTCAAACTGTTTTATAAGAGGATGAAGAGCAGTCAAACTGCTTTATAAAAGGCTGAAGAGCAGTCTAACTGCTTTATAAAAGGATGAAGAGCAGTCAAACTGTTTTATAAGAGGACGAAGAGCAGTCAAACTGAATTATAATCGGATGAAGAGCAGTCAAACTGATTTATAAGAGGATGAAGAGCAGTCAAACTGCTTTATAAAAGGATGAAGAGCAGTCAAACTGTTTTATAAGAGGATGAAGAGCAGTCAAACTGATTTATAATCGGACGAAGAGCAGTCAAACTGATTTATAATCGGACGAAGAGCAGTCAAACGGTTTTATAAGAGGATGAAGAGCAGTCAAATTGATTTATAAGAGGATGAAGAGCAGTCAAACTGCTTTATAAAAGGATGAAGAGAAGTCAAACTGTTTTATAAGAGGACGAAGAGCAGTCAAACTGATTTATAAGAGGATGAAGAGCAGTCAAACTGATTTATAAGAGGATGAAGAGCAGTGAAACTGCTTTATAAAACGATGAAGAGCAGTCAAACTGTTTTATAAGAGGACGAAGAGCAGTCAAACTGATTTATAAGAGGATGAAGAGCAGTCAAACTTATTTATAAGATGATGAAGAGCAGTCAAACTGCTTTATAAAAGGATGAAGAGCAGTCAAACTGATTTATAAACGGACGAAGAGCAGTCAATAATCGGACGAAGAGCAGCCAAACTGTTCTATAGGAGGATGAAGCGCAGTCAAACTGTTTTACACGAGGATGTAGAGCAGTCAGACTGGTTTACAAGAGTATGAAGAGCAGTCAACCTGTTTTACAAGAGGTTGAAGAGCAGTAAAACTGTTTTATAAGAGGATGAAGAGCAGTCAAACTGATTTATAAGAGGATAAAGAGCAGTCAAACTGCTTTATAAAAGGATGAAGAGCAGTCAAACTGTTTTATAAGCAGACGAAGAGCAGTCAAACTGATTTATAATTGGACGAAGAGCAGTCAAACTAATTTATAAAAGTATGAAGAGAAGTCAAACTGTTTTATAAGCGGATGAACCGCAGTCAAACTGATTTGTAATCGGACGAAGAGCAGTCAAACTGTTCTATAGGAGGATGAAGCGCAGTCAAACTGGTTTATATGAGGATGAAGAGCAGTCAAACTGCTTTATAAGAGGATGAAGAGCTGTCAAACTGTTCTATACGAGGATGAAGCGCAGTCAAACTGGTTTATAGGAGGATGAAGAGCAGTCAAACTATTTTATAAGAGGATGAAGAGCAGTCAAACTGATTTATAATCCGACGAAGAGCAGTCAAACTGTTCTATAGGAGGATGAAGCGCAGTCAAACTGGTTTATAGGAGGATGAAGAGCAGTCAAACTGCTTTATAGGAGGATGAAGAGCAGTCAAACTGCTTTATAAAACGATGAAGAGCAGTCCAACTGTTTTATAAGAGGACGAAGAGCAGTCAAACTGATTTATAAGAGGATGAAGAGCAGTCAAACTCATTTATAAGAGGATGAAGAGCAGTCAAACTGCTTTATAAAAGGCTGAAGAGCAGTCAAACTGATTTATAATCGGACGAAGAGCAGTCAATGATCGGACGAAGAGCAGTCAAACTCTTCTATAGGAGGATGAAGCGCAGTCAAATTGATTTATAAGAGGATGAAGAGCAGTCAAACTGCTTTATAAAAGGATGAAGAGAAGTCAAACTGTTTTATAAGAGGACGAAGAGCAGTCAAACTGATTTATAAGAGGATGAAGAGCAGTCAAACTGATTTATAAGAGGATGAAGAGCAGTCAAACTGCTTTATAAAACGATGAAGAGCAGTCAAACTGTTTTATAAGAGGACGAAGAGCGGTCAAACTGATTTATAAGAGGATGAAGAGCAGTCAAACTGCTTTATAAAAGGATGAAGAGCAGTCACACTGATTTATAAACGGACGAAGAGCAGTCACTAATCGGACGAAGAGCAGCCAAACTGTTCTATAGGAGGATGAAGCGCAGTCAAACTGTTTTACACGAGGATGTAGAGCAGTCAGACTGGTTTACAAGAGGTTGAAGAGCAGTAAAACTGTTTCATAAGAGGATGAAGAGCAGTCAAACTGAATTATAAGAGGATGAAGAGCAGTCAAACTGCTTTATAAAAGGATGAAGAGCAGTCAAACTGTTTTATAAGCAGACGAAGAGCAGTCAAACTGATTTATAATCGGACGAAGAGCAGTCAAACTGATTTATAAAAGTATGAAGAGCAGTCAAACTGTTTTATAAGCAGACGAAGAGCAGTCAAACTGATTTATAATCGGACGAAGAGCAGTCAAACTGATTTATAAAAGGATGAAGAGCAGTCAAACTGTTTTATAAGCAGACGAAGAGCAGTCAAACTGATTTATAATCGGATGAAGAGCAGTCAAACTTATTTATAAGATGATGAAGAGCAGTCAAACTGCTTTATAAAAGGATGAAGAGCAGTCAAACTGATTTATAAACGGACGAAGAGCAGTCAATAATCGGACGAAGAGCAGCCAAACTGTTCTATAGGAGGATGAAGCGCAGTCAAACTGTTTTACACGAGGATGTAGAGCAGTCAGACTGGTTTACAAGAGTATGAAGAGCAGTCAACCTGTTTTACAAGAGGTTGAAGAGCAGTAAAACTGTTTTATAAGAGGATGAAGAGCAGTCAAACTGATTTATAAGAGGATAAAGAGGAGTCAAACTGCTTTATAAAAGGATGAAGAGCAGTCAAACTGTTTTATAAGCAGACGAAGAGCAGTCAAACTGATTTATAATTGGACGAAGAGCAGTCAAACTAATTTATAAAAGTATGAAGAGAAGTCAAACTGTTTTATAAGCGGATGAACCGCAGTCAAACTGATTTATAATCGGACGAAGAGCAGTCAAACTGTTCTATAGGAGGATGAAGCGCAGTCAAACTGGTTTATATGAGGATGAAGAGCAGTCAAACTGCTTTATAAGAGGATGAAGAGCTGTCAAACTGTTCTATACGAGAATGAAGCGCAGTCAAACTGGTTTATAGGAGGATGAAGAGCAGTCAAACTATTTTATAAGAGGATGAAGAGCAGTCAAACTGATTTATAATCCGACGAAGAGCAGTCAAACTGTTCTATAGGAGGATGAAGCGCAGTCAAACTGGTTTATAGGAGGATGAAGAGCAGTCAAACTGCTTTATAGGAGGATGAAGAGCAGTCAAACTGCTTTATAAAACGATGAAGAGCAGTCCAACTGTTTTATAAGAGGACGAAGAGCAGTCAAACTGATTTATAAGAGGATGAAGAGCAGTCAAACTCATTTATAAGAGGATGAAGAGCAGTCAAACTGCTTTATAAAAGGCTGAAGAGCAGTCAAACTGATTTATAATCGGACGAAGAGCAGTCAATGATCGGACGAAGAGCAGTCAAACTCTTCTATAGGAGGATGAAGCGCAGTCAAATTGATTTATAAGAGGATGAAGAGCAGTCAAACTGCTTTATAAAAGGATGAAGAGAAGTCAAACTGTTTTATAAGAGGACGAAGAGCAGTCAAACTGATTTATAAGAGGATGAAGAGCAGTCAAACTGATTTATAAGAGGATGAAGAGCAGTCAAACTGCTTTATAAAACGATGAAGAGCAGTCAAACTGTTTTATAAGAGGAAGAAGAGCGGTCAAACTGATTTATAAGAGGATGAAGAGCAGTCAAACTGCTTTATAAAAGGATGAAGAGCAGTCACACTGATTTATAAACGGACGAAGAGCAGTCACTAATCGGACGAAGAGCAGCCAAACTGTTCTATAGGAGGATGAAGCGCAGTCAAACTGTTTTACACGAGGATGTAGAGCAGTCAGAATGGTTTACAAGAGGTTGAAGAGCAGTAAAACTGTTTCATAAGAGGATGAAGAGCAGTCAAACTGAATTATAAGAGGATGAAGAGCAGTCAAACTGCTTTATAAAAGGATGAAGAGCAGTCAAACTGTTTTATAAGCAGACGAAGAGCAGTCAAACTGATTTATAATCGGACGAAGAGCAGTCAAACTGATTTATAAAAGTATGAAGAGCAGTCAAACTGTTTTATAAGCGGATGAACCGCAGTCAAACTGATTTATAATCGGACGAAGAGCAGTCAAACTGATTTATAAGAAGATGAAGAGCAGTCAAACTGCTTTATAAGAGGATGAAGAGCAGTCAAACTGTTCTATAGGAGGATGAAGCGCAGTCAAACTGGTTTATAGGAGGATGAAGAGCAGTCAAACTGCTTTATAAGAGGATGAAGAGCAGTCAAACTGTTCTATACGAGGATGAAGCGCAGTCAAACTGGTTTATAGGAGGATGAAGAGCAGTCAAACTATTTTATAAGAGGATGAAGAGCAGTCAAACTGATTTATAATCCGACGAAGAGCAGTCAAACTGTTCTATAGGAGGATGAAGCGCAGTCAAACTGGTTTATAGGAGGATGAAGAGCAGTCAAACTGCTTTATAGGAGGATGAAGAGCAGTCAAACTGCTTTATAAAACGATGAAGAGCAGTCCAACTGTTTTATAAGAGGACGAAGAGCAGTCAAACTGATTTGTAAGAGGATGAAGAGCAGTCAAACTGATTTATAAGAGGAAGAAGAGCAGTCAAACTGCTTTATAAAAGGCTGAAGAGCAGTCAAACTGATTTATAATCGGACGAAGAGCAGTCAATGATCGGACGAAGAGCAGTCAAACTCCTTTATAAAAGGCTGAAGAGCAGTCAAACTGATTTATAATCGGACGAAGAGCAGTCAATGATCGGACGAAGAGCAGTCAAACTCTTCTATAGGAGGATGAAGCGCAGTCAAACTGTTTTACACGAGGATGTAGAGCAGTCAGACTGGTTTACAATAGGATGAAGAGCAGTCAACCTGTTTTACAAGAGGATGAAGAGCAGTCAAACTGTTTTATAAGAGAATGAAGAGCAGTCTAACTGCTTTATAAAAGGATGAAGAGCAGTCAAACTGTTTTATAAGAGGACGAAGAGCAGTCAAACTGAATTATAATCGGATGAAGAGCAGTCAAACTGATTTATAAGAGGATGAAGAGCAGTCAAACTGCTTTATAAAAGGATGAAGAGCAGTCAAACTGTTTTATAAGAGGACGAAGAGCAGTCAAACTGTTTTATAAGCGGACGAACAGCAGTCAAACTGATTTATAATCGGACGAAGAGCAGTCAAATTGATTCATAATCGGACGAAGAGCAGTCAAACGGTTTTATAAGAGGATGAAGAGCAGTCAAATTGATTTATAAGAGGCTGAAGAGCAGTCAAACGGTTTTATAAGAGGATGAAGAGCAGTCAAATTGATTTATAAGAGGATGAAGAGCAGTCAAACTGATTTATAATCGGACGAAGAGCAGTCAAACTGATTTATAATCGGACGAAGAGCAGTCAAACTGATTTATAATCGGACGAAGAGCAGTCAAACTGATTTATAATCGGACGAAGAGCAATCAAACGGTTTTATAAGAGGATGAAGAGCAGTCAAATTTATTTATAAGAGGATGAAGAGCAGTCAAACGGTTTTATAAGAGGATGAAGAGCAGTCAAATTGATTTATAAGAGGATGAAGAGCAGTCAAACTGATTTATAAGAGGATGAAGAGCAGTCAAACTGCTTTATAAAAGGCTGAAGAGCAGTCAAACTGATTTATAATCGGACGAAGAGCAGTCAATGATCGGACGAAGAGCAGTCAAACTCTTCTATAGGAGGATGAAGCGCAGTCAAACTGTTTTACACGAGGATGTAGAGCAGTCAGACTGGTTTACAAGAGGATGAAGAGCAGTCAACCTGTTTTACAAGAGGATGAAGAGCAGTCAAACTGTTTTATAAGAGAATGAAGAGCAGTCTAACTGCTTTATAAAAGGATGAAGAGCAGTCAAACTGTTTTATAAGAGGATGAAGAGCAGTCAAAATGCTTTATAAAAGGCTGAAGAGCAGTCTAACTGCTTTATAAAAGGATGAAGAGCAGTCAAACTGCTTTATAAGAGGACGAAGAGCAGTCAAACTGAATTATAATCGGATGAAGAGCAGTCAAACTGATTTATAAGAGGATGAAGAGCAGTCAAATTGCTTTATAAAAGGATGAAGAGCAGTCAAACTGTTTTATAAGAGGATGAAGAGCAGTCAAACTGATTTATAATCGGACGAAGAGCAGTCAAACTGATTTATAATCGGACGAAGAGCAGTCAAACGGTTTTATAAGAGGATGAAGAGCAATCAAATTGATTTATAAGAGGATGAAGAGCAGTCAAACGGTTTTATAAGAGGATGAAGAGCAGTCAAATTGATTTATAAGAGGATGAAGAGCAGTCAAACTGATTTATAATCGGACGAAGAGCAGTCAATGATCGGACGAAGAGCAGTCAAACTCTTCTATAGGAGGATGAAGCGCAGTCAAACTGTTTTACACGAGGATGTAGAGCAGTCATGAAGCGCAGTCAAACTGTTTTACACAAGGATGTAGAGCAGTCAGACTGGTTTACAAGAGTATGAAGAGCAGTCAACCTGTTTTACAAGAGGTTGAAGAGCAGTCAAACTGTTTTATAAGAGGATGAAGAGCAGTCAAACTGAATTATAAGAGGATGAAGAGCAGTCAAACTGCTTTATAAAAGGATGAAGAGCAGTCAAACTGTTTTATAAGCAGACGAAGAGCAGTCAAACTGATTTATAATCGGACGAAGAGCAGTCAAACTGATTTATAAAAGTATGAAGAGCAGTCAAACTGTTTTATAAGCGGATGAACCGCAGTCAAACTGATTTATAATCGGACGAAGAGCAGTCAAACTGATTTATAAGAGGATGAAGAGCAGTCAAACTGCTTTATAAGAGGATGAAGAGCAGTCAAACTGTTCTATAGGAGGATGAAGCGCAGTCAAACTGGTTTATAGGAGGATGAAGAGCAGTCAAACTGCTTTATAAGAGGATGAAGAGCAGTCAAACTGTTCTATACGAGGATGAAGCGCAGTCAAACTGGTTTATAGGAGGATGAAGAGCAGTCAAACTATTTTATAAGAGGATGAAGAGCAGTCAAACTGATTTATAATCCGACGAAGAGCAGTCAAACTGTTCTATAGGAGGATGAAGCGCAGTCAAACTGGTTTATAGGAGGATGAAGAGCAGTCAAACTGCTTTATAGGAGGATGAAGAGCAGTCAAACTGCTTTATAAAACGATGAAGAGCAGTCCAACTGTTTTATAAGAGGACGAAGAGCAGTCAAACTGATTTGTAAGAGGATGAAGAGCAGTCAAACTGATTTATAAGAGGAAGAAGAGCAGTCAAACTGCTTTATAAAAGGCTGAAGAGCAGTCAAACTGATTTATAATCGGACGAAGAGCAGTCAAACTCTTCTATAAGAGGATGAAGCGCAGTCAAACTGTTTTACACGAGGATGTAGAGCAGTCAGACTGGTTTACAAGAGGATGAAGAGCAGTCAACCTGTTTTACAAGAGGATGAAGAGCAGTCAAACTGTTTTATAAGAGAATGAAGAGCAGTCTAACTGCTTTATAAAAGGATGAAGAGCAGTCAAATTGTTTTATAAGAGGACGAAGAGCAGTCAAACTGAATTATAATCGGATGAAGAGCAGTCAAACTGATTTATAAGAGGATGAAGAGCAGTCAAACTGCTTTATAAAAGGATGAAGAGCAGTCAAACTGTTTTATAAGAGGACGAAGAGCAGTCAAACTGTTTTATAAGCGGACGAACAGCAGTCAAACTGATTTATAATCGGACGAAGAGCAGTCAAACTGATTTATAATCGGACGAAGAGCAGTCAAACGGTTTTATAAGAGGATGAAGAGCAGCCAAATTGATTTATAAGAGGATGAAGAGCAGTCAAACGGTTTTATAAGAGGATGAAGAGCAGTCAAATTGATTTTTAAGAGGATGAAGAGGAGTCAAACTGATTTATAATCGGACGAAGAGCAGTCAAACTGATTTATAATCGGACGAAGAGCAGTCAAACGGTTTTATAAGAGGATGAAGAGCAGTCAAATTGATTTATAAGAGGATGAAGAGCAGTCAAACGGTTTTATAAGAGGATGAAGAGCAGTCAAATTGATTTATAAGAGGATGAAGAGCAGTCAAACTGATTAATAAGAGGATGAAGAGCAGTCAAACTGCTTTATAAAAGGCTGAAGAGCAGTCAAACTGATTTATAATCGGACGAAGAGCAGTCAATGATCGGACGAAGAGCAGTCAAACTCTTCTATAGGAGGATGAAGCGCAGTCAAACTGTTTTACACGAGGATGTAGAGCAGTCAGACTGGTTTACAAGAGGATGAAGAGCAGTCAACCTGTTTTACAAGAGGATGAAGAGCAGTCAAACTGTTTTATAAGAGAATGAAGAGCAGTCTAACTGCTTTATAAAAGGATGAAGAGCAGTCAAACTGTTTTATAAGAGGATGAAGAGCAGTTAAACTGCTTTATAAAAGGCTGAAGAGCAGTCTAACTGCTTTATAAAAGGATGAAGAGCAGTCAAACTCTTTTATAAGAGGACGAAGAGCAGTCAAACTGAATTATAATCGGATGAAGAGCAGTCAAACTGATTTATAAGAGGATGAAGAGCAGTCAAACTGCTTTATAAAAGGATGAAGAGCAGTCAAACTGTTTTATAAGAGGATGAAGAGCAGTCAAACTGATTTATAATCGGACGAAGAGCAGTCAAACTGATTTATAATCGGACGAAGAGCAGTCAAACGGTTTTATAAGAGGATGAAGAGCAGTCAAATTGATTTATAAGAGGATGAAGAGCAGTCAAACGGTTTTATAAGAGGATGAAGAGCAGTCAAATTGATTTATAAGAGGATGAAGAGCAGTCAAACTGATTTATAAGAGGATGAAGAGCAGTCAAACTGCTTTATAAAAGGCTGAAGACTAGTCAAACTGATTTATAATCGGACGAAGAGCAGTCAATGATCGGACGAAGAGCAGTCAAACTCTTCTATAGGAGGATGAAGCGCAGTCAAACTGTTTTACACGACGATGTAGAGCAGTCAGACTGGTTTACAAGAGGATGAAGAGCAGTCAACCTGTTTTACAAGAGGATGAAGAGCAGTCAAACTGTTTTATAAGAGAATGAAGAGCAGTCTAACTGCTTTATAAAAGGATGAAGAGCAGTCAAACTGTTTTATAAGAGGATGAAGAGCAGTCAAACTGCTTTATAAAAGGCTGAAGAGCAGTCTAACTGCTTTATAAAAGGATGAAGAGCAGTCAAACTGTTTTATAAGAGGACGAAGAGCAGTCAAACTGAATTATAATCGGATGAAGAGCAGTCAAACTGATTTATAAGAGGATGAAGAGCAGTCAAACTGCTTTATAAAAGGATGAAGAGCAGTCAAACTGTTTTATAAGAGGATGAAGAGCAGTCAAACTGATTTATAATCGGACGAAGAGCAGTCAAACTGATTTATAATCGGACGAAGAGCAGTCAAACGGTTTTATAAGAGGATGAAGAGCAGTCAAATTGATTTATAAGAGGATGAAGAGCAGTCAAACTGCTTTATAAAAGGATGAAGAGAAGTCAAACTGTTTTATAAGAGGACGAAGAGCAGTCAAACTGATTTATAAGAGGATGAAGAGCAGTCAAACTGATTTATAAGAGGATGAAGAGCAGTGAAACTGCTTTATAAAACGATGAAGAGCAGTCAAACTGTTTTATAAGAGGACGAAGAGCAGTCAAACTGATTTATAAGAGGATGAAGAGCAGTCAAACTTATTTATAAGATGATGAAGAGCAGTCAAACTGCTTTATAAAAGGATGAAGAGCAGTCAAACTGATTTATAAACGGACGAAGAGCAGTCAATAATCGGACGAAGAGCATCCAAACTGTTCTATAGGAGGATGAAGCGCAGTCAAACTGTTTTACACGAGGATGTAGAGCAGTCAGACTGGTTTACAAGAGTATGAAGAGCAGTCAACCTGTTTTACAAGAGGTTGAAGAGCAGTAAAACTGTTTTATAAGAGGATGAAGAGCAGTCAAACTGATTTATAAGAGGATAAAGAGCAGTCAAACTGCTTTATAAAAGGATGAAGAGCAGTCAAACTGTTTTATAAGCAGACGAAGAGCAGTCAAACTGATTTATAATTGGACGAAGAGCAGTCAAACTAATTTATAAAAGTATGAAGAGAAGTCAAACTGTTTTATAAGCGGATGAACCGCAGTCAAACTGATTTATAATCGGACGAAGAGCAGTCAAACTCTTCTATAGGAGGATGAAGCGCAGTCAAACTGGTTTATATGAGGATGAAGAGCAGTCAAACTGCTTTATAAGAGGATGAAGAGCTGTCAAACTGTTCTATACGAGGATGAAGCGCAGTCAAACTGGTTTATAGGAGGATGAAGAGCAGTCAAACTATTTTATAAGAGGATGAAGAGCAGTCAAACTGATTTATAATCCGACGAAGAGCAGTCAAACTGTTCTATAGGAGGATGAAGCGCAGTCAAACTGGTTTATAGGAGGATGAAGAGCAGTCAAACTGCTTTATAGGAGGATGAAGAGCAGTCAAACTGCTTTATAAAACGATGAAGAGCAGTCCAACTGTTTTATAAGAGGACGAAGAGCAGTCAAACTGATTTATAAGAGGATGAAGAGCAGTCAAACTCATTTATAAGAGGATGAAGAGCAGTCAAACTGCTTTATAAAAGGCTGAAGAGCAGTCAAACTGATTTATAATCGGACGAAGAGCAGTCAATGATCGGACGAAGAGCAGTCAAACTCTTCTATAGGAGGATGAAGCGCAGTCAAATTGATTTATAAGAGGATGAAGAGCAGTCAAACTGCTTTATAAAAGGATGAAGAGAAGTCAAACTGTTTTATAAGAGGACGAAGAGCAGTCAAACTGATTTATAAGAGGATGAAGAGCAGTCAAACTGATTTATAAGAGGATGAAGAGCAGTCAAACTGTTTTATAAGAGGACGAAGAGCGGTCAAACTGATTTATAAGAGGATGAAGAGCAGTCAAACTGCTTTATAAAAGGATGAAGAGCAGTCACACTGATTTATAAACGGACGAAGAGCAGTCACTAATCGGACGAAGAGCAGCCAAACTGTTCTATAGGAGGATGAAGCGCAGTCAAACTGTTTTACACGAGGATGTAGAGCAGTCAGACTGGTTTACAAGAGGTTGAAGAGCAGTAAAACTGTTTCATAAGAGGATGAAGAGCAGTCAAACTGAATTATAAGAGGATGAAGAGCAGTCAAACTGCTTTATAAAAGGATGAAGAGCAGTCAAACTGTTTTATAAGCAGACGAAGAGCAGTCAAACTGATTTATAATCGGACGAAGAGCAGTCAAACTGATTTATAAAAGTATGAAGAGCAGTCAAACTGTTTTATAAGCAGACGAAGAGCAGTCAAACTGATTTATAATCGGACGAAGAGCAGTCAAACTGCTTTATAAAAGGATGAAGAGCAGTCAAACTGTTTTATAAGCAGACGAAGAGCAGTCAAACTGATTTATAATCGGATGAAGAGCAGTCAAACTTATTTATAAGATGATGAAGAGCAGTCAAACTGCTTTATAAAAGGATGAAGAGCAGTCAAACTGATTTATAAACGGACGAAGAGCAGTCAATAATCGGACGAAGAGCAGCCAAACTGTTCTATAGGAGGATGAAGCGCAGTCAAACTGTTTTACACGAGGATGTAGAGCAGTCAGACTGGTTTACAAGAGTATGAAGAGCAGTCAACCTGTTTTACAAGAGGTTGAAGAGCAGTAAAACTGTTTTATAAGAGGATGAAGAGCAGTCAAACTGATTTATAAGAGGATAAAGAGGAGTCAAACTGCTTTATAAAAGGATGAAGAGCAGTCAAACTGTTTTATAAGCAGACGAAGAGCAGTCAAACTGATTTATAATTGGACGAAGAGCAGTCAAACTAATTTATAAAAGTATGAAGAGAAGTCAAACTGTTTTATAAGCGGATGAACCGCAGTCAAACTGATTTATAATCGGACGAAGAGCAGTCAAACTGTTCTATAGGAGGATGAAGCGCAGTCAAACTGGTTTATATGAGGATGAAGAGCAGTCAAACTGCTTTATAAGAGGATGAAGAGCTGTCAAACTGTTCTATACGAGGATGAAGCGCAGTCAAACTGGTTTATAGGAGGATGAAGAGCAGTCAAACTATTTTATAAGAGGATGAAGAGCAGTCAAACTGATTTATAATCCGACGAAGAGCAGTCAAACTGTTCTATAGGAGGATGAAGCGCAGTCAAACTGGTTTATAGGAGGATGAAGAGCAGTCAAACTGCTTTATAGGAGGATGAAGAGCAGTCAAACTGCTTTATAAAACGATGAAGAGCAGTCCAACTGTTTTATAAGAGGACGAAGAGCAGTCAAACTGATTTATAAGAGGATGAAGAGCAGTCAAACTCATTTATAAGAGGATGAAGAGCAGTCAAACTGCTTTATAAAAGGCTGAAGAGCAGTCAAACTGATTTATAATCGGACGAAGAGCAGTCAATGATCGGACGAAGAGCAGTCAAACTCTTCTATAGGAGGATGAAGCGCAGTCAAATTGATTTATAAGAGGATGAAGAGCAGTCAAACTGCTTTATAAAAGGATGAAGAGAAGTCAAACTGTTTTATAAGAGGACGAAGAGCAGTCAAACTGATTTATAAGAGGATGAAGAGCAGTCAAACTGCTTTATAAAAGGATGAAGAGCAGTCACACTGATTTATAAACGGACGAAGAGCAGTCACTAATCGGACGAAGAGCAGCCAAACTGTTCTATAGGAGGATGAAGCGCAGTCAAACTGTTTTACACGAGGATGTAGAGCAGTCAGACTGGTTTACAAGAGGTTGAAGAGCAGTAAAACTGTTTCATAAGAGGATGAAGAGCAGTCAAACTGAATTACAAGAGGATGAAGAGCAGTCAAACTGCTTTATAAAAGGATGAAGAGCAGTCAAACTGTTTTATAAGCAGACGAAGAGCAGTCAAACTGATTTATAATCGGACGAAGAGCAGTCAAACTGATTTATAAAAGTATGAAGAGCAGTCAAACTGTTTTATAAGCGGATGAACCGCAGTCAAACTGATTTATAATCGGACGAAGAGCAGTCAAACTGATTTATAAGAGGATGAAGAGCAGTCAAACTGCTTTATAAGAGGATGAAGAGCAGTCAAACTGTTCTATAGGAGGATGAAGCGCAGTCAAACTGGTTTATAGGAGGATGAAGAGCAGTCAAACTGATTTATAAGAGGAAGAAGAGCAGTCAAACTGCTTTATAAAAGGCTGAAGAGCAGTCAAACTGATTTATAATCGGACGAAGAGCAGTCAATGATCGGACGAAGAGCAGTCAAACTCCTTTATAAAAGGCTGAAGAGCAGTCAAACTGATTTATAATCGGACGAAGAGCAGTCAATGATCGGACGAAGAGCAGTCAAACTCTTCTATAGGAGGATGAAGCGCAGTCAAACTGTTTTACACGAGGATGTAGAGCAGTCAGACTGGTTTACAATAGGATGAAGAGCAGTCAACCTGTTTTACAAGAGGATGAAGAGCAGTCAAACTGTTTTATAAGAGAATGAAGAGCAGTCTAACTGCTTTATAAAAGGATGAAGAGCAGTCAAACTGTTTTATAAGAGGACGAAGAGCAGTCAAACTGAATTATAATCGGATGAAGAGCAGTCAAACTGATTTATAAGAGGATGAAGAGCAGTCAAACTGCTTTATAAAAGGATGAAGAGCAGTCAAACTGTTTTATAAGAGGACGAAGAGCAGTCAAACTGTTTTATAAGCGGACGAACAGCAGTCAAACTGATTTATAATCGGACGAAGAGCAGTCAAATTGATTCATAATCGGACGAAGAGCAGTCAAACGGTTTTATAAGAGGATGAAGAGCAGTCAAATTGATTTATAAGAGGCTGAAGAGCAGTCAAACGGTTTTATAAGAGGATGAAGAGCAGTCAAATTGATTTATAAGAGGATGAAGAGCAGTCAAACTGATTTATAATCGGACGAAGAGCAGTCAAACTGATTTATAATCGGACGAAGAGCAGTCAAACGGTTTTATAAGAGGATGAAGAGCAGTCAAATTGATTTATAAGAGGATGAAGAGCAGTCAAACTGCTTTATAAAAGGATGAAGAGAAGTCAAACTGTTTTATAAGAGGACGAAGAGCAGTCAAACTGTTTTATAAGAGGACGAAGAGCAGTCAAACTGTTTTATAAGCGGACGAACAGCAGTCAAACTGATTTATAATCGGACGAAGAGCAGTCAAACTGATTTATAATCGGACGAAGAGCAATCAAACGGTTTTATAAGAGGATGAAGAGCAGTCAAATTTATTTATAAGAGGATGAAGAGCAGTCAAACGGTTTTATAAGAGGATGAAGAGCAGTCAAATTGATTTATAAGAGGATGAAGAGCAGTCAAACTGATTTATAAGAGGATGAAGAGCAGTCAAACTGCTTTATAAAAGGCTGAAGAGCAGTCAAACTGATTTATAATCGGACGAAGAGCAGTCAATGATCGGACGAAGAGCAGTCAAACTCTTCTATAGGAGGATGAAGCGCAGTCAAACTGTTTTACACGAGGATGTAGAGCAGTCAGACTGGTTTACAAGAGGATGAAGAGCAGTCAACCTGTTTTACAAGAGGATGAAGAGCAGTCAAACTGTTTTATAAGAGAATGAAGAGCAGTCTAACTGCTTTATAAAAGGATGAAGAGCAGTCAAACTGTTTTACACGAGGATGAAGAGCAGTCAAAATGCTTTATAAAAGGCTGAAGAGCAGTCTAACTGCTTTATAAAAGGATGAAGAGCAGTCAAACTGCTTTATAAGAGGACGAAGAGCAGTCAAACTGAATTATAATCGGATGAAGAGCAGTCAAACTGATTTATAAGAGGATGAAGAGCAGTCAAATTGCTTTATAAAAGGATGAAGAGCAGTCAAACTGTTTTATAAGAGGATGAAGAGCAGTCAAACTGATTTATAATCGGACGAAGAGCAGTCAAACTGATTTATAATCGGACGAAGAGCAGTCAAACGGTTTTATAAGAGGATGAAGAGCAATCAAATTGATTTATAAGAGGATGAAGAGCAGTCAAACGGTTTTATAAGAGGATGAAGAGCAGTCAAATTGATTTATAAGATGATGAAGAGCAGTCAAACTGATTTATAAGAGGATGAAGAGCAGTCAAACTGATTTATAAAAGGCTGAAGAGCAGTCAAACCGATTTATAATCGGACGAAGAGCAGTCAATGATCGGACGAAGAGCAGTCAAACTCTTCTATAGGATGATGAAGCGCAGTCAAACTGTTTTACACGAGGATGTAGAGCAGTCATGAAGCGCAGTCAAACTGTTTTACACAAGGATGTAGAGCAGTCAGACTGGTTTACAAGAGGTTGAAGAGCAGTCAAACTGTTTTATAAGAGGATGAAGAGCAGTCAAACTGATTTATAAGAGGATGAAGAGCAGTCAAACTGTTTTATAAAAGGATGAAGAGCAGTCAAATTGTTTTATAAGCAGACGAAGAGCAGTCAAACTGATTTATAATCGGACGAAGAGCAGTCAAACGGTTTTATAAGAGGATGAAGAGCAGTCAAATTGATTTATAAGAGGATGAAGAGCAGTCAAACGGTTTTATAAGTGGATGAAGAGCAGTCAAATTGATTTATAAGAGGATGAAGAGCAGTCAAACTGCTTTATGAAAGGATGAAGAGCAGTCAAACTGTTTTATAAGAGGACGAAGAGCAGTCAAACTGATTTATAAGAGGATGAAGAGCAGTCAAACTGATTTATAAGAGGATGAAGAGCAGTGAAACTGCTTTATAAAACGATGAAGAGCAGTCAAACTGTTTTATAAGAGGACGAAGAGCAGTCAAACTGATTTGTAAGAGGATGAAGAGCAGTCAAACTGATTTATAAGAGGATGAAGAGCAGTCAAACTGCTTTATAAAAGGATGAAGAGCAGTCAAACTGATTTATAAACGGACGAAGAGCAGTCAATAATCGGACGAAGAGCAGCCAAACTGTTCTATAGGAGGATGAAGCGCAGTCAAACTGTTTTACACGAGGATGTAGAGCAGTCAGACTGGTTTACAAGAGTATGAAGAGCAGTCAACCTGTTTTACAAGAGGTTGATGAGCAGTCAAACTGATTTATAAGAGGATGAAGAGCAGTCAAACTGCTTTATAAAAGGATGAAGAGCAGTCAAACTGTTTTATAAGCAGACGAAGAGCAGTCAAACTGATTTATAATCGGACGAAGAGCAGTCAAACTGATTTATAAAAGGATGAAGAGCAGTCAAACTGTTTTATAAGCGGATGAACCGCAGTCAAACTGATTTATAATCGGACGAAGAGCAGTCAAACTGATTTATAAGAGGATGAAGAGCAGTCAAACTGCTTTATAAGAGGATGAAGAGCAGTCAAACTGTTCTATAGGAGGATGAAGCGCAGTCAAACTGGTTTATATGAGGATGAAGAGCAGTCAAACTGATTTATAATCGGATGAACAGCAGTCAATAATCGGACGAAGAATAGTCAAACTGTTATATAGGAGGACGAAGAGCAGTCAAACTGAATTATAATCGGATGAAGAGCAGTCAAACTGATTTATAAGAGGATGAAGAGCAGTAAAAACTGCTTTATAAAAGGATGAAGAGCAGTCAAACTGTTTAATAAGAGGACGAAGAGCAGTCAAACTGTTTTATAAGCGGACGAACAGCAGTCAAACTGATTTATAATCGGACGAAGAGCAGTCAAACTGATTTATAATCGGACGAAGAGCAGTCAAACTGCTTTATAAAAGGATGAAGAGAAGTCAAACTGTTTTATAAAAGGATGAAGAGAAGTCAAACTGTTTTATAAGAGGATGAAGAGCAGTCAAACGGTTTTATAAGAGGATGAAGAGCAGTCAAATTGATTTATAAGAGGATGAAGAGCAGTCAAACTGATTTATAAGAGGATGAAGAGCAGTCAAACTGCTTTATAAAAGGCTGAAGAGCAGTCAAACTGATTTATAATCGGACGAAGAGCAGTCAATGATCGGACGAAGAGCAGTCAAACTCTTCTATAGGAGGATGAAGCGCAGTCAAACTGTTTTACACGAGGATGTAGAGCAGTCAGACTGGTTTACAAGAGGATGAAGAGCAGTCAACCTGTTTTACAAGAGGATGAAGAGCAGTCAAACTGTTTTATAAGAGAATGAAGAGCAGTCTAACTGCTTTATAAAAGGATGAAGAGCAGTCAAACTGTTTTATAAGCAGACGAAGAGCAGTCAAACTGATTTATAATCCGACGAAGAGCAGTCAAACTGATTTATAAAAGTATGAAGAGAAGTCAAACTGTTTTATAAGCGGATGAACCGCAGTCAAACTGATTTATAATCTGACGAAGAGCAGTCAAACTGTTCTATAGGAGGATGAAGCGCAGTCAAACTGGTTTATATGAGGATGAAGAGCAGTCAAACTGCTTTATAAGAGGATGAAGAGCAGTCAAACTGTTCTATACGAGGATGAAGAGCAGTCCAACTGTTTTATAAGAGGACGAAGAGCAGTCAAACTGATTTATAAGAGGATGAAGAGCAGTCAAACTCATTTATAAGAGGATGAAGAGCAGTCAAACTGCTTTATAAAAGGCTGAAGAGCAGTCAAACTGATTTATAATCGGACGAAGAGCAGTCAATGATCGGACGAAGAGCAGTCAAACTCTTCTATAGGAGGATGAAGCGCAGTCAAATTGATTTATAAGATGATGAAGAGCAGTCAAACTGCTTTATAAAAGGATGAAGAGAAGTCAAACTGTTTTATAAGAGGACGAAGAGCAGTCAAACTGATTTATAAGAGGATGAAGAGCAGTCAAACTGATTTATAAGAGGATGAAGAGCAGTCAAACTGCTTTATAAAACGATGAAGAGCAGTCAAACTGTTTTATAAGAGGACGAAGAGCAGTCAAACTGATTTATAAGAGGATGAAGAGCAGTCAAACTGCTTTATAAAAGGATGAAGAGCAGTCACACTGATTTATAAACGGACGAAGAGCAGTCAATAATCGGACGAAGAGCAGCCAAACTGTTCTATAGGAGGATGAAGCGCAGTCAAACTGTTTTACACGAGGATGTGAGCAGTCAGACTGGTTTACAAGAGGTTGAAGAGCAGTAAAACTGTTTTATAAGAGGATGAAGAGCAGTCAAACTGATTTATAAGAGGATGAAGAGCAGTCAAACTGCTTTATAAAAGGATGAAGAGCAGTCAAACTGTTTTATAAGCAGACGAAGAGCAGTCAAACTGATTTATAATCGGACGAAGAGCAGTCAAACTGATTTATAAAAGTATGAAGAGCAGTCAAACTGTTTTATAAGCGGATGAACCGCAGTCAAACTGATTTATAATCGGACGAAGAGCAGTCAAACTGATTTATAAGAGGATGAAGAGCAGTCAAACTGCTTTATAAGAGGATGAAGAGCAGTCAAACTGTTCTATAGGAGGATGAAGCGCAGTCAAACTGGTTTATATGAGGATGAAGAGCAGTCAAACTGCTTTATAAGAGGATGAAGAGCAGTCAAACTGTTCTATACGAGGATGAAGCGCAGTCAAACTGGTTTATAGGAGGATGAAGAGCAGTCAAACTATTTTATAAGAGGATGAAGAGCAGTCAAACTGATTTATAATCCGACGAAGAGCAGTCAAACTGTTCTATAGGAGGATGAAGCGCAGTCAAACTGGTTTATAGGAGGATGAAGAGCAGTCAAACTGCTTTATAGGAGGATGAAGAGCAGTCAAACTGCTTTATAAAACGATGAAAAGCAGTCCAACTGTTTTATAAGAGGACGAAGAGCAGTCAAACTGATTTATAAGAGGATGAAGAGCAGTCAAACTGATTTATAAGAGGAAGAAGAGCAGTCAAACTGCTTTATAAAAGGCTGAAGAGCAGTCAAACTGATTTATAATAGGACGAAGAGCAGTCAATGATCGGACGAAGAGCAGTCAAACTCTTCTATAGGAGGATGAAGCGCAGTCAAACTGTTTTACACGAGGATGTAGAGCAGTCAGACTGGTTTACAAGAGGATGAAGAGCAGTCAACCTGTTTTACAAGAGGATGAAGAGCAGTCAAACTGTTTTATTTGAGAATGAAGAGCAGTCTAACTGCTTTATAAAAGGATGAAGAGCAGTCAAACTGTTTTATAAGAGGACGAAGAGCAGTCAAACTGAATTATAATCGGATGAAGAGCAGTCAAACTGATTTATAAGAGGATGAAGAGCAGTCAAACTGCTTTATAAAAGGATGAAGAGCAGTCAAACTGTTTTATAAGAGGACGAAGAGCAGTCAAACTGTTTTATAAGCGGACGAACAGCAGTCAAACTGATTTATAATCGGACGAAGAGCAGTCAAACTGATTTATAATCGGACGAAGAGCAGTCAAACTGTTCTATAGGAGGATGAAGCGCAGTCAAACTGGTTTATATGAGGATGAAGAGCAGTCAAACTGCTTTATAAGAGGATGAAGAGCAGTCAAACTGTTCTATACGAGGATGAAGCGCAGTCAAACTGGTTTATAGGAGGATGAAGAGCAGTCAAACTATTTTATAAGAGGATGAAGAGCAGTCAAACTGTTTTATTTGAGAATGAAGAGCAGTCTAACTGCTTTATAAAAGGATGAAGAGCAGTCAAACTGTTTTATAAGAGGACGAAGAGCAGTCAAACTGAATTATAATCGGATGAAGAGCAGTCAAACTGATTTATAAGAGGATGAAGAGCAGTCAAACTGCTTTATAAAAGGATGAAGAGCAGTCAAACTGTTTTATAAGAGGACGAAGAGCAGTCAAACTGTTTTATAAGCGGACGAACAGCAGTCAAACTGATTTATAATCGGACGAAGAGCAGTCAAACTGATTTATAATCCGACGAAGAGCAGTCAAACTGTTCTATAGGAGGATGAAGCGCAGTCAAACTGGTTTATATGAGGATGAAGAGCAGTCAAACTGCTTTATAAGAGGATGAAGAGCAGTCAAACTGTTCTATACGAGGATGAAGCGCAGTCAAACTGGTTTATAGGAGGATGAAGAGCAGTCAAACTATTTTATAAGAGGATGAAGAGCAGTCAAACTGATTTATAATCCGACGAAGAGCAGTCAAACTGTTCTATAGGAGGATGAAGCGCAGTCAAACTGGTTTATAGGAGGATGAAGAGCAGTCAAACTGCTTTATAGGAGGATGAAGAGCAGTCAAACTGCTTTATAAAACGATGAAGAGCAGTCCAACTGTTTTATAAGAGGACGAAGAGCAGTCAAACTGATTTATAAGAGGATGAAGAGCAGTCAAACTGATTTATAAGAGGAAGAAGAGCAGTCAAACTGCTTTATAAAAGGCTGAAGAGCAGTCAAACTGATTTATAATCGGACGAAGAGCAGTCAATGATCGGACGAAGAGCAGTCAAACTCTTCTATAGGAGGATGAAGCGCAGTCAAACTGTTTTACACGAGGATGTAGAGCAGTCAGACTGGTTTACAAGAGGATGAAGAGCAGTCAACCTGTTTTACAAGAGGATGAAGAGCAGTCAAACTGTTTTATAAGAGAATGAAGAGCAGTCTAACTGCTTTATAAAAGGATGAAGAGCAGTCAAATTGTTTTATAAGAGGACGAAGAGCAGTCAAACTGAATTATAATCGGATGAAGAGCAGTCAAACTGATTTATAAGAGGATGAAGAGCAGTCAAACTGCTTTATAAAAGGATGAAGAGCAGTCAAACTGTTTTATAAGAGGACGAAGAGCAGTCAAACTGTTTTATAAGCGGACGAACAGCAGTCAAACTGATTTATAATCGGACGAAGAGCAGTCAAACTGATTTATAATCGGACGAAGAGCAGTCAAACGGTTTTATAAGAGGATGAAGAGCAGTCAAATTGATTTATAAGAGGATGAAGAGCAGTCAAACGGTTTTATAAGAGGATGAAGAGCAGTCAAATTGATTTATAAGAGGATGAAGAGGAGTCAAACTGATTTATAATCGGACGAAGAGCAGTCAAACTGATTTATAATCGGACGAAGAGCAGTCAAACGGTTTTATAAGAGGATGAAGAGCAGTCAAATTGATTTATAAGAGGATGAAGAGCAGTCAAACGGTTTTATAAGAGGATGAAGAGCAGTCAAATTGATTTATAAGAGGATGAAGAGCAGTCAAACTGATTAATAAGAGGATGAAGAGCAGTCAAACTGCTTTATAAAAGGCTGAAGAGCAGTCAAACTGATTTATAATCGGACGAAGAGCAGTCAATGATCGGACGAAGAGCAGTCAAACTCTTCTATAGGAGGATGAAGCGCAGTCAAACTGTTTTACACGAGGATGTAGAGCAGTCAGACTGGTTTACAAGAGGATGAAGAGCAGTCAACCTGTTTTACAAGAGGATGAAGAGCAGTCAAACTGTTTTATAAGAGAATGAAGAGCAGTCTAACTGCTTTATAAAAGGATGAAGAGCAGTCAAACTGTTTTATAAGAGGATGAAGAGCAGTCAAACTGCTTTATAAAAGGCTGAAGAGCAGTCTAACTGCTTTATAAAAGGATGAAGAGCAGTCAAACTGTTTTATAAGAGGACGAAGAGCAGTCAAACTGAATTATAATCGGATGAAGAGCAGTCAAACTGATTTATAAGAGGATGAAGAGCAGTCAAACTGCTTTATAAAAGGATGAAGAGCAGTCAAACTGTTTTATAAGAGGATGAAGAGCAGTCAAACTGATTTATAATCGGACGAAGAGCAGTCAAACTGATTTATAATCGGACGAAGAGCAGTCAAACGGTTTTATAAGAGGATGAAGAGCAGTCAAATTGATTTATAAGAGGATGAAGAGCAGTCAAACGGTTTTATAAGAGGATGAAGAGCAGTCAAATTGATTTATAAGAGGATGAAGAGCAGTCAAACTGATTTATAAGAGGATGAAGAGCAGTCAAACTGCTTTATAAAAGGCTGAAGAGCAGTCAAACTGATTTATAATCGGACGAAGAGCAGTCAATGATCGGACGAAGAGCAGTCAAACTCTTCTATAGGAGGATGAAGCGCAGTCAAACTGTTTTACACGACGATGTAGAGCAGTCAGACTGGTTTACAAGAGGATGAAGAGCAGTCAACCTGTTTTACAAGAGGATGAAGAGCAGTCAAACTGTTTTATAAGAGAATGAAGAGCAGTCTAACTGCTTTATAAAAGGATGAAGAGCAGTCAAACTGTTTTATAAGAGGATGAAGAGCAGTCAAACTGCTTTATAAAAGGCTGAAGAGCAGTCTAACTGCTTTATAAAAGGATGAAGAGCAGTCAAACTGTTTTATAAGAGGACGAAGAGCAGTCAAACTGAATTATAATCGGATGAAGAGCAGTCAAACTGATTTATAAGAGGATGAAGAGCAGTCAAACTGCTTTATAAAAGGATGAAGAGCAGTCAAACTGTTTTATAAGAGGATGAAGAGCAGTCAAACTGATTTATAATCGGACGAAGAGCAGTCAAACTGATTTATAATCGGACGAAGAGCAGTCAAACGGTTTTATAAGAGGATGAAGAGCAGTCAAATTGATTTATAAGAGGATGAAGAGCAGTCAAACTGCTTTATAAAAGGATGAAGAGAAGTCAAACTGTTTTATAAGAGGACGAAGAGCAGTCAAACTGATTTATAAGAGGATGAAGAGCAGTCAAACTGATTTATAAGAGGATGAAGAGCAGTGAAACTGCTTTATAAAACGATGAAGAGCAGTCAAACTGTTTTATAAGAGGACGAAGAGCAGTCAAACTGATTTATAAGAGGATGAAGAGCAGTCAAACTTATTTATAAGATGATGAAGAGCAGTCAAACTGCTTTATAAAAGGATGAAGAGCAGTCAAACTGATTTATAAACGGACGAAGAGCAGTCAATAATCGGACGAAGAGCAGCCAAACTGTTCTATAGGAGGATGAAGCGCAGTCAAACTGTTTTACACGAGGATGTAGAGCAGTCAGACTGGTTTACAAGAGTATGAAGAGCAGTCAACCTGTTTTACAAGAGGTTGAAGAGCAGTAAAACTGTTTTATAAGAGGATGAAGAGCAGTCAAACTGATTTATAAGAGGATAAAGAGCAGTCAAACTGCTTTATAAAAGGATGAAGAGCAGTCAAACTGTTTTATAAGCAGACGAAGAGCAGTCAAACTGATTTATAATTGGACGAAGAGCAGTCAAACTAATTTATAAAAGTATGAAGAGAAGTCAAACTGTTTTATAAGCGGATGAACCGCAGTCAAACTGATTTATAATCGGACGAAGAGCAGTCAAACTGTTCTATAGGAGGATGAAGCGCAGTCAAACTGGTTTATATGAGGATGAAGAGCAGTCAAACTGCTTTATAAGAGGATGAAGAGCTGTCAAACTGTTCTATACGAGGATGAAGCGCAGTCAAACTGGTTTATAGGAGGATGAAGAGCAGTCAAACTATTTTATAAGAGGATGAAGAGCAGTCAAACTGATTTATAATCCGACGAAGAGCAGTCAAACTGTTCTATAGGAGGATGAAGCGCAGTCAAACTGGTTTATAGGAGGATGAAGAGCAGTCAAACTGCTTTATAGGAGGATGAAGAGCAGTCAAACTGCTTTATAAAACGATGAAGAGCAGTCCAACTGTTTTATAAGAGGACGAAGAGCAGTCAAACTGATTTATAAGAGGATGAAGAGCAGTCCAACTCATTTATAAGAGGATGAAGAGCAGTCAAACTGCTTTATAAAAGGCTGAAGAGCAGTCAAACTGATTTATAATCGGACGAAGAGCAGTCAATGATCGGACGAAGAGCAGTCAAACTCTTCTATAGGAGGATGAAGCGCAGTCAAATTGATTTATAAGAGGATGAAGAGCAGTCAAACTGCTTTATAAAAGGATGAAGAGAAGTCAAACTGTTTTATAAGAGGACGAAGAGCAGTCAAACTGATTTATAAGAGGATGAAGAGCAGTCAAACTGATTTATAAGAGGATGAAGAGCAGTCAAACTGCTTTATAAAACGATCAAGAGCAGTCAAACTGTTTTATAAGAGGACGAAGAGCGGTCAAACTGATTTATAAGAGGATGAAGAGCAGTCAAACTGCTTTATAAAAGGATGAAGAGCAGTCACACTGATTTATAAACGGACGAAGAGCAGTCACTAATCGGACGAAGAGCAGCCAAACTGTTCTATAGGAGGATGAAGCGCAGTCAAACTGTTTTACACGAGGATGTAGAGCAGTCAGACTGGTTTACAAGAGGTTGAAGAGCAGTAAAACTGTTTCATAAGAGGATGAAGAGCAGTCAAACTGAATTATAAGAGGATGAAGAGCAGTCAAACTGCTTTATAAAAGGATGAAGAGCAGTCAAACTGTTTTATAAGCAGACGAAGAGCAGTCAAACTGATTTATAATCGGACGAAGAGCAGTCAAACTGATTTATAAAAGTATGAAGAGCAGTCAAACTGTTTTATAAGCGGATGAACCGCAGTCAAACTGATTTATAATCGGACGAAGAGCAGTCAAACTGATTTATAAGAGGATGAAGAGCAGTCAAACTGCTTTATAAGAGGATGAAGAGCAGTCAAACTGTTCTATAGGAGGATGAAGCGCAGTCAAACTGGTTTATAGGAGGATGAAGAGCAGTCAAACTGCTTTATAAGAGGATGAAGAGCAGTCAAACTGTTCTATACGAGGATGAAGCGCAGTCAAACTGGTTTATAGGAGGATGAAGAGCAGTCAAACTATTTTATAAGAGGATGAAGAGCAGTCAAACTGATTTATAATCCGACGAAGAGCAGTCAAACTGTTCTATAGGAGGATGAAGCGCAGTCAAACTGGTTTATAGGAGGATGAAGAGCAGTCAAACTGCTTTATAGGAGGATGAAGAGCAGTCAAACTGCTTTATAAAACGATGAAGAGCAGTCCAACTGTTTTATAAGAGGACGAAGAGCAGTCAAACTGATTTGTAAGAGGATGAAGAGCAGTCAAACTGATTTATAAGAGGAAGAAGAGCAGTCAAACTGCTTTATAAAAGGCTGAAGAGCAGTCAAACTGATTTATAATCGGACGAAGAGCAGTCAATGATCGGACGAAGAGCAGTCAAACTCTTCTATAAGAGGATGAAGCGCAGTCAAACTGTTTTACACGAGGATGTAGAGCAGTCAGACTGGTTTACAAGAGGATGAAGAGCAGTCAACCTGTTTTACAAGAGGATGAAGAGCAGTCAAACTGTTTTATAAGAGAATGAAGAGCAGTCTAACTGCTTTATAAAAGGATGAAGAGCAGTCAAATTGTTTTATAAGAGGACGAAGAGCAGTCAAACTGAATTATAATCGGATGAAGAGCAGTCAAACTGATTTATAAGAGGATGAAGAGCAGTCAAACTGCTTTATAAAAGGATGAAGAGCAGTCAAACTGTTTTATAAGAGGACGAAGAGCAGTCAAACTGTTTTATAAGCGGACGAACAGCAGTCAAACTGATTTATAATCGGACGAAGAGCAGTCAAACTGATTTATAATCGGACGAAGAGCAGTCAAACGGTTTTATAAGAGGATGAAGAGCAGCCAAATTGATTTATAAGAGGATGAAGAGCAGTCAAACGGTTTTATAAGAGGATGAAGAGCAGTCAAATTGATTTTTAAGAGGATGAAGAGGAGTCAAACTGATTTATAATCGGACGAAGAGCAGTCAAACTGATTTATAATCGGACGAAGAGCAGTCAAACGGTTTTATAAGAGGATGAAGAGCAGTCAAATTGATTTATAAGAGGATGAAGAGCAGTCAAACGGTTTTATAAGAGGATGAAGAGCAGTCAAATTGATTTATAAGAGGATGAAGAGCAGTCAAACTGATTAATAAGAGGATGAAGAGCAGTCAAACTGCTTTATAAAAGGCTGAAGAGCAGTCAAACTGATTTATAATCGGACGAAGAGCAGTCAATGATCGGACGAAGAGCAGTCAAACTCTTCTATAGGAGGATGAAGCGCAGTCAAACTGTTTTACACGAGGATGTAGAGCAGTCAGACTGGTTTACAAGAGGATGAAGAGCAGTCAACCTGTTTTACAAGAGGATGAAGAGCAGTCAAACTGTTTTATAAGAGAATGAAGAGCAGTCTAACTGCTTTATAAAAGGATGAAGAGCAGTCAAACTGTTTTATAAGAGGATGAAGAGCAGTTAAACTGCTTTATAAAAGGCTGAAGAGCAGTCTAACTGCTTTATAAAAGGATGAAGAGCAGTCAAACTCTTTTATAAGAGGACGAAGAGCAGTCAAACTGAATTATAATCGGATGAAGAGCAGTCAAACTGATTTATAAGAGGATGAAGAGCAGTCAAACTGCTTTATAAAAGGATGAAGAGCAGTCAAACTGTTTTATAAGAGGATGAAGAGCAGTCAAACTGATTTATAATCGGACGAAGAGCAGTCAAACTGATTTATAATCGGACGAAGAGCAGTCAAACGGTTTTATAAGAGGATGAAGAGCAGTCAAATTGATTTATAAGAGGATGAAGAGCAGTCAAACGGTTTTATAAGAGGATGAAGAGCAGTCAAATTGATTTATAAGAGGATGAAGAGCAGTCAAACTGATTTATAAGAGGATGAAGAGCAGTCAAACTGCTTTATAAAAGGCTGAAGAGCAGTCAAACTGATTTATAATCGGACGAAGAGCAGTCAATGATCGGACGAAGAGCAGTCAAACTCTTCTATAGGAGGATGAAGCGCAGTCAAACTGTTTTACACGACGATGTAGAGCAGTCAGACTGGTTTACAAGAGGATGAAGAGCAGTCAACCTGTTTTACAAGAGGATGAAGAGCAGTCAAACTGTTTTATAAGAGAATGAAGAGCAGTCTAACTGCTTTATAAAAGGATGAAGAGCAGTCAAACTGTTTTATAAGAGGATGAAGAGCAGTCAAACTGCTTTATAAAAGGCTGAAGAGCAGTCTAACTGCTTTATAAAAGGATGAAGAGCAGTCAAACTGTTTTATAAGAGGACGAAGAGCAGTCAAACTGAATTATAATCGGATGAAGAGCAGTCAAACTGATTTATAAGAGGATGAAGAGCAGTCAAACTGCTTTATAAAAGGATGAAGAGCAGTCAAACTGTTTTATAAGAGGATGAAGAGCAGTCAAACTGATTTATAATCGGACGAAGAGCAGTCAAACTGATTTATAATCGGACGAAGAGCAGTCAAACGGTTTTATAAGAGGATGAAGAGCAGTCAAATTGATTTATAAGAGGATGAAGAGCAGTCAAACTGCTTTATAAAAGGATGAAGAGAAGTCAAACTGTTTTATAAGAGGACGAAGAGCAGTCAAACTGATTTATAAGAGGATGAAGAGCAGTCAAACTGATTTATAAGAGGATGAAGAGCAGTGAAACTGCTTTATAAAACGATGAAGAGCAGTCAAACTGTTTTATAAGAGGACGAAGAGCAGTCAAACTGATTTATAAGAGGATGAAGAGCAGTCAAACTTATTTATAAGATGATGAAGAGCAGTCAAACTGCTTTATAAAAGGATGAAGAGCAGTCAAACTGATTTATAAACGGACGAAGAGCAGTCAATAATCGGACGAAGAGCAGCCAAACTGTTCTATAGGAGGATGAAGCGCAGTCAAACTGTTTTACACGAGGATGTAGAGCAGTCAGACTGGTTTACAAGAGTATGAAGAGCAGTCAACCTGTTTTACAAGAGGTTGAAGAGCAGTAAAACTGTTTTATAAGAGGATGAAGAGCAGTCAAACTGATTTATAAGAGGATAAAGAGCAGTCAAACTGCTTTATAAAAGGATGAAGAGCAGTCAAACTGTTTTATAAGCAGACGAAGAGCAGTCAAACTGATTTATAATTGGACGAAGAGCAGTCAAACTAATTTATAAAAGTATGAAGAGAAGTCAAACTGTTTTATAAGCGGATGAACCGCAGTCAAACTGATTTATAATCGGACGAAGAGCAGTCAAACTGTTCTATAGGAGGATGAAGCGCAGTCAAACTGGTTTATATGAGGATGAAGAGCAGTCAAACTGATTTATAATCGGACGAAGAGCAGTCAAACGGTTTTATAAGAGGATGAAGAGCAGTCAAATTGATTTATAAGAGGATGAAGAGCAGTCAAACTGCTTTATAAAAGGATGAAGAGAAGTCAAACTGTTTTATAAGAGGACGAAGAGCAGTCAAACTGATTTATAAGAGGATGAAGAGCAGTCAAACTGATTTATAAGAGGATGAAGAGCAGTGAAACTGCTTTATAAAACGATGAAGAGCAGTCAAACTGTTTTATAAGAGGACGAAGAGCAGTCAAACTGATTTATAAGAGGATGAAGAGCAGTCAAACTTATTTATAAGATGATGAAGAGCAGTCAAACTGCTTTATAAAAGGATGAAGAGCAGTCAAACTGATTTATAAACGGACGAAGAGCAGTCAATAATCGGACGAAGAGCAGCCAAACTGTTCTATAGGAGGATGAAGCGCAGTCAAACTGTTTTACACGAGGATGTAGAGCAGTCAGACTGGTTTACAAGAGTATGAAGAGCAGTCAACCTGTTTTACAAGAGGTTGAAGAGCAGTAAAACTGTTTTATAAGAGGATGAAGAGCAGTCAAACTGATTTATAAGAGGATAAAGAGCAGTCAAACTGCTTTATAAAAGGATGAAGAGCAGTCAAACTGTTTTATAAGCAGACGAAGAGCAGTCAAACTGATTTATAATTGGACGAAGAGCAGTCAAACTAATTTATAAAAGTATGAAGAGAAGTCAAACTGTTTTATAAGCGGATGAACCGCAGTCAAACTGATTTATAATCGGACGAAGAGCAGTCAAACTGTTCTATAGGAGGATGAAGCGCAGTCAAACTGGTTTATATGAGGATGAAGAGCAGTCAAACTGCTTTATAAGAGGATGAAGAGCTGTCAAACTGTTCTATACGAGAATGAAGCGCAGTCAAACTGCTTTATAAAAGGATGAAGAGAAGTCAAACTGTTTTATAAGAGGACGAAGAGCAGTCAAACTGATTTATAAGAGGATGAAGAGCAGTCAAACTGATTTATAAGAGGATGAAGAGCAGTGAAACTGCTTTATAAAACGATGAAGAGCAGTCAAACTGTTTTATAAGAGGACGAAGAGCAGTCAAACTGATTTATAAGAGGATGAAGAGCAGTCAAACTTATTTATAAGATGATGAACAGCAGTCAAACTGCTTTATAAAAGGATGAAGAGCAGTCAAACTGATTTATAAACGGACGAAGAGCAGTCAATAATCGGACGAAGAGCAGCCAAACTGTTCTATAGGAGGATGAAGCGCAGTCAAACTGTTTTACACGAGGATGTAGAGCAGTCAGACTGGTTTACAAGAGTATGAAGAGCAGTCAACCTGTTTTACAAGAGGTTGAAGAGCAGTAAAACTGTTTTATAAGAGGATGAAGAGCAGTCAAACTGATTTATAAGAGGATAAAGAGCAGTCAAACTGCTTTATAAAAGGATGAAGAGCAGTCAAACTGTTTTATAAGCAGACGAAGAGCAGTCAAACTGATTTATAATTGGAAGAAGAGCAGTCAAACTAATTTATAAAAGTATGAAGAGAAGTCAAACTGTTTTATAAGCGGATGAACCGCAGTCAAACTGATTTATAATCGGACGAAGAGCAGTCAAACTGTTCTATAGGAGGATGAAGCGCAGTCAAACTGGTTTATATGAGGATGAAGAGCAGTCAAACTGCTTTATAAGAGGATGAAGAGCTGTCAAACTGTTCTATACGAGAATGAAGCGCAGTCAAACTGGTTTATAGGAGGATGAAGAGCAGTCAAACTATTTTATAAGAGGATGAAGAGCAGTCAAACTGATTTATAATCCGACGAAGAGCAGTCAAACTGTTCTATAGGAGGATGAAGCGCAGTCAAACTGGTTTATAGGAGGATGAAGAGCAGTCAAACTGCTTTATAGGAGGATGAAGAGCAGTCAAACTGCTTTATAAAACGATGAAGAGCAGTCCAACTGTTTTATAAGAGGACGAAGAGCAGTCAAACTGATTTATAAGAGGATGAAGAGCAGTCAAACTCATTTATAAGAGGATGAAGAGCAGTCAAACTGCTTTATAAAAGGCTGAAGAGCAGTCAAACTGATTTATAATCGGACGAAGAGCAGTCAATGATCGGACGAAGAGCAGTCAAACTCTTCTATAGGAGGATGAAGCGCAGTCAAATTGATTTATAAGAGGATGAAGAGCAGTCAAACTGCTTTATAAAAGGATGAAGAGAAGTCAAACTGTTTTATAAGAGGACGAAGAGCAGTCAAACTGATTTATAAGAGGATGAAGAGCAGTCAAACTGATTTATAAGAGGATGAAGAGCAGTCAAACTGCTTTATAAAACGATGAAGAGCAGTCAAACTGTTTTATAAGAGGACGAAGAGCGGTCAAACTGATTTATAAGAGGATGAAGAGCAGTCAAACTGCTTTATAAAAGGATGAAGAGCAGTCACACTGATTTATAAACGGACGAAGAGCAGTCACTAATCGGACGAAGAGCAGCCAAACTGTTCTATAGGAGGATGAAGCGCAGTCAAACTGTTTTACACGAGGATGTAGAGCAGTCAGACTGGTTTACAAGAGGTTGAAGAGCAGTAAAACTGTTTCATAAGAGGATGAAGAGCAGTCAAACTGAATTATAAGAGGATGAAGAGCAGTCAAACTGCTTTATAAAAGGATGAAGAGCAGTCAAACTGTTTTATAAGCAGACGAAGAGCAGTCAAACTGATTTATAATCGGACGAAGAGCAGTCAAACTGATTTATAAAAGTATGAAGAGCAGTCAAACTGTTTTATAAGCGGATGAACCGCAGTCAAACTGATTTATAATCGGACGAAGAGCAGTCAAACTGATTTATAAGAGGATGAAGAGCAGTCAAACTGCTTTATAAGAGGATGAAGAGCAGTCAAACTGTTCTATAGGAGGATGAAGCGCAGTCAAACTGGTTTATAGGAGGATGAAGAGCAGTCAAACTGCTTTATAAGAGGATGAAGAGCAGTCAAACTGTTCTATACGAGGATGAAGCGCAGTCAAACTGGTTTATAGGAGGATGAAGAGCAGTCAAACTATTTTATAAGAGGATGAAGAGCAGTCAAACTGATTTATAATCCGACGAAGAGCAGTCAAACTGTTCTATAGGAGGATGAAGCGCAGTCAAACTGGTTTATAGGAGGATGAAGAGCAGTCAAACTGCTTTATAGGAGGATGAAGAGCAGTCAAACTGCTTTATAAAACGATGAAGAGCAGTCCAACTGTTTTATAAGAGGACGAAGAGCAGTCAAACTGATTTGTAAGAGGATGAAGAGCAGTCAAACTGATTTATAAGAGGAAGAAGAGCAGTCAAACTGCTTTATAAAAGGCTGAAGAGCAGTCAAACTGATTTATAATCGGACGAAGAGCAGTCAATGATCGGACGAAGAGCAGTCAAACTCTTCTATAAGAGGATGAAGCGCAGTCAAACTGTTTTACACGAGGATGTAGAGCAGTCAGACTGGTTTACAAGAGGATGAAGAGCAGTCAACCTGTTTTACAAGAGGATGAAGAGCAGTCAAACTGTTTTATAAGAGAATGAAGAGCAGTCTAACTGCTTTATAAAAGGATGAAGAGCAGTCAAATTGTTTTATAAGAGGACGAAGAGCAGTCAAACTGAATTATAATCGGATGAAGAGCAGTCAAACTGATTTATAAGAGGATGAAGAGCAGTCAAACTGCTTTATAAAAGGATGAAGAGCAGTCAAACTGTTTTATAAGAGGACGAAGAGCAGTCAAACTGTTTTATAAGCGGACGAACAGCAGTCAAACTGATTTATAATCGGACGAAGAGCAGTCAAACTGATTTATAATCGGACGAAGAGCAGTCAAACGGTTTTATAAGAGGATGAAGAGCAGCCAAATTGATTTATAAGAGGATGAAGAGCAGTCAAACGGTTTTATAAGAGGATGAAGAGCAGTCAAATTGATTTTTAAGAGGATGAAGAGGAGTCAAACTGATTTATAATCGGACGAAGAGCAGTCAAACTGATTTATAATCGGACGAAGAGCAGTCAAACGGTTTTATAAGAGGATGAAGAGCAGTCAAATTGATTTATAAGAGGATGAAGAGCAGTCAAACGGTTTTATAAGAGGATGAAGAGCAGTCAAATTGATTTATAAGAGGATGAAGAGCAGTCAAACTGATTAATAAGAGGATGAAGAGCAGTCAAACTGCTTTATAAAAGGCTGAAGAGCAGTCAAACTGATTTATAATCGGACGAAGAGCAGTCAATGATCGGACGAAGAGCAGTCAAACTCTTCTATAGGAGGATGAAGCGCAGTCAAACTGTTTTACACGAGGATGTAGAGCAGTCAGACTGGTTTACAAGAGGATGAAGAGCAGTCAACCTGTTTTACAAGAGGATGAAGAGCAGTCAAACTGTTTTATAAGAGAATGAAGAGCAGTCTAACTGCTTTATAAAAGGATGAAGAGCAGTCAAACTGTTTTATAAGAGGATGAAGAGCAGTTAAACTGCTTTATAAAAGGCTGAAGAGCAGTCTAACTGCTTTATAAAAGGATGAAGAGCAGTCAAACTCTTTTATAAGAGGACGAAGAGCAGTCAAACTGAATTATAATCGGATGAAGAGCAGTCAAACTGATTTATAAGAGGATGAAGAGCAGTCAAACTGCTTTATAAAAGGATGAAGAGCAGTCAAACTGTTTTATAAGAGGATGAAGAGCAGTCAAACTGATTTATAATCGGACGAAGAGCAGTCAAACTGATTTATAATCGGACGAAGAGCAGTCAAACGGTTTTATAAGAGGATGAAGAGCAGTCAAATTGATTTATAAGAGGATGAAGAGCAGTCAAACGGTTTTATAAGAGGATGAAGAGCAGTCAAATTGATTTATAAGAGGATGAAGAGCAGTCAAACTGATTTATAAGAGGATGAAGAGCAGTCAAACTGCTTTATAAAAGGCTGAAGAGCAGTCAAACTGATTTATAATCGGACGAAGAGCAGTCAATGATCGGACGAAGAGCAGTCAAACTCTTCTATAGGAGGATGAAGCGCAGTCAAACTGTTTTACACGACGATGTAGAGCAGTCAGACTGGTTTACAAGAGGATGAAGAGCAGTCAACCTGTTTTACAAGAGGATGAAGAGCAGTCAAACTGTTTTATAAGAGAATGAAGAGCAGTCTAACTGCTTTATAAAAGGATGAAGAGCAGTCAAACTGTTTTATAAGAGGATGAAGAGCAGTCAAACTGCTTTATAAAAGGCTGAAGAGCAGTCTAACTGCTTTATAAAAGGATGAAGAGCAGTCAAACTGTTTTATAAGAGGACGAAGAGCAGTCAAACTGAATTATAATCGGATGAAGAGCAGTCAAACTGATTTATAAGAGGATGAAGAGCAGTCAAACTGCTTTATAAAAGGATGAAGAGCAGTCAAACTGTTTTATAAGAGGATGAAGAGCAGTCAAACTGATTTATAATCGGACGAAGAGCAGTCAAACTGATTTATAATCGGACGAAGAGCAGTCAAACGGTTTTATAAGAGGATGAAGAGCAGTCAAATTGATTTATAAGAGGATGAAGAGCAGTCAAACTGCTTTATAAAAGGATGAAGAGAAGTCAAACTGTTTTATAAGAGGACGAAGAGCAGTCAAACTGATTTATAAGAGGATGAAGAGCAGTCAAACTGATTTATAAGAGGATGAAGAGCAGTGAAACTGCTTTATAAAACGATGAAGAGCAGTCAAACTGTTTTATAAGAGGACGAAGAGCAGTCAAACTGATTTATAAGAGGATGAAGAGCAGTCAAACTTATTTATAAGATGATGAAGAGCAGTCAAACTGCTTTATAAAAGGATGAAGAGCAGTCAAACTGATTTATAAACGGACGAAGAGCAGTCAATAATCGGACGAAGAGCAGCCAAACTGTTCTATAGGAGGATGAAGCGCAGTCAAACTGTTTTACACGAGGATGTAGAGCAGTCAGACTGGTTTACAAGAGTATGAAGAGCAGTCAACCTGTTTTACAAGAGGTTGAAGAGCAGTAAAACTGTTTTATAAGAGGATGAAGAGCAGTCAAACTGATTTATAAGAGGATAAAGAGCAGTCAAACTGCTTTATAAAAGGATGAAGAGCAGTCAAACTGTTTTATAAGCAGACGAAGAGCAGTCAAACTGATTTATAATTGGACGAAGAGCAGTCAAACTAATTTATAAAAGTATGAAGAGAAGTCAAACTGTTTTATAAGCGGATGAACCGCAGTCAAACTGATTTGTAATCGGACGAAGAGCAGTCAAACTGTTCTATAGGAGGATGAAGCGCAGTCAAACTGGTTTATATGAGGATGAAGAGCAGTCAAACTGCTTTATAAGAGGATGAAGAGCTGTCAAACTGTTCTATACGAGGATGAAGCGCAGTCAAACTGGTTTATAGGAGGATGAAGAGCAGTCAAACTATTTTATAAGAGGATGAAGAGCAGTCAAACTGATTTATAATCCGACGAAGAGCAGTCAAACTGTTCTATAGGAGGATGAAGCGCAGTCAAACTGGTTTATAGGAGGATGAAGAGCAGTCAAACTGCTTTATAGGAGGATGAAGAGCAGTCAAACTGCTTTATAAAACGATGAAGAGCAGTCCAACTGTTTTATAAGAGGACGAAGAGCAGTCAAACTGATTTATAAGAGGATGAAGAGCAGTCAAACTCATTTATAAGAGGATGAAGAGCAGTCAAACTGATTTATAAGAGGAAGAAGAGCAGTCAAACTGCTTTATAAAAGGCTGAAGAGCAGTCAAACTGATTTATAATCGGACGAAGAGCAGTCAATGATCGGACGAAGAGCAGTCAAACTCTTCTATAAGAGGATGAAGCGCAGTCAAACTGTTTTACACGAGGATGTAGAGCAGTCAGACTGGTTTACAAGAGGATGAAGAGCAGTCAACCTGTTTTACAAGAGGATGAAGAGCAGTCAAACTGTTTTATAAGAGAATGAAGAGCAGTCTAACTGCTTTATAAAAGGATGAAGAGCAGTCAAATTGTTTTATAAGAGGACGAAGAGCAGTCAAACTGAATTATAATCGGATGAAGAGCAGTCAAACTGATTTATAAGAGGATGAAGAGCAGTCAAACTGCTTTATAAAAGGATGAAGAGCAGTCAAACTGTTTTATAAGAGGACGAAGAGCAGTCAAACTGTTTTATAAGCGGACGAACAGCAGTCAAACTGATTTATAATCGGACGAAGAGCAGTCAAACTGATTTATAATCGGACGAAGAGCAGTCAAACGGTTTTATAAGAGGATGAAGAGCAGCCAAATTGATTTATAAGAGGATGAAGAGCAGTCAAACGGTTTTATAAGAGGATGAAGAGCAGTCAAATTGATTTTTAAGAGGATGAAGAGGAGTCAAACTGATTTATAATCGGACGAAGAGCAGTCAAACTGATTTATAATCGGACGAAGAGCAGTCAAACGGTTTTATAAGAGGATGAAGAGCAGTCAAATTGATTTATAAGAGGATGAAGAGCAGTCAAACGGTTTTATAAGAGGATGAAGAGCAGTCAAATTGATTTATAAGAGGATGAAGAGCAGTCAAACTGATTAATAAGAGGATGAAGAGCAGTCAAACTGCTTTATAAAAGGCTGAAGAGCAGTCAAACTGATTTATAATCGGACGAAGAGCAGTCAATGATCGGACGAAGAGCAGTCAAACTCTTCTATAGGAGGATGAAGCGCAGTCAAACTGTTTTACACGAGGATGTAGAGCAGTCAGACTGGTTTACAAGAGGATGAAGAGCAGTCAACCTGTTTTACAAGAGGATGAAGAGCAGTCAAACTGTTTTATAAGAGAATGAAGAGCAGTCTAACTGCTTTATAAAAGGATGAAGAGCAGTCAAACTGTTTTATAAGAGGATGAAGAGCAGTTAAACTGCTTTATAAAAGGCTGAAGAGCAGTCTAACTGCTTTATAAAAGGATGAAGAGCAGTCAAACTCTTTTATAAGAGGACGAAGAGCAGTCAAACTGAATTATAATCGGATGAAGAGCAGTCAAACTGATTTATAAGAGGATGAAGAGCAGTCAAACTGCTTTATAAAAGGATGAAGAGCAGTCAAACTGTTTTATAAGAGGATGAAGAGCAGTCAAACTGATTTATAATCGGACGAAGAGCAGTCAAACTGATTTATAATCGGACGAAGAGCAGTCAAACGGTTTTATAAGAGGATGAAGAGCAGTCAAATTGATTTATAAGAGGATGAAGAGCAGTCAAACGGTTTTATAAGAGGATGAAGAGCAGTCAAATTGATTTATAAGAGGATGAAGAGCAGTCAAACTGATTTATAAGAGGATGAAGAGCAGTCAAACTGCTTTATAAAAGGCTGAAGAGCAGTCAAACTGATTTATAATCGGACGAAGAGCAGTCAATGATCGGACGAAGAGCAGTCAAACTCTTCTATAGGAGGATGAAGCGCAGTCAAACTGTTTTACACGACGATGTAGAGCAGTCAGACTGGTTTACAAGAGGATGAAGAGCAGTCAACCTGTTTTACAAGAGGATGAAGAGCAGTCAAACTGTTTTATAAGAGAATGAAGAGCAGTCTAACTGCTTTATAAAAGGATGAAGAGCAGTCAAACTGTTTTATAAGAGGATGAAGAGCAGTCAAACTGCTTTATAAAAGGCTGAAGAGCAGTCTAACTGCTTTATAAAAGGATGAAGAGCAGTCAAACTGTTTTATAAGAGGACGAAGAGCAGTCAAACTGAATTATAATCGGATGAAGAGCAGTCAAACTGATTTATAAGAGGATGAAGAGCAGTCAAACTGCTTTATAAAAGGATGAAGAGCAGTCAAACTGTTTTATAAGAGGATGAAGAGCAGTCAAACTGATTTATAATCGGACGAAGAGCAGTCAAACTGATTTATAATCGGACGAAGAGCAGTCAAACGGTTTTATAAGAGGATGAAGAGCAGTCAAATTGATTTATAAGAGGATGAAGAGCAGTCAAACTGCTTTATAAAAGGATGAAGAGAAGTCAAACTGTTTTATAAGAGGACGAAGAGCAGTCAAACTGATTTATAAGAGGATGAAGAGCAGTCAAACTGATTTATAAGAGGATGAAGAGCAGTGAAACTGCTTTATAAAACGATGAAGAGCAGTCAAACTGTTTTATAAGAGGACGAAGAGCAGTCAAACTGATTTATAAGAGGATGAAGAGCAGTCAAACTTATTTATAAGATGATGAAGAGCAGTCAAACTGCTTTATAAAAGGATGAAGAGCAGTCAAACTGATTTATAAACGGACGAAGAGCAGTCAATAATCGGACGAAGAGCAGCCAAACTGTTCTATAGGAGGATGAAGCGCAGTCAAACTGTTTTACACGAGGATGTAGAGCAGTCAGACTGGTTTACAAGAGTATGAAGAGCAGTCAACCTGTTTTACAAGAGGTTGAAGAGCAGTAAAACTGTTTTATAAGAGGATGAAGAGCAGTCAAACTGATTTATAAGAGGATAAAGAGCAGTCAAACTGCTTTATAAAAGGATGAAGAGCAGTCAAACTGTTTTATAAGCAGACGAAGAGCAGTCAAACTGATTTATAATTGGACGAAGAGCAGTCAAACTAATTTATAAAAGTATGAAGAGAAGTCAAAATGTTTTATAAGCGGATGAACCGCAGTCAAACTGATTTGTAATCGGACGAAGAGCAGTCAAACTGTTCTATAGGAGGATGAAGCGCAGTCAAACTGGTTTATATGAGGATGAAGAGCAGTCAAACTGCTTTATAAGAGGATGAAGAGCTGTCAAACTGTTCTATACGAGGATGAAGCGCAGTCAAACTGGTTTATAGGAGGATGAAGAGCAGTCAAACTATTTTATAAGAGGATGAAGAGCAGTCAAACTGATTTATAATCCGACGAAGAGCAGTCAAACTGTTCTATAGGAGGATGAAGCGCAGTCAAACTGGTTTATAGGAGGATGAAGAGCAGTCAAACTGCTTTATAGGAGGATGAAGAGCAGTCAAACTGCTTTATAAAACGATGAAGAGCAGTCCAACTGTTTTATAAGAGGACGAAGAGCAGTCAAACTGATTTATAAGAGGATGAAGAGCAGTCAAACTCATTTATAAGAGGATGAAGAGCAGTCAAACTGCTTTATAAAAGGCTGAAGAGCAGTCAAACTGATTTATAATCGGACGAAGAGCAGTCAATGATCGGACGAAGAGCAGTCAAACTCTTCTATAGGAGGATGAAGCGCAGTCAAATTGATTTATAAGAGGATGAAGAGCAGTCAAACTGCTTTATAAAAGGATGAAGAGAAGTCAAACTGTTTTATAAGAGGACGAAGAGCAGTCAAACTGATTTATAAGAGGATGAAGAGCAGTCAAACTGATTTATAAGAGGATGAAGAGCAGTCAAACTGCTTTATAAAACGATGAAGAGCAGTCAAACTGTTTTATAAGAGGACGAAGAGCGGTCAAACTGATTTATAAGAGGATGAAGAGCAGTCAAACTGCTTTATAAAAGGATGAAGAGCAGTCACACTGATTTATAAACGGACGAAGAGCAGTCACTAATCGGACGAAGAGCAGCCAAACTGTTCTATAGGAGGATGAAGCGCAGTCAAACTGTTTTACACGAGGATGTAGAGCAGTCAGACTGGTTTACAAGAGGTTGAAGAGCAGTAAAACTGTTTCATAAGAGGATGAAGAGCAGTCAAACTGAATTATAAGAGGATGAAGAGCAGTCAAACTGCTTTATAAAAGGATGAAGAGCAGTCAAACTGTTTTATAAGCAGACGAAGAGCAGTCAAACTGATTTATAATCGGACGAAGAGCAGTCAAACTGATTTATAAAAGTATGAAGAGCAGTCAAACTGTTTTATAAGCAGACGAAGAGCAGTCAAACTGATTTATAATCGGACGAAGAGCAGTCAAACTGATTTATAAAAGGATGAAGAGCAGTCAAACTGTTTTATAAGCAGACGAAGAGCAGTCAAACTGATTTATAATCGGATGAAGAGCAGTCAAACTTATTTATAAGATGATGAAGAGCAGTCAAACTGCTTTATAAAAGGATGAAGAGCAGTCAAACTGATTTATAAACGGACGAAGAGCAGTCAATAATCGGACGAAGAGCAGCCAAACTGTTCTATAGGAGGATGAAGCGCAGTCAAACTGTTTTACACGAGGATGTAGAGCAGTCAGACTGGTTTACAAGAGTATGAAGAGCAGTCAACCTGTTTTACAAGAGGTTGAAGAGCAGTAAAACTGTTTTATAAGAGGATGAAGAGCAGTCAAACTGATTTATAAGAGGATAAAGAGGAGTCAAACTGCTTTATAAAAGGATGAAGAGCAGTCAAACTGTTTTATAAGCAGACGAAGAGCAGTCAAACTGATTTATAATTGGACGAAGAGCAGTCAAACTAATTTATAAAAGTATGAAGAGAAGTCAAACTGTTTTATAAGCGGATGAACCGCAGTCAAACTGATTTATAATCGGACGAAGAGCAGTCAAACTGTTCTATAGGAGGATGAAGCGCAGTCAAACTGGTTTATATGAGGATGAAGAGCAGTCAAACTGCTTTATAAGAGGATGAAGAGCTGTCAAACTGTTCTATACGAGAATGAAGCGCAGTCAAACTGGTTTATAGGAGGATGAAGAGCAGTCAAACTATTTTATAAGAGGATGAAGAGCAGTCAAACTGATTTATAATCCGACGAAGAGCAGTCAAACTGTTCTATAGGAGGATGAAGCGCAGTCAAACTGGTTTATAGGAGGATGAAGAGCAGTCAAACTGCTTTATAGGAGGATGAAGAGCAGTCAAACTGCTTTATAAAACGATGAAGAGCAGTCCAACTGTTTTATAAGAGGACGAAGAGCAGTCAAACTGATTTATAAGAGGATGAAGAGCAGTCAAACTCATTTATAAGAGGATGAAGAGCAGTCAAACTGCTTTATAAAAGGCTGAAGAGCAGTCAAACTGATTTATAATCGGACGAAGAGCAGTCAATGATCGGACGAAGAGCAGTCAAACTCTTCTATAGGAGGATGAAGCGCAGTCAAATTGATTTATAAGAGGATGAAGAGCAGTCAAACTGCTTTATAAAAGGATGAAGAGAAGTCAAACTGTTTTATAAGAGGACGAAGAGCAGTCAAACTGATTTATAAGAGGATGAAGAGCAGTCAAACTGATTTATAAGAGGATGAAGAGCAGTCAAACTGCTTTATAAAACGATGAAGAGCAGTCAAACTGTTTTATAAGAGGAAGAAGAGCGGTCAAACTGATTTATAAGAGGATGAAGAGCAGTCAAACTGCTTTATAAAAGGATGAAGAGCAGTCACACTGATTTATAAACGGACGAAGAGCAGTCACTAATCGGACGAAGAGCAGCCAAACTGTTCTATAGGAGGATGAAGCGCAGTCAAACTGTTTTACACGAGGATGTAGAGCAGTCAGAATGGTTTACAAGAGGTTGAAGAGCAGTAAAACTGTTTCATAAGAGGATGAAGAGCAGTCAAACTGAATTATAAGAGGATGAAGAGCAGTCAAACTGCTTTATAAAAGGATGAAGAGCAGTCAAACTGTTTTATAAGCAGACGAAGAGCAGTCAAACTGATTTATAATCGGACGAAGAGCAGTCAAACTGATTTATAAAAGTATGAAGAGCAGTCAAACTGTTTTATAAGCGGATGAACCGCAGTCAAACTGATTTATAATCGGACGAAGAGCAGTCAAACTGATTTATAAGAAGATGAAGAGCAGTCAAACTGCTTTATAAGAGGATGAAGAGCAGTCAAACTGTTCTATAGGAGGATGAAGCGCAGTCAAACTGGTTTATAGGAGGATGAAGAGCAGTCAAACTGCTTTATAAGAGGATGAAGAGCAGTCAAACTGTTCTATACGAGGATGAAGCGCAGTCAAACTGGTTTATAGGAGGATGAAGAGCAGTCAAACTATTTTATAAGAGGATGAAGAGCAGTCAAACTGATTTATAATCCGACGAAGAGCAGTCAAACTGTTCTATAGGAGGATGAAGCGCAGTCAAACTGGTTTATAGGAGGATGAAGAGCAGTCAAACTGCTTTATAGGAGGATGAAGAGCAGTCAAACTGCTTTATAAAACGATGAAGAGCAGTCCAACTGTTTTATAAGAGGACGAAGAGCAGTCAAACTGATTTGTAAGAGGATGAAGAGCAGTCAAACTGATTTATAAGAGGAAGAAGAGCAGTCAAACTGCTTTATAAAAGGCTGAAGAGCAGTCAAACTGATTTATAATCGGACGAAGAGCAGTCAATGATCGGACGAAGAGCAGTCAAACTCCTTTATAAAAGGCTGAAGAGCAGTCAAACTGATTTATAATCGGACGAAGAGCAGTCAATGATCGGACGAAGAGCAGTCAAACTCTTCTATAGGAGGATGAAGCGCAGTCAAACTGTTTTACACGAGGATGTAGAGCAGTCAGACTGGTTTACAATAGGATGAAGAGCAGTCAACCTGTTTTACAAGAGGATGAAGAGCAGTCAAACTGTTTTATAAGAGAATGAAGAGCAGTCTAACTGCTTTATAAAAGGATGAAGAGCAGTCAAACTGTTTTATAAGAGGACGAAGAGCAGTCAAACTGAATTATAATCGGATGAAGAGCAGTCAAACTGATTTATAAGAGGATGAAGAGCAGTCAAACTGCTTTATAAAAGGATGAAGAGCAGTCAAACTGTTTTATAAGAGGACGAAGAGCAGTCAAACTGTTTTATAAGCGGACGAACAGCAGTCAAACTGATTTATAATCGGACGAAGAGCAGTCAAATTGATTCATAATCGGACGAAGAGCAGTCAAACGGTTTTATAAGAGGATGAAGAGCAGTCAAATTGATTTATAAGAGGCTGAAGAGCAGTCAAACGGTTTTATAAGAGGATGAAGAGCAGTCAAATTGATTTATAAGAGGATGAAGAGCAGTCAAACTGATTTATAATCGGACGAAGAGCAGTCAAACTGATTTATAATCGGACGAAGAGCAGTCAAACTGATTTATAATCGGACGAAGAGCAGTCAAACTGATTTATAATCGGACGAAGAGCAATCAAACGGTTTTATAAGAGGATGAAGAGCAGTCAAATTTATTTATAAGAGGATGAAGAGCAGTCAAACGGTTTTATAAGAGGATGAAGAGCAGTCAAATTGATTTATAAGAGGATGAAGAGCAGTCAAACTGATTTATAAGAGGATGAAGAGCAGTCAAACTGCTTTATAAAAGGCTGAAGAGCAGTCAAACTGATTTATAATCGGACGAAGAGCAGTCAATGATCGGACGAAGAGCAGTCAAACTCTTCTATAGGAGGATGAAGCGCAGTCAAACTGTTTTACACGAGGATGTAGAGCAGTCAGACTGGTTTACAAGAGGATGAAGAGCAGTCAACCTGTTTTACAAGAGGATGAAGAGCAGTCAAACTGTTTTATAAGAGAATGAAGAGCAGTCTAACTGCTTTATAAAAGGATGAAGAGCAGTCAAACTGTTTTATAAGAGGATGAAGAGCAGTCAAAATGCTTTATAAAAGGCTGAAGAGCAGTCTAACTGCTTTATAAAAAGATGAAGAGCAGTCAAACTGCTTTATAAGAGGACGAAGAGCAGTCAAACTGAATTATAATCGGATGAAGAGCAGTCAAACTGATTTATAAGAGGATGAAGAGCAGTCAAATTGCTTTATAAAAGGATGAAGAGCAGTCAAACTGTTTTATAAGAGGATGAAGAGCAGTCAAACTGATTTATAATCGGACGAAGAGCAGTCAAACTGATTTATAATCGGACGAAGAGCAGTCAAACGGTTTTATAAGAGGATGAAGAGCAATCAAATTGATTTATAAGAGGATGAAGAGCAGTCAAACGGTTTTATAAGAGGATGAAGAGCAGTCAAATTGATTTATAAGAGGATGAAGAGCAGTCAAACTGATTTATAATCGGACGAAGAGCAGTCAATGATCGGACGAAGAGCAGTCAAACTCTTCTATAGGAGGATGAAGCGCAGTCAAACTGTTTTACACGAGGATGTAGAGCAGTCATGAAGCGCAGTCAAACTGTTTTACACAAGGATGTAGAGCAGTCAGACTGGTTTACAAGAGTATGAAGAGCAGTCAACCTGTTTTACAAGAGGTTGAAGAGCAGTCAAACTGTTTTATAAGAGGATGAAGAGCAGTCAAACTGAATTATAAGAGGATGAAGAGCAGTCAAACTGCTTTATAAAAGGATGAAGAGCAGTCAAACTGTTTTATAAGCAGACGAAGAGCAGTCAAACTGATTTATAATCGGACGAAGAGCAGTCAAACTGATTTATAAAAGTATGAAGAGCAGTCAAACTGTTTTATAAGCGGATGAACCGCAGTCAAACTGATTTATAATCGGACGAAGAGCAGTCAAACTGATTTATAAGAGGATGAAGAGCAGTCAAACTGCTTTATAAGAGGATGAAGAGCAGTCAAACTGTTCTATAGGAGGATGAAGCGCAGTCAAACTGGTTTATAGGAGGATGAAGAGCAGTCAAACTGCTTTATAAGAGGATGAAGAGCAGTCAAACTGTTCTATACGAGGATGAAGCGCAGTCAAACTGGTTTATAGGAGGATGAAGAGCAGTCAAACTATTTTATAAGAGGATGAAGAGCAGTCAAACTGATTTATAATCCGACGAAGAGCAGTCAAACTGTTCTATAGGAGGATGAAGCGCAGTCAAACTGGTTTATAGGAGGATGAAGAGCAGTCAAACTGCTTTATAGGAGGATGAAGAGCAGTCAAACTGCTTTATAAAACGATGAAGAGCAGTCCAACTGTTTTATAAGAGGACGAAGAGCAGTCAAACTGATTTGTAAGAGGATGAAGAGCAGTCAAACTGATTTATAAGAGGAAGAAGAGCAGTCAAACTGCTTTATAAAAGGCTGAAGAGCAGTCAAACTGATTTATAATCGGACGAAGAGCAGTCAAACTCTTCTATAAGAGGATGAAGCGCAGTCAAACTGTTTTACACGAGGATGTAGAGCAGTCAGACTGGTTTACAAGAGGATGAAGAGCAGTCAACCTGTTTTACAAGAGGATGAAGAGCAGTCAAACTGTTTTATAAGAGAATGAAGAGCAGTCTAACTGCTTTATAAAAGGATGAAGAGCAGTCAAATTGTTTTATAAGAGGACGAAGAGCAGTCAAACTGAATTATAATCGGATGAAGAGCAGTCAAACTGATTTATAAGAGGATGAAGAGCAGTCAAACTGCTTTATAAAAGGATGAAGAGCAGTCAAACTGTTTTATAAGAGGACGAAGAGCAGTCAAACTGTTTTATAAGCGGACGAACAGCAGTCAAACTGATTTATAATCGGACGAAGAGCAGTCAAACTGATTTATAATCGGACGAAGAGCAGTCAAACGGTTTTATAAGAGGATGAAGAGCAGCCAAATTGATTTATAAGAGGATGAAGAGCAGTCAAACGGTTTTATAAGAGGATGAAGAGCAGTCAAATTGATTTTTAAGAGGATGAAGAGGAGTCAAACTGATTTATAATCGGACGAAGAGCAGTCAAACTGATTTATAATCGGACGAAGAGCAGTCAAACGGTTTTATAAGAGGATGAAGAGCAGTCAAATTGATTTATAAGAGGATGAAGAGCAGTCAAACGGTTTTATAAGAGGATGAAGAGCAGTCAAATTGATTTATAAGAGGATGAAGAGCAGTCAAACTGATTAATAAGAGGATGAAGAGCAGTCAAACTGCTTTATAAAAGGCTGAAGAGCAGTCAAACTGATTTATAATCGGACGAAGAGCAGTCAATGATCGGACGAAGAGCAGTCAAACTCTTCTATAGGAGGATGAAGCGCAGTCAAACTGTTTTACACGAGGATGTAGAGCAGTCAGACTGGTTTACAAGAGGATGAAGAGCAGTCAACCTGTTTTACAAGAGGATGAAGAGCAGTCAAACTGTTTTATAAGAGAATGAAGAGCAGTCTAACTGCTTTATAAAAGGATGAAGAGCAGTCAAACTGTTTTATAAGAGGATGAAGAGCAGTTAAACTGCTTTATAAAAGGCTGAAGAGCAGTCTAACTGCTTTATAAAAGGATGAAGAGCAGTCAAACTCTTTTATAAGAGGACGAAGAGCAGTCAAACTGAATTATAATCGGATGAAGAGCAGTCAAACTGATTTATAAGAGGATGAAGAGCAGTCAAACTGCTTTATAAAAGGATGAAGAGCAGTCAAACTGTTTTATAAGAGGATGAAGAGCAGTCAAACTGATTTATAATCGGACGAAGAGCAGTCAAACTGATTTATAATCGGACGAAGAGCAGTCAAACGGTTTTATAAGAGGATGAAGAGCAGTCAAATTGATTTATAAGAGGATGAAGAGCAGTCAAACGGTTTTATAAGAGGATGAAGAGCAGTCAAATTGATTTATAAGAGGATGAAGAGCAGTCAAACTGATTTATAAGAGGATGAAGAGCAGTCAAACTGCTTTATAAAAGGCTGAAGACTAGTCAAACTGATTTATAATCGGACGAAGAGCAGTCAATGATCGGACGAAGAGCAGTCAAACTCTTCTATAGGAGGATGAAGCGCAGTCAAACTGTTTTACACGACGATGTAGAGCAGTCAGACTGGTTTACAAGAGGATGAAGAGCAGTCAACCTGTTTTACAAGAGGATGAAGAGCAGTCAAACTGTTTTATAAGAGAATGAAGAGCAGTCTAACTGCTTTATAAAAGGATGAAGAGCAGTCAAACTGTTTTATAAGAGGATGAAGAGCAGTCAAACTGCTTTATAAAAGGCTGAAGAGCAGTCTAACTGCTTTATAAAAGGATGAAGAGCAGTCAAACTGTTTTATAAGAGGACGAAGAGCAGTCAAACTGAATTATAATCGGATGAAGAGCAGTCAAACTGATTTATAAGAGGATGAAGAGCAGTCAAACTGCTTTATAAAAGGATGAAGAGCAGTCAAACTGTTTTATAAGAGGATGAAGAGCAGTCAAACTGATTTATAATCGGACGAAGAGCAGTCAAACTGATTTATAATCGGACGAAGAGCAGTCAAACGGTTTTATAAGAGGATGAAGAGCAGTCAAATTGATTTATAAGAGGATGAAGAGCAGTCAAACTGCTTTATAAAAGGATGAAGAGAAGTCAAACTGTTTTATAAGAGGACGAAGAGCAGTCAAACTGATTTATAAGAGGATGAAGAGCAGTCAAACTGATTTATAAGAGGATGAAGAGCAGTGAAACTGCTTTATAAAACGATGAAGAGCAGTCAAACTGTTTTATAAGAGGACGAAGAGCAGTCAAACTGATTTATAAGAGGATGAAGAGCAGTCAAACTTATTTATAAGATGATGAAGAGCAGTCAAACTGCTTTATAAAAGGATGAAGAGCAGTCAAACTGATTTATAAACGGACGAAGAGCAGTCAATAATCGGACGAAGAGCAGCCAAACTGTTCTATAGGAGGATGAAGCGCAGTCAAACTGTTTTACACGAGGATGTAGAGCAGTCAGACTGGTTTACAAGAGTATGAAGAGCAGTCAACCTGTTTTACAAGAGGTTGAAGAGCAGTAAAACTGTTTTATAAGAGGATGAAGAGCAGTCAAACTGATTTATAAGAGGATAAAGAGCAGTCAAACTGCTTTATAAAAGGATGAAGAGCAGTCAAACTGTTTTATAAGCAGACGAAGAGCAGTCAAACTGATTTATAATTGGACGAAGAGCAGTCAAACTAATTTATAAAAGTATGAAGAGAAGTCAAACTGTTTTATAAGCGGATGAACCGCAGTCAAACTGATTTATAATCGGACGAAGAGCAGTCAAACTGTTCTATAGGAGGATGAAGCGCAGTCAAACTGGTTTATATGAGGATGAAGAGCAGTCAAACTGCTTTATAAGAGGATGAAGAGCTGTCAAACTGTTCTATACGAGGATGAAGCGCAGTCAAACTGGTTTATAGGAGGATGAAGAGCAGTCAAACTATTTTATAAGAGGATGAAGAGCAGTCAAACTGATTTATAATCCGACGAAGAGCAGTCAAACTGTTCTATAGGAGGATGAAGCGCAGTCAAACTGGTTTATAGGAGGATGAAGAGCAGTCAAACTGCTTTATAGGAGGATGAAGAGCAGTCAAACTGCTTTATAAAACGATGAAGAGCAGTCCAACTGTTTTATAAGAGGACGAAGAGCAGTCAAACTGATTTATAAGAGGATGAAGAGCAGTCAAACTCATTTATAAGAGGATGAAGAGCAGTCAAACTGCTTTATAAAAGGCTGAAGAGCAGTCAAACTGATTTATAATCGGACGAAGAGCAGTCAATGATCGGACGAAGAGCAGTCAAACTCTTCTATAGGAGGATGAAGCGCAGTCAAATTGATTTATAAGAGGATGAAGAGCAGTCAAACTGCTTTATAAAAGGATGAAGAGAAGTCAAACTGTTTTATAAGAGGACGAAGAGCAGTCAAACTGATTTATAAGAGGATGAAGAGCAGTCAAACTGATTTATAAGAGGATGAAGAGCAGTCAAACAGTTTTATAAGAGGACGAAGAGCGGTCAAACTGATTTATAAGAGGATGAAGAGCAGTCAAACTGCTTTATAAAAGGATGAAGAGCAGTCACACTGATTTATAAACGGACGAAGAGCAGTCACTAATCGGACGAAGAGCAGCCAAACTGTTCTATAGGAGGATGAAGCGCAGTCAAACTGTTTTACACGAGGATGTAGAGCAGTCAGACTGGTTTACAAGAGGTTGAAGAGCAGTAAAACTGTTTCATAAGAGGATGAAGAGCAGTCAAACTGAATTATAAGAGGATGAAGAGCAGTCAAACTGCTTTATAAAAGGATGAAGAGCAGTCAAACTGTTTTATAAGCAGACGAAGAGCAGTCAAACTGATTTATAATCGGACGAAGAGCAGTCAAACTGATTTATAAAAGTATGAAGAGCAGTCAAACTGTTTTATAAGCAGACGAAGAGCAGTCAAACTGATTTATAATCGGACGAAGAGCAGTCAAACTGCTTTATAAAAGGATGAAGAGCAGTCAAACTGTTTTATAAGCAGACGAAGAGCAGTCAAACTGATTTATAATCGGATGAAGAGCAGTCAAACTTATTTATAAGATGATGAAGAGCAGTCAAACTGCTTTATAAAAGGATGAAGAGCAGTCAAACTGATTTATAAACGGACGAAGAGCAGTCAATAATCGGACGAAGAGCAGCCAAACTGTTCTATAGGAGGATGAAGCGCAGTCAAACTGTTTTACACGAGGATGTAGAGCAGTCAGACTGGTTTACAAGAGTATGAAGAGCAGTCAACCTGTTTTACAAGAGGTTGAAGAGCAGTAAAACTGTTTTATAAGAGGATGAAGAGCAGTCAAACTGATTTATAAGAGGATAAAGAGGAGTCAAACTGCTTTATAAAAGGATGAAGAGCAGTCAAACTGTTTTATAAGCAGACGAAGAGCAGTCAAACTGATTTATAATTGGACGAAGAGCAGTCAAACTAATTTATAAAAGTATGAAGAGAAGTCAAACTGTTTTATAAGCGGATGAACCGCAGTCAAACTGATTTATAATCGGACGAAGAGCAGTCAAACTGTTCTATAGGAGGATGAAGCGCAGTCAAACTGGTTTATATGAGGATGAAGAGCAGTCAAACTGCTTTATAAGAGGATGAAGAGCTGTCAAACTGTTCTATACGAGGATGAAGCGCAGTCAAACTGGTTTATAGGAGGATGAAGAGCAGTCAAACTATTTTATAAGAGGATGAAGAGCAGTCAAACTGATTTATAATCCGACGAAGAGCAGTCAAACTGTTCTATAGGAGGATGAAGCGCAGTCAAACTGGTTTATAGGAGGATGAAGAGCAGTCAAACTGCTTTATAGGAGGATGAAGAGCAGTCAAACTGCTTTATAAAACGATGAAGAGCAGTCCAACTGTTTTATAAGAGGACGAAGAGCAGTCAAACTGATTTATAAGAGGATGAAGAGCAGTCAAACTCATTTATAAGAGGATGAAGAGCAGTCAAACTGCTTTATAAAAGGCTGAAGAGCAGTCAAACTGATTTATAATCGGACGAAGAGCAGTCAATGATCGGACGAAGAGCAGTCAAACTCTTCTATAGGAGGATGAAGCGCAGTCAAATTGATTTATAAGAGGATGAAGAGCAGTCAAACTGCTTTATAAAAGGATGAAGAGAAGTCAAACTGTTTTATAAGAGGACGAAGAGCAGTCAAACTGATTTATAAGAGGATGAAGAGCAGTCAAACTGCTTTATAAAAGGATGAAGAGCAGTCACACTGATTTATAAACGGACGAAGAGCAGTCACTAATCGGACGAAGAGCAGCCAAACTGTTCTATAGGAGGATGAAGCGCAGTCAAACTGTTTTACACGAGGATGTAGAGCAGTCAGACTGGTTTACAAGAGGTTGAAGAGCAGTAAAACTGTTTCATAAGAGGATGAAGAGCAGTCAAACTGAATTACAAGAGGATGAAGAGCAGTCAAACTGCTTTATAAAAGGATGAAGAGCAGTCAAACTGTTTTATAAGCAGACGAAGAGCAGTCAAACTGATTTATAATCGGACGAAGAGCAGTCAAACTGATTTATAAAAGTATGAAGAGCAGTCAAACTGTTTTATAAGCGGATGAACCGCAGTCAAACTGATTTATAATCGGACGAAGAGCAGTCAAACTGATTTATAAGAGGATGAAGAGCAGTCAAACTGCTTTATAAGAGGATGAAGAGCAGTCAAACTGTTCTATAGGAGGATGAAGCGCAGTCAAACTGGTTTATAGGAGGATGAAGAGCAGTCAAACTGATTTATAAGAGGAAGAAGAGCAGTCAAACTGCTTTATAAAAGGCTGAAGAGCAGTCAAACTGATTTATAATCGGACGAAGAGCAGTCAATGATCGGACGAAGAGCAGTCAAACTCCTTTATAAAAGGCTGAAGAGCAGTCAAACTGATTTATAATCGGACGAAGAGCAGTCAATGATCGGACGAAGAGCAGTCAAACTCTTCTATAGGAGGATGAAGCGCAGTCAAACTGTTTTACACGAGGATGTAGAGCAGTCAGACTGGTTTACAATAGGATGAAGAGCAGTCAACCTGTTTTACAAGAGGATGAAGAGCAGTCAAACTGTTTTATAAGAGAATGAAGAGCAGTCTAACTGCTTTATAAAAGGATGAAGAGCAGTCAAACTGTTTTATAAGAGGACGAAGAGCAGTCAAACTGAATTATAATCGGATGAAGAGCAGTCAAACTGATTTATAAGAGGATGAAGAGCAGTCAAACTGCTTTATAAAAGGATGAAGAGCAGTCAAACTGTTTTATAAGAGGACGAAGAGCAGTCAAACTGTTTTATAAGCGGACGAACAGCAGTCAAACTGATTTATAATCGGACGAAGAGCAGTCAAATTGATTCATAATCGGACGAAGAGCAGTCAAACGGTTTTATAAGAGGATGAAGAGCAGTCAAATTGATTTATAAGAGGCTGAAGAGCAGTCAAACGGTTTTATAAGAGGATGAAGAGCAGTCAAATTGATTTATAAGAGGATGAAGAGCAGTCAAACTGATTTATAATCGGACGAAGAGCAGTCAAACTGATTTATAATCGGACGAAGAGCAGTCAAACGGTTTTATAAGAGGATGAAGAGCAGTCAAATTGATTTATAAGAGGATGAAGAGCAGTCAAACTGCTTTATAAAAGGATGAAGAGAAGTCAAACTGTTTTATAAGAGGACGAAGAGCAGTCAAACTGTTTTATAAGAGGACGAAGAGCAGTCAAACTGTTTTATAAGCGGACGAACAGCAGTCAAACTGATTTATAATCGGACGAAGAGCAGTCAAACTGATTTATAATCGGACGAAGAGCAATCAAACGGTTTTATAAGAGGATGAAGAGCAGTCAAATTTATTTATAAGAGGATGAAGAGCAGTCAAACGGTTTTATAAGAGGATGAAGAGCAGTCAAATTGATTTATAAGAGGATGAAGAGCAGTCAAACTGATTTATAAGAGGATGAAGAGCAGTCAAACTGCTTTATAAAAGGCTGAAGAGCAGTCAAACTGATTTATAATCGGACGAAGAGCAGTCAATGATCGGACGAAGAGCAGTCAAACTCTTCTATAGGAGGATGAAGCGCAGTCAAACTGTTTTACACGAGGATGTAGAGCAGTCAGACTGGTTTACAAGAGGATGAAGAGCAGTCAACCTGTTTTACAAGAGGATGAAGAGCAGTCAAACTGTTTTATAAGAGAATGAAGAGCAGTCTAACTGCTTTATAAAAGGATGAAGAGCAGTCAAACTGTTTTACACGAGGATGAAGAGCAGTCAAAATGCTTTATAAAAGGCTGAAGAGCAGTCTAACTGCTTTATAAAAGGATGAAGAGCAGTCAAACTGCTTTATAAGAGGACGAAGAGCAGTCAAACTGAATTATAATCGGATGAAGAGCAGTCAAACTGATTTATAAGAGGATGAAGAGCAGTCAAATTGCTTTATAAAAGGATGAAGAGCAGTCAAACTGTTTTATAAGAGGATGAAGAGCAGTCAAACTGATTTATAATCGGACGAAGAGCAGTCAAACTGATTTATAATCGGACGAAGAGCAGTCAAACGGTTTTATAAGAGGATGAAGAGCAATCAAATTGATTTATAAGAGGATGAAGAGCAGTCAAACGGTTTTATAAGAGGATGAAGAGCAGTCAAATTGATTTATAAGATGATGAAGAGCAGTCAAACTGATTTATAAGAGGATGAAGAGCAGTCAAACTGATTTATAAAAGGCTGAAGAGCAGTCAAACCGATTTATAATCGGACGAAGAGCAGTCAATGATCGGACGAAGAGCAGTCAAACTCTTCTATAGGATGATGAAGCGCAGTCAAACTGTTTTACACGAGGATGTAGAGCAGTCATGAAGCGCAGTCAAACTGTTTTACACAAGGATGTAGAGCAGTCAGACTGGTTTACAAGAGGTTGAAGAGCAGTCAAACTGTTTTATAAGAGGATGAAGAGCAGTCAAACTGATTTATAAGAGGATGAAGAGCAGTCAAACTGTTTTATAAAAGGATGAAGAGCAGTCAAATTGTTTTATAAGCAGACGAAGAGCAGTCAAACTGATTTATAATCGGACGAAGAGCAGTCAAACGGTTTTATAAGAGGATGAAGAGCAGTCAAATTGATTTATAAGAGGATGAAGAGCAGTCAAACGGTTTTATAAGTGGATGAAGAGCAGTCAAATTGATTTATAAGAGGATGAAGAGCAGTCAAACTGCTTTATGAAAGGATGAAGAGCAGTCAAACTGTTTTATAAGAGGACGAAGAGCAGTCAAACTGATTTATAAGAGGATGAAGAGCAGTCAAACTGATTTATAAGAGGATGAAGAGCAGTGAAACTGCTTTATAAAACGATGAAGAGCAGTCAAACTGTTTTATAAGAGGACGAAGAGCAGTCAAACTGATTTGTAAGAGGATGAAGAGCAGTCAAACTGATTTATAAGAGGATGAAGAGCAGTCAAACTGCTTTATAAAAGGATGAAGAGCAGTCAAACTGATTTATAAACGGACGAAGAGCAGTCAATAATCGGACGAAGAGCAGCCAAACTGTTCTATAGGAGGATGAAGCGCAGTCAAACTGTTTTACACGAGGATGTAGAGCAGTCAGACTGGTTTACAAGAGTATGAAGAGCAGTCAACCTGTTTTACAAGAGGTTGATGAGCAGTCAAACTGATTTATAAGAGGATGAAGAGCAGTCAAACTGCTTTATAAAAGGATGAAGAGCAGTCAAACTGTTTTATAAGCAGACGAAGAGCAGTCAAACTGATTTATAATCGGACGAAGAGCAGTCAAACTGATTTATAAAAGGATGAAGAGCAGTCAAACTGTTTTATAAGCGGATGAACCGCAGTCAAACTGATTTATAATCGGACGAAGAGCAGTCAAACTGATTTATAAGAGGATGAAGAGCAGTCAAACTGCTTTATAAGAGGATGAAGAGCAGTCAAACTGTTCTATAGGAGGATGAAGCGCAGTCAAACTGGTTTATATGAGGATGAAGAGCAGTCAAACTGATTTATAATCGGATGAACAGCAGTCAATAATCGGACGAAGAATAGTCAAACTGTTATATAGGAGGACGAAGAGCAGTCAAACTGAATTATAATCGGATGAAGAGCAGTCAAACTGATTTATAAGAGGATGAAGAGCAGTAAAAACTGCTTTATAAAAGGATGAAGAGCAGTCAAACTGTTTAATAAGAGGACGAAGAGCAGTCAAACTGTTTTATAAGCGGACGAACAGCAGTCAAACTGATTTATAATCGGACGAAGAGCAGTCAAACTGATTTATAATCGGACGAAGAGCAGTCAAACTGCTTTATAAAAGGATGAAGAGAAGTCAAACTGTTTTATAAAAGGATGAAGAGAAGTCAAACTGTTTTATAAGAGGATGAAGAGCAGTCAAACGGTTTTATAAGAGGATGAAGAGCAGTCAAATTGATTTATAAGAGGATGAAGAGCAGTCAAACTGATTTATAAGAGGATGAAGAGCAGTCAAACTGCTTTATAAAAGGCTGAAGAGCAGTCAAACTGATTTATAATCGGACGAAGAGCAGTCAATGATCGGACGAAGAGCAGTCAAACTCTTCTATAGGAGGATGAAGCGCAGTCAAACTGTTTTACACGAGGATGTAGAGCAGTCAGACTGGTTTACAAGAGGATGAAGAGCAGTCAACCTGTTTTACAAGAGGATGAAGAGCAGTCAAACTGTTTTATAAGAGAATGAAGAGCAGTCTAACTGCTTTATAAAAGGATGAAGAGCAGTCAAACTGTTTTATAAGAGGATGAAGAGCAGTCAAAATGCTTTATAAAAGGCTGAAGAGCAGTCTAACTGCTTTATAAAAGGATGAAGAGCAGTCAAACTGTTTTATAAGAGGACGAAGAGCAGTCAAACTGAATTATAATCGGATGAAGAGCAGTCAAACTGATTTATAAGAGGATGAAGAGCAGTCAAATTGCTTTATAAAAGGATGAAGAGCAGTCAAACTGTTTTGTAAGAGGATGAAGAGCAGTCAAACTGATTTATAATCGGACGAAGAGCAGTCAAACTGATTTATAATCGGACGAAGAGCAGTCAAACGGTTTTATAAGAGGATGAAGAGCAATCAAATTGATTTATAAGAGGATGAAGAGCAGTCAAACGGTTTTATAAGAGGATGAAGAGCAGTCAAATTGATTTATAAGAGGATGAAGAGCAGTCAAACTGATTTATAAGAGGATGAAGAGCAGTCAAACTGATTTATAAAAGGCTGAAGAGCAGTCAAACCGATTTATAATCGGACGAAGAGCAGTCAATGATCGGACGAAGAGCAGTCAAACTCTTCTATAGGAGGATGAAGCGCAGTCAAACTGTTTTACACGAGGATGTAGAGCAGTCATGAAGCGCAGTCAAACTGTTTAACACAAGGATGTAGAGCAGTCAGACTGGTTTACAAGAGTATGAAGAGCAGTCAACCTGTTTTACAAGAGGTTGAAGAGCAGTCAAACTGTTTTATAAGAGGATGAAGAGCAGTCAAACTGATTTATAAGAGGATGAAGAGCAGTCAAACTGTTTTATAAAAGGATGAAGAGCAGTCAAATTGTTTTATAAGCAGACGAAGAGCAGTCAAACTGATTTATAATCGGACGAAGAGCAGTCAAACGGTTTTATAAGAGGATGAAGAGCAGTCAAATTGATTTATAAGAGGATGAAGAGCAGTCAAACGGTTTTATAAGTGGATGAAGAGCAGTCAAATTGATTTATAAGAGGATGAAGAGCAGTCAAACTGCTTTATGAAAGGATGAAGAGCAGTCAAACTGTTTTATAAGAGGACGAAGAGCAGTCAAACTGATTTATAAGAGGATGAAGAGCAGTCAAACTGATTTATAAGAGGATGAAGAGCAGTGAAACTGCTTTATAAAACGATGAAGAGCAGTCAAACTGTTTTATAAGAGGACGAAGAGCAGTCAAACTGATTTGTAAGAGGATGAAGAGCAGTCAAACTGATTTATAAGAGGATGAAGAGCAGTCAAACTGCTTTATAAAAGGATGAAGAGCAGTCAAACTGATTTATAAACGGACGAAGAGCAGTCAATAATCGGACGAAGAGCAGCCAAACTGTTCTATAGGAGGATGAAGCGCAGTCAAACTATTTTACACGAGGATGTAGAGCAGTCAGACTGGTTTACAAGAGTATGAAGAGCAGTCAACCTGTTTTACAAGAGGTTGATGAGCAGTCAAACTGATTTATAAGAGGATGAAGAGCAGTCAAACTGCTTTATAAAAGGATGAAGAGCAGTCAAACTGTTTTATAAGCAGACGAAGAGCAGTCAAACTGATTTATAATCGGACGAAGAGCAGTCAAACTGATTTATAAAAGGATGAAGAGCAGTCAAACTGTTTTATAAGCGGATGAACCGCAGTCAAACTGATTTATAATCGGACGAAGAGCAGTCAAACTGATTTATAAGAGGATGAAGAGCAGTCAAACTGCTTTATAAGAGGATGAAGAGCAGTCAAACTGTTCTATAGGAGGATGAAGCGCAGTCAAACTGGTTTATATGAGGATGAAGAGCAGTCAAACTGATTTATAATCGGATGAACAGCAGTCAATAATCGGACGAAGAATAGTCAAACTGTTATATAGGAGGACGAAGAGCAGTCAAACTGAATTATAATCGGATGAAGAGCAGTCAAACTGATTTATAAGAGGATGAAGAGCAGTAAAAACTGCTTTATAAAAGGATGAAGAGCAGTCAAACTGTTTAATAAGAGGACGAAGAGCAGTCAAACTGTTTTATAAGCGGACGAACAGCAGTCAAACTGATTTATAATCGGACGAAGAGCAGTCAAACTGATTTATAATCGGACGAAGAGCAGTCAAACTGCTTTATAAAAGGATGAAGAGAAGTCAAACTGTTTTATAAAAGGATGAAGAGAAGTCAAACTGTTTTATAAGAGGACGAAGAGCAGTCAAACTGATTTATAAGAGGATGAAGAGCAGTCAAACTGATTTATAAGAGGATGAAGAGCAGTGAAACTGCTTTATAAAACGATGAATAGCAGTCAAACTGTTTTATAAGAGGACGAAGAGCATTCAAACTGATTTATAAGAGGATGAAGAGCAGTCAAACTGATTTATAAGAGGATGAAGAGCAGTCAAACTGCTTTATAAAAGGATGAAGAGCAGTCAAACTGATTTATAAACGGACGAAGAGCAGTCAATAATCGGACGAAGAGCAGCCAAACTGTTCTATAGGAGGATGAAGCGCAGTCAAACTGTTTTACACGAGGATGTAGAGCAGTCAGACTGGTTTACAAGAGTATGAAGAGCAGTCAAACTGTTTTATAAGAGGATGAAGAGCAGTCAAACTGATTTATAAAAGGATGAAGAGCAGTCAAACTGTTTTATAAGCAGACGAAGAGCAGTCAAACTGATTTATAATCGGACGAAGAGCAGTCAAACTGATTTATAAAAGGATGAAGAGCAGTCAAACTGTTTTATAAGCGGATGAACCGCAGTCAAACTGATTTATAATCCGACGAAGAGCAGTCAAACTGATTTATAAGAGGATGAAGAGTAGTCAAACTGCTTTATAAGAGGATGAAGAGCAGTCAAACTGTTCTATAGGAGGATGAAGCGCAGTCAAACTGGTTTATAAGAGGATGAAGAGCAGTCAAACTGATTTAAAAGAGGATGAAGAGCAGTCAAACTGCTTTATGAAAGGATGAAGAGCAGTCAAACTGATTTATAATCGGATGAACAGCAGTCAATAATCGGACGAAGAGCAGTCAAACTGTTATATAGGAGGACGAAGAGCACTCAAACTGAATTATAATCGGATGAAGAGCAGTCAAACTGATTTATAAGAGGATGAAGAGCAGTCAAACTGCTTTATAAAAGGACGAAGAGCAGTCAAACTGTTTTATAAGCGGATGAACAGCAGTCACACTGATTTATAATCGGACGAAGAGCAGTCAAACTGTTTTATAAGAGGATGAAGAGCAGTCAAACTGCTTTATAAAAGGGTGAAGAGCAGTCAAATTGATTTATAAGAGAATGAAGAGCAGTCAAACTGCTTTATAAAAGGATGAAGCGCAGTCAAACTGTTTTATACGAGGATGTAGAGCAGTAAGACTGTTTTACAACAGGTTGAAGAGCAGTCAACGTGTTTTACAAGAGGATGAAGAGCAGTCAAACCGCTTAATAAAAGGATGAAGAGCAGTCAAACTGATTTATAATCGGACGAAGAGCAGTCAAACTGTTCTATACGGGGATGAAGCGCAGTCAAACTGGTTTATAGGAGGATGAAGAGCAGTCAAACTATTTTATAAGAGGATGAAGAGCAGTCAAACTGATTTATAATCCGACGAAGAGCAGTCAAACTGTTCTATAGGAGGATGAAGCGCAGTCAAACTGGTTTATAGGAGGACGAAGAGCAGTCAAACTGCTTTATAGGAGGATGAAGAGCAGTCAAACTGCTTTATAAAACGATGAAGATCAGTCCAACTGTTTTATAAGAGGACGAAGAGCAGTCAAACTGATTTATAAGAGGATGAAGAGCAGTCAAACTGATTTATAAGAGGATGAAGAGCAGTCAAACTGCTTTATAAAAGGCTGAAGAGCAGTCAAACTGATTTATAATCGGACGAAGAGCAGTCAATGATCGGACGAAGAGCAGTCAAACTCTTCTATATGAGGATGAAGCGCAGTCAAACTGTTTTACACGAGGATGTAGAGCAGTCAGACTGGTTTACAAGAGGATGAAGAGCAGTCAACCTGTTTTACAAGAGGATGAAGAGCAGTCAAACTGTTTTATAAGAGAATGAAGAGCAGTCAAACTGCTTTATAAAAGGATGAAGAGCAGTCAAACTGTTTTATAAGAGGACGAAGAGCAGTCAAACTGTTTTATAAGCGGACGAACAGCAGTCAAACTGAGTTATAATCGGACGAAGAGCAGTCAAACTGATTTATAATCGGACGAAGAGCAGTCAAACGGTTTTATAAGAGGATGAAGAGCAGTCAAATTGATTTATAAGAGGATGACGAGCAGTCAAACTGCTTTATAAAAGGATGAAGAGCAGTCAAACTGTTTTATAAGAGGACGAAGAGCAGTCAAACTGTTTTATAAGCGGACGAACAGCAGTCAAACTGAGTTATAATCGGACGAAGAGCAGTCAAACTGATTTATAATCGGACGAAGAGCAGTCAAACGGTTTTATAAGAGGATGAAGAGCAGTCAAACTGCTTTATAAAAGGATGAAGAGCAGTCAAACTGATTTATAAGAGGATGAAGAGCAGTCAAACCGCTTTATAAAAGGATGAAGAGCAGTCAAACTGCTTTATAAGAGGATGAAGAGCAGTCAAACTGCTTTATAAGAGGATGAAGAGCAGTCAAACCGCTTTATAAAAGGATCAAGACCAGTCTACTGTTTTATAAGAGGACGAAGAGCAGTCAAAATGATTTATAATCGGATGAAGAGCAGTCAAACAGATTTATAAGAGGATGAAGAGCAGTCAAACTGCTTTATAAAAGGATGATGAGCAGTCAAACTGTTTTATAAGAGGACGAAGAGCAGTCAAACTGATTTATAATCGGATTACCAGCAGTCAATAATCGGACGAAGAGCAGTCAAACTGTTATATAGGAGGACGAAGAGCAGTCAAACTGAATTATAATCGGATGAAGAGCAGTCAAACTGATTTATAAGAGGATGAAGAGCACTCAAACTGAATTATAATCGGATGAAGAGCAGTCAAACTGTTTAATAAGAGGACGAAGAGCAGTCAAACTGTTTTATAAGCGGACGAAGAGCAGTCAAACTGATTTATAATCGGACGAAGAGCAGTCAAACGGTTTTATAAGAGGATGAAGAGCAGTCAAATTGATTTATAAGAGGATGAAGAGCAGTCAAACGGTTTTATAAGAGGATGAAGAGCAGCCAAATGAGTTATAAGAGGATGAAGAGCAGTCAAACTGATTATAATCGGACGAAGAGCAGTCAAACTGATTTATAATCGGACGAAGAGCAGTCAAACGGTTTTATAAGAGGATGAAGAGCAGTCAAATTGATTTATAAGAGGATGAAGAGCAGTCAAACTGTTTTATAAGAGGACGAAGTGCAGTCAAACTGATTTGTAAAAGGATGAAGAGCAGTCAAACTGATTTATAAGAGGATTAAGGGCAGTCAAACTGCTTTATAAAAGGATGAAGAGCAGTCAAACTGATTTATAATCGGACGAAGAGCAGTCAAACTGTTCTATACGGGGATGAAGCGCAGTCAAACTGGTTTATAGGAGGATGAAGAGCAGTCAAACTATTTTATAAGAGGATGAAGAGCAGTCAAACTGATTTATAATCCGACGAAGAGCAGTCAAACTGTTCTATAGGAGGATGAAGCGCAGTCAAACTGGTTTATAGGAGGACGAAGAGCAGTCAAACTGCTTTATAGGAGGATGAAGAGCAGTCAAACTGCTTTATAAAACGATGAAGAGCAGTCCAACTGTTTTATAAGAGGACGAAGAGCAGTCAAACTGTTTTATAAGAGGATGAAGAGCAGTCAAACTGATTTATAAGAGGCTGAAGAGCAGTCAAACTGCTTTATAAAAGGCTGAAGAGCAGTCAAACTGATTTATAATCGGACGAAGAGCAGTCAATGATCGGACGAAGAGCAGTCAAACTCTTCTATAGGAGGATGAAGTGCAGTCAAACTGTTTTATAAAAGGCTGAAGAGCAGTCAAACTGATTTATAATCGGACGAAGAGCAGTCAATGATCGGACGAAGAGCAGTCAAACTCTTCTATAGGAGGATGAAGAGCAGTCAAATTGTTTTATAAGCAGACGAAGAGCAGTCAAACTGATTTATAATCGGACGAAGAGCAGTCAAACGGTTTTATAAGAGGATGAAGAGCAGTCAAATTGATTTATAAGAGGATGAAGAGCAGTCAAACGGTTTTATAAGTGGATGAAGAGCAGTCAAATTGATTTATAAGAGGATGAAGAGCAGTCAAACTGCTTTATGAAAGGATGAAGAGCAGTCAAACTGTTTTATAAGAGGACGAAGAGCAGTCAAACTGATTTATAAGAGGATGAAGAGCAGTCAAACTGATTTATAAGAGGATGAAGAGCAGTGAAACTGCTTTATAAAACGATGAAGAGCAGTCAAACTGTTTTATAAGAGGACGAAGAGCAGTCAAACTGATTTGTAAGAGGATGAAGAGCAGTCAAACTGATTTATAAGAGGATGAAGAGCAGTCAAACTGCTTTATAAAAGGATGAAGAGCAGTCAAACTGATTTATAAACGGACGAAGAGCAGTCAATAATCGGACGAAGAGCAGCCAAACTGTTCTATAGGAGGATGAAGCGCAGTCAAACTGTTTTACACGAGGATGTAGAGCAGTCAGACTGGTTTACAAGAGTATGAAGAGCAGTCAACCTGTTTTACAAGAGGTTGATGAGCAGTCAAACTGATTTATAATCGGACGAAGAGCAGTCAAACTGATTTATAAAGGGATGAAGAGCAGTCAAACTGTTTTATAAGCAGACGAAGAGCAGTCAAACTGATTTATAATCGGACGAAGAGCAGTCAAACTGATTTATAAAAGGATGAAGAGCAGTCAAACTGTTTTATAAGCGGATGAACCGCAGTCAAACTGATTTATAATCGGACGAAGAGCAGTCAAACTGATTTATAAGAGGATGAAGAGCAGTCAAACTGCTTTATAAGAGGATGAAGAGCAGTCAAACTGTTCTATAGGAGGATGAAGCGCAGTCAAACTGGTTTATATGAGGATGAAGAGCAGTCAAACTGATTTATAATCGGATGAACAGCAGTCAATAATCGGACGAAGAATAGTCAAACTGTTATATAGGAGGACGAAGAGCAGTCAAACTGAATTATAATCGGATGAAGAGCAGTCAAACTGATTTATAAGAGGATGAAGAGCAGTAAAAACTGCTTTATAAAAGGATGAAGAGCAGTCAAACTGTTTAATAAGAGGACGAAGAGCAGTCAAACTGTTTTATAAGCGGACGAACAGCAGTCAAACTGATTTATAATCGGACGAAGAGCAGTCAAACTGATTTATAATCGGACGAAGAGCAGTCAAACTGCTTTATAAAAGGATGAAGAGAAGTCAAACTGTTTTATAAAAGGATGAAGAGAAGTCAAACTGTTTTATAAGAGGACGAAGAGCAGTCAAACTGATTTATAAGAGGATGAAGAGCAGTCAAACTGATTTATAAGAGGATGAAGAGCAGTGAAACTGCTTTATAAAACGATGAATAGCAGTCAAACTGTTTTATAAGAGGACGAAGAGCATTCAAACTGATTTATAAGAGGATGAAGAGCAGTCAAACTGATTTATAAGAGGATAAAGAGCAGTCAAACTGCTTTATAAAAGGATGAAGAGCAGTCAAACTGATTTATAAACGGACGAAGAGCAGTCAATAATCGGACGAAGAGCAGCCAAACTGTTCTATAGGAGGATGAAGCGCAGTCAAACTGTTTTACACGAGGATGAAGAGCAGTCAAACTGTTTTATAAGAGGATGAAGAGCAGTCAAACTGATTTATAAAAGGATGAAGAGCAGTCAAACTGTTTTATAAGCAGACGAAGAGCAGTCAAACTGATTTATAATCGGACGAAGAGCAGTCAAACTGATTTATAAAAGGATGAAGAGCAGTCAAACTGTTTTATAAGCGGATGAACCGCAGTCAAACTGATTTATAATCCGACGAAGAGCAGTCAAACTGATTTATAAGAGGATGAAGAGTAGTCAAACTGCTTTATAAGAGGATGAAGAGCAGTCAAACTGTTCTATAGGAGGATGAAGCGCAGTCAAACTGGTTTATAAGAGGATGAAGAGCAGTCAAACTGATTTAAAAGAGGATGAAGAGCAGTCAAACTGCTTTATGAAAGGATGAAGAGCAGTCAAACTGATTTATAATCGGATGAACAGCAGTCAATAATCGGACGAAGAGCAGTCAAACTGTTATATAGGAGGACGAAGAGCACTCAAACTGAATTATAATCGGATGAAGAGCAGTCAAACTGATTTATAAGAGGATGAAGAGCAGTCAAACTGCTTTATAAAAGGATGAAGAGCAGTCAAACTGTTTCATAAGAGGACGAAGAGCAGTCAAACTGTTTTATAAGCGGACGAACAGCAGTCACACTGATTTATAATCGGACGAAGAGCAGTCAAACTGTTTTATAAGAGGATGAAGAGCAGTCAAACTGCTTTATAAAAGGGTGAAGAGCAGTCAAATTGATTTATAAGAGAATGAAGAGCAGTCAAACTGCTTTATAAAAGGATGAAGCGCAGTCAAACTGTTTTATACGAGGATGTAGAGCAGTAAGACTGTTTTACAACAGGTTGAAGAGCAGTCAACGTGTTTTACAAGAGGATGAAGAGCAGTCAAACCGCTTAATAAAAGGATGAAGAGCAGTCAAACTGATTTATAATCGGACGAAGAGCAGTCAAACTGTTCTATACGGGGATGAAGCGCAGTCAAACTGGTTTATAGGAGGATGAAGAGCAGTCAAACTATTTTATAAGAGGATGAAGAGCAGTCAAACTGATTTATAATCCGACGAAGAGCAGTCAAACTGTTCTATAGGAGGATGAAGCGCAGTCAAACTGGTTTATAGGAGGACGAAGAGCAGTCAAACTGCTTTATAGGAGGATGAAGAGCAGTCAAACTGCTTTATAAAACGATGAAGATCAGTCCAACTGTTTTATAAGAGGACGAAGAGCAGTCAAACTGATTTATAAGAGGATGAAGAGCAGTCAAACTGATTTATAAGAGGATGAAGAGCAGTCAAACTGCTTTATAAAAGGCTGAAGAGCAGTCAAACTGATTTATAATCGGACGAAGAGCAGTCAATGATCGGACGAAGAGCAGTCAAACTCTTCTATAGGAGGATGAAGCGCAGTCAAACTGTTTTACACGAGGATGTAGAGCAGTCAGACTGGTTTACAAGAGGATGAAGAGCAGTCAACCTGTTTTACAAGAGGATGAAGAGCAGTCAAACTGTTTTATAAGAGAATGAAGAGCAGTCAAACTGCTTTATAAAAGGATGAAGAGCAGTCAAACTGTTTTATAAGAGGACGAAGAGCAGTCAAACTGTTTTATAAGCGGACGAACAGCAGTCAAACTGAGTTATAATCGGACGAAGAGCAGTCAAACTGATTTATAATCGGACGAAGAGCAGTCAAACGGTTTTATAAGAGGATGAAGAGCAGTCAAATTGATTTATAAGAGGATGACGAGCAGTCAAACTGCTTTATAAAAGGATGAAGAGCAGTCAAACTGTTTTATAAGAGGACGAAGAGCAGTCAAACTGTTTTATAAGCGGACGAACAGCAGTCAAACTGAGTTATAATCGGACGAAGAGCAGTCAAACTGATTTATAATCGGACGAAGAGCAGTCAAACGGTTTTATAAGAGGATGAAGAGCAGTCAAACTGCTTTATAAAAGGATGAAGAGCAGTCAAACTGATTTATAAGAGGATGAAGAGCAGTCAAACCGCTTTATAAAAGGATGAAGAGCAGTCAAACTGCTTTATAAGAGGATGAAGAGCAGTCAAACTGCTTTATAAGAGGATGAAGAGCAGTCAAACCGCTTTATAAAAGGATCAAGACCAGTCTACTGTTTTATAAGAGGACGAAGAGCAGTCAAAATGATTTATAATCGGATGAAGAGCAGTCAAACAGATTTATAAGAGGATGAAGAGCAGTCAAACTGCTTTATAAAAGGATGACGAGCAGTCAAACTGTTTTATAAGAGGACGAAGAGCAGTCAAACTGATTTATAATCGGATTACCAGCAGTCAATAATCGGACGAAGAGCAGTCAAACTGTTATATAGGAGGACGAAGAGCAGTCAAACTGAATTATAATCGGATGAAGAGCAGTCAAACTGATTTATAAGAGGATGAAGAGCACTCAAACTGAATTATAATCGGATGAAGAGCAGTCAAACTGTTTAATAAGAGGACGAAGAGCAGTCAAACTGTTTTATAAGCGGACGAAGAGCAGTCAAACTGATTTATAATCGGACGAAGAGCAGTCAAACGGTTTTATAAGAGGATGAAGAGCAGTCAAATTGATTTATAAGAGGATGAAGAGCAGTCAAACGGTTTTATAAGAGGATGAAGAGCAGCCAAATGAGTTATAAGAGGATGAAGAGCAGTCAAACTGATTATAATCGGACGAAGAGCAGTCAAACTGATTTATAATCGGACGAAGAGCAGTCAAACGGTTTTATAAGAGGATGAAGAGCAGTCAAATTGATTTATAAGAGGATGAAGAGCAGTCAAACTGTTTTATAAGAGGACGAAGTGCAGTCAAACTGATTTGTAAAAGGATGAAGAGCAGTCAAACTGATTTATAAGAGGATTAAGGGCAGTCAAACTGCTTTATAAAAGGATGAAGAGCAGTCAAACTGATTTATAATCGGACGAAGAGCAGTCAAACTGTTCTATACGGGGATGAAGCGCAGTCAAACTGGTTTATAGGAGGATGAAGAGCAGTCAAACTATTTTATAAGAGGATGAAGAGCAGTCAAACTGATTTATAATCCGACGAAGAGCAGTCAAACTGTTCTATAGGAGGATGAAGCGCAGTCAAACTGGTTTATAGGAGGACGAAGAGCAGTCAAACTGCTTTATAGGAGGATGAAGAGCAGTCAAACTGCTTTATAAAACGATGAAGAGCAGTCCAACTGTTTTATAAGAGGACGAAGAGCAGTCAAACTGTTTTATAAGAGGATGAAGAGCAGTCAAACTGATTTATAAGAGGCTGAAGAGCAGTCAAACTGCTTTATAAAAGGCTGAAGAGCAGTCAAACTGATTTATAATCGGACGAAGAGCAGTCAATGATCGGACGAAGAGCAGTCAAACTCTTCTATAGGAGGATGAAGTGCAGTCAAACTGTTTTATAAAAGGCTGAAGAGCAGTCAAACTGATTTATAATCGGACGAAGAGCAGTCAATGATCGGACGAAGAGCAGTCAAACTCTTCTATAGGAGGATGAAGCGCAGTCAAACTGTTTTACACGAGGATGTAGAGCAGTCAAACTGTTTTATAAGAGAATGAAGAGCAGTCAAACTGCTTTATAAAAGGATGAAGAGCAGTCAAACTGTTTTATAAGAGGACGAAGAGCAGTCAAACTGTTTTATAAGCGGACGAACAGCAGTCAAACTGAGTTATAATCGGACGAAGAGCAGTCAAACTGATTTATAATCGGACGAAGAGCAGTCAAACGGTTTTATAAGAGGATGAAGAGCAGTCAAATTGATTTATAGGAGGATGAAGAGCAGTCAAACTGCTTTATAAAAGGATGAAGAGCAGTCAAACTGTTTTATACGAGATTGTAGAGCAGTCAAACCGCTTTATAAAAGGATGAAGAGCAGTCTACTGTTTTATAAGAGGATGAAGAGCAGTCAAACTGATTTATAAGAGGATGAAGAGCAGTCAAACTGCTTTATAAAAGGATGAAGAGCAGTCAAACTGATTTATAAGAGGATGAAGAGCAGTCAAACCGCTTTATAAAAGGATGAAGAGCAGTCAAACTGCTTTATAAGAGGATGAAGAGCAGTCAAACTGCTTTATAAGAGGATGAAGAGCAGTCAAACCGCTTTATAAAAGGATCAAGAGCAGTCTACTGTTTTATAAGAGGACGAAGAGCAGTCAAAATGATTTATAATCGGATGAAGAGCAGTCAAACAGATTTATAAGAGGATGAAGAGCAGTCAAACTGCTTTATAAAAGGATGACGAGCAGTCAAACTGTTTTATAAGAGGACGAAGAGCAGTCAAACTGATTTATAATCGGATTACCAGCAATCAATAATCGGACGAAGAGCAGTCAAACTATTATATAGGAGGACGAAGAGCAGTCAAACTGAATTATAATCGGATGAAGAGCAGTCAAACTGATTTATAAGAGGATGAAGAGCAGTCAAACTGCTTTATAAAAGGATGAAGAGCAGTCAAACTGTTTAATAAGAGGACGAAGAGCAGTCAAACTGTTTTATAAGCGGACGAAGAGCAGTCAAACTGATTTATAATCGGACGAACAGCAGTCAAACGGTTTTATAAGAGGATGAAGAGCAGTCAAATTGATTTATAAGAGGATGAAGAGCAGTCAAACGGTTTTATAAGAGGATGAAGAGCAGCCAAATGAGTTATAAGAGGATGAAGAGCAGTCAAACTGATTTATAAGCGGACGAAGAGCAGTCAAACTGATTTATAATCGGACGAAGAGCAGTCAAACGGTTTTATAAGAGGATGAAGAGCAGTCAAATTGATTTATAAGAGGATGAAGAGCAGTCAAACGGTTTTATAAGAGGATGAAGAGCAGCCAAATGAGTTATAAGAGGATGAAGAGCAGTCAAACTGATTTATAATCGGACGAAGAGCAGTCAAACTGATTTATAATCGGACGAAGAGCAGTCAAACGGTTTTATAAGAGGATGAAGAGCAGTCAAATTGATTTATAAGAGGATGAAGAGCAGTCAAACTGATTTATAATCGGACGAAGAGCAGTCAATCTGATTTATAATCGGACGAAGAGCAGTCAAACGGTTTTATAAGAGGATGAAGAGCAGTCAAATTGATTTATAAGAGGATGAAGAGCAGTCAAACTGCTTTATGAAAGGATGAAGAGCAGTCAAACTGTTTTATAAGAGGACGAAGAGCAGTCAAACTGATTTATAAGAGGATGAAGAGCAGTCAAACTGATTTATAAGAGGATGAAGAGCAGTGAAACTGCTTTATAAAACGATGAAGAGCAGTCAAACTGTTTTATAAGAGGACGAAGAGCAGTCAAACTGATTTGTAAGAGGATGAAGAGCAGTCAAACTGATTTATAAAAGGATGAAGAGCAGTCAAACTGATTTATAAACGGACGAAGAGCAGTCAATAATCGGACGAAGAGCAGCCAAACTGTTCTATAGGAGGATGAAGCGCAGTCAAACTGTTTTACACGAGGATGTAGAGCAGTCAGACTGGTTTACAAGAGTATGAAGAGCAGTCAACCTGTTTTACAAGAGGTTGATGAGCAGTCAAACTGATTTATAAGAGGATGAAGAGCAGTCAAACTGCTTTATAAAAGGATGAAGAGCAGTCAAACTGTTTTATAAGCAGACGAAGAGCAATCAAACTGATTTATAATCGGACGAAGAGCAGTCAAATTGATTTATAAAAGGATGAAGAGCAGTCAAACTGTTTTATAAGCGGATGAACCGCAGTCAAACTGATTTATAATCGGACGAAGAGCAGTCAAACTGATTTATAAGAGGATGAAGAGCAGTCAAACTGCTTTATAAGAGGATGAAGAGCAGTCAAACTGTTCTATAGGAGGATGAAGCGCAGTCAAACTGGTTTATATGAGGATGAAGAGCAGTCAAACTGATTTATAATCGGATGAACAGCAGTCAATAATCGGACGAAGAGCAGTCAAACTGTTATATAGGAGGACGAAGAGCAGTCAAACTGAATTATAATCGGATGAAGAGCAGTCAAACTGATTTATAAGAGGATGAAGAGCAGTAAAAACTGCTTTATAAAAGGATGAAGAGCAGTCAAACTGTTTAATAAGAGGACGAAGAGCAGTCAAACTGTTTTATAAGCGGACGAACAGCAGTCAAACTGATTTATAATCGGACGAAGAGCAGTCAAACTGATTTATAATCGGACGAAGAGCAGTCAAACTGCTTTATAAAAGGATGAAGAGAAGTCAAACTGTTTTATAAAAGGATGAAGAGAAGTCAAACTGTTTTATAAGAGGACGAAGAGCAGTCAAACTGATTTATAAGAGGATGAAGAGCAGTCAAACTGATTTATAAGAGGATGAAGAGCAGTGAAACTGCTTTATAAAACGATGAATAGCAGTCAAACTGTTTTATAAGAGGACGAAGAGCAGTCAAACTGATTTATAAGAGGATGAAGAGCAGTCAAACTGATTTATAAGAGGATGAAGAGCAGTCAAACTGCTTTATAAAAGGATGAAGAGCAGTCAAACTGATTTATAAACGGACGAAGAGCAGTCAATAATCGGACGAAGAGCAGCCAAACTGTTCTATAGGAGGATGAAGCGCAGTCAAACTGTTTTACACGAGGATGTAGAGCAGTCAGACTGGTTTACAAGAGTATGAAGAGCAGTCAAACTGTTTTATAAGAGGATGAAGAGCAGTCAAACTGATTTATAAAAGGATGAAGAGCAGTCAAACTGTTTTATAAGCAGACGAAGAGCAGTCAAACTGATTTATAATCGGACGAAGAGCAGTCAAACTGATTTATAAAAGGATGAAGAGCAGTCAAACTGTTTTATAAGCGGATGAACCGCAGTCAAACTGATTTATAATCCGACGAAGAGCAGTCAAACTGATTTATAAGAGGATGAAGAGTAGTCAAACTGCTTTATAAGAGGATGAAGAGCAGTCAAACTGTTCTATAGGAGGATGAAGCGCAGTCAAAATGGTTTATAAGAGGATGAAGAGCAGTCAAACTGATTTAAAAGAGGATGAAGAGCGGTCAAACTACTTTATGAAAGGATGAAGAGCAGTCAAACTGATTTATAATCGGATGAACAGCAGTCAATAATCGGACGAAAAGCAGTCAAACTGTTATATAGGAGGACGAAGAGCACTCAAACTGAATTATAATCGGATGAAGAGCAGTCAAACTGATTTATAAGAGGATGAAGAGCAGTCAAACTGCTTTATAAAAGGATGAAGAGCAGTCAAACTGTTTCATAAGAGGACGAAGAGCAGTCAAACTGTTTTATAAGCGGACGAACAGCAGTCACACTGATTTATAATCGGACGAAGAGCAGTCAAACTGTTTTATAAGAGGATGAAGAGCAGTCAAACTGCTTTATAAAAGGATGAAGAGCAGTCAAATTGATTTATAAGAGAATGAAGAGCAGTCAAACTGCTTTATAAAAGGATGAAGCGCAGTCAAACTGTTTTATACGAGGATGTAGAGCAGTAAGACTGTTTTACAACAGGTTGAAGAGCAGTCAACGTGTTTTACAAGAGGATGAAGAGCAGCCAAACCGCTTAATAAAAGGATGAAGAGCAGTCAAACTGATTTATAATCGGACGAAGAGCAGTCAAACTGTTCTATACGGGGATGAAGCGCAGTCAAACTGGTTTATAGGAGGATGAAGAGCAGTCAAACTATTTTATAAGAGGATGAAGAGCAGTCAAACTGATTTATAATCCGACGAAGAGCAGTCAAACTGTTCTATAGGAGGATGAAGCGCAGTCAAACTGGTTTATAGGGGGACGAAGAGCAGTCAAACTGCTTTATAGGAGGATGAAGAGCAGTCAAACTGCTTTATAAAACGATGAAGATCAGTCCAACTGTTTTATAAGAGGACGAAGAGCAGTCAAACTGATTTATAAGAGGATGAAGAGCAGTCAAACTGATTTATAAGAGGATGAAGAGCAGTCAAACTGCTTTATAAAAGGCTGAAGAGCAGTCAAACTGATTTATAATCGGACGAAGAGCAGTCAATGATCGGACGAAGAGCAGTCAAACTCTTCTATAGGAGGATGAAGCGCAGTCAAACTGTTTTACACGAGGATGTAGAGCAGTCAGACTGGTTTACAAGAGGATGAAGAGCAGTCAACCTGTTTTACAAGAGGATGAAGAGCAGTCAAACTGTTTTATAAGAGAATGAAGAGCAGTCAAACTGCTTTATAAAAGGATGAAGAGCAGTCAAACTGTTTTATAAGAGGACGAAGAGCAGTCAAACTGTTTTATAAGCGGACGAACAGCAGTCAAACTGAGTTATAATCGGACGAAGAGCAGTCAAACTGATTTATAATCGGACGAAGAGCAGTCAAACGGTTTTATAAGAGGATGAAGAGCAGTCAAATTGATTTATAAGAGGATGACGAGCAGTCAAACTGCTTTATAAAAGGATGAAGAGCAGTCAAACTGTTTTATAAGAGGACGAAGAGCAGTCAAACTGTTTTATAAGCGGACGAACAGCAGTCAAACTGAGTTATAATCGGACGAAGGGCAGTCAAACTGATTTATAATCGGACGAAGACCAGTCAAACGGTTTTATAAGAGGATGAAGAGCAGTCAAACTGCTTTATAAAAGGATGAAGAGCAGTCAAACTGATTTATAAGAGGATGAAGAGCAGTCAAACCGCTTTATAAAAGGATGAAGAGCAGTCAAACTGCTTTATAAGAGGATGAAGAGCAGTCAAACTGCTTTATAAGAGGATGAAGAGCAGTCAAACCGCTTTATAAAAGGATCAAGACCAGTCTACTGTTTTATAAGAGGACGAAGAGCAGTCAAAATGATTTATAATCGGATGAAGAGCAGTCAAACAGATTTATAAGAGGATGAAGAGCAGTCAAACTGCTTTATAAAAGGATGACGAGCAGTCAAACTGTTTTATAAGAGGACGAAGAGCAGTCAAACTGATTTATAATCGGATTACCAGCAGTCAATAATCGGACGAAGAGCAGTCAAACTGTTATATAGGAGGACGAAGAGCAGTCAAACTGAATTATAATCGGATGAAGAGCAGTCAAACTGATTTATAAAAGGATGAAGAGCACTCAAACTGAATTATAATCGGATGAAGAGCAGTCAAACTGTTTAATAAGAGGACGAAGAGCAGTCAAACTGTTTTATAAGCGGACGAAGAGCAGTCAAACTGATTTATAATCGGACGAAGAGCAGTCAAACGGTTTTATAAGAGGATGAAGAGCAGTCAAATTGATTTATAAGAGGATGAAGAGCAGTCAAACGGTTTTATAAGAGGATGAAGAGCAGCCAAATGAGTTATAAGAGGATGAAGAGCAGTCAAACTGATTTATAATCGGACGAAGAGCAGTCAAACTGATTTATAATCGGACGAAGAGCAGTCAAACGGTTTTATAAGAGGATGAAGAGCAGTCAAATTGATTTATAAGAGGATGAAGAGCAGTCAAACTGTTTTATAAGAGGACGAAGTGCAGTCAAACTGATTTGTAAAAGGATGAAGAGCAGTCAAACTGATTTATAAGAGGATTAAGGGCAGTCAAACTGCTTTATAAAAGGATGAAGAGCAGTCAAACTGATTTATAATCGGACGAAGAGCAGTCAAACTGTTCTATACGGGGATGAAGCGCAGTCAAACTGGTTTATAGGAGGATGAAGAGCAGTCAAACTATTTTATAAGAGGATGAAGAGCAGTCAAACTGATTTATAATCCGACGAAGAGCAGTCAAACTGTTCTATAGGAGGATGAAGCGCAGTCAAACTGGTTTATAGGAGGACGAAGAGCAGTCAAACTGCTTTATAGGAGGATGAAGAGCAGTCAAACTGCTTTATAAAACGATGAAGAGCAGTCCAACTGTTTTATAAGAGGACGAAGAGCAGTCAAACTGTTTTATAAGAGGATGAAGAGCAGTCAAACTGATTTATAAGAGGCTGAAGAGCAGTCAAACTGCTTTATAAAAGGCTGAAGAGCAGTCAAACTGATTTATAATCGGACGAAGAGCAGTCAATGATCGGACGAAGAGCAGTCAAACTCTTCTATAGGAGGATGAAGTGCAGTCAAACTGTTTTATAAAAGGCTGAAGAGCAGTCAAACTGATTTATAATCGGACGAAGAGCAGTCAATGATCGGACGAAGAGCAGTCAAACTCTTCTATAGGAGGATGAAGCGCAGTCAAACTGTTTTACACGAGGATGTAGAGCAGTCAAACTGTTTTATAAGAGAATGAAGAGCAGTCAAACTGCTTTATAAAAGGATGAAGAGCAGTCAAACTGTTTTATAAGAGGACGAAGAGCAGTCAAACTGTTTTATAAGCGGACGAACAGCAGTCAAACTGAGTTATAATCGGACGAAGAGCAGTCAAACTGATTTATAATCGGACGAAGAGCAGTCAAACGGTTTTATAAGAGGATGAAGAGCAGTCAAATTGATTTATAGGAGGATGAAGAGCAGTCAAACTGCTTTATAAAAGGATGAAGAGCAGTCAAACTGTTTTATACGAGATTGTAGAGCAGTCAAACCGCTTTATAAAAGGATGAAGAGCAGTCTACTGTTTTATAAGAGGATGAAGAGCAGTCAAACTGATTTATAAGAGGATGAAGAGCAGTCAAACTGCTTTATAAAAGGATGAAGAGCAGTCAAACTGATTTATAAGAGGATGAAGAGCAGTCAAACCGCTTTATAAAAGGATGAAGAGCAGTCAAACTGCTTTATAAGAGGATGAAGAGCAGTCAAACTGCTTTATAAGAGGATGAAGAGCAGTCAAACCGCTTTATAAAAGGATCAAGAGCAGTCTACTGTTTTATAAGAGGACGAAGAGCAGTCAAAATGATTTATAATCGGATGAAGAGCAGTCAAACAGATTTATAAGAGGATGAAGAGCAGTCAAACTGCTTTATAAAAGGATGACGAGCAGTCAAACTGTTTTATAAGAGGACGAAGAGCAGTCAAACTGATTTATAATCGGATTACCAGCAATCAATAATCCGACGAAGAGCAGTCAAACTGTTATATAGGAGGACGAAGAGCAGTCAAACTGAATTATAATTGGATGAAGAGCAGTCAAACTGATTTATAAGAGGATGAAGAGCAGTCAAACTGCTTTATAAAAGGATGAAGAGCAGTCAAACTGTTTAATAAGAGGACGAAGAGCAGTCAAACTGTTTTATAAGCGGACGAAGAGCAGTCAAACTGATTTATAATCGGACGAACAGCAGTCAAACGGTTTTATAAGAGGATGAAGAGCAGTCAAATTGATTTATAAGAGGATGAAGAGCAGTCAAACGGTTTTATAAGAGGAGGAAGAGCAGCCAAATGAGTTATAAGAGGATGAAGAGCAGTCAAACTGATTTATAAGCGGACGAAGAGCAGTCAAACTGATTTATAATCGGACGAAGAGCAGTCAAACGGTTTCATAAGAGGATGAAGAGCAGTCAAATTGATTTAAAAGAGGATGAAGAGCAGTCAAACGATTTTATAAGAGGATGAAGAGCAGCCAAATGAGTTATAAGAGGATGAAGAGCAGTCAAACTGATTTATAATCGGACGAAGAGCAGTCAAACTGATTTATAATCGGACGAAGAGCAGTCAAACGGTTTTATAAGAGGATGAAGAGCAGTCAAATTGATTTATAAGAGGATGAAGAGCAGTCAAACTGTTTTATAAGAGGACGAAGTGCAGTCAAACTGATTTGTAAAAGGATGAAGAGCAGTCAAACTGATTTATAAGAGGATTAAGAGCAGTCAAACTGCTTTATAAAAGGATGAAGAGCAGTCAAACTGATTTATAATCGGACGAAGAGCAGTCAAACTGTTCTATACGGGGATGAAGCGCAGTCAAACTGGTTTATAGGAGGATGAAGAGCAGTCAAACTATTTTATAAGAGGATGAAGAGCAGTCAAACTGATTTATAATCCGACGAAGAGCAGTCAAACTGTTCTATAGGAGGATGAAGCGCAGTCAAACTGGTTTATAGGAGGACGAAGAGCAGTCAAACTGCTTTATAGGAGGATGAAGAGCAGTCAAACTGCTTTATAAAACGATGAAGAGCAGTCCAACTGTTTTATAAGAGGACGAAGAGCAGTCAAACTGTTTTATAAGAGGATGAAGAGCAGTCAAACTGCTTTATAAGAGGATGAAGAGCAGTCAAACTGCTTTATAAGAGGATGAAGAGCAGTCAAACCGCTTTATAAAAGGATCAAGAGCAGTCTACTGTTTTATAAGAGGACGAAGAGCAGTCAAAATGATTTATAATCGGATGAAGAGCAGTCAAACAGATTTATAAGTTGAAGAGCAGTCAAACTGCTTTATAAAAGGATGACGAGCAGTCAAACGGTTTTATAAGAGGACGAAGAGCAGTCAAACTGATTTATAATCGGATTACCAGCAATCAATAATCGGACGAAGAGCAGTCAAACTGTTATATAGGAGGACGAAGAGCAGTCAAACTGAATTATAATCGGATGAAGAGCAGTCAAACTGATTTATAAGAGGATGAAGAGCAGTCAAACTGCTTTATAAAAGGATGAAGAGCAGTCAAACTGTTTAATAAGAGGACGAAGAGCAGTCAAACTGTTTTATAAGCGGACGAAGAGCAGTCAAACTGATTTATAATCGGACGAAGAGCAGTCAAACGGTTTTATAAGAGGATGAAGAGCAGTCAAATTGATTTATAAGAGGATGAAGAGCAGTCAAACGGTTTTATAAGAGGATGAAGAGCAGCCAAATGAGTTATAAGAGGATGAAGAGCAGTCAAACTGATTTATAATCGGACGAAGAGCAGTCAAACTGATTTATAATCGGACGAAGAGCAGTCAAACGGTTTTATAAGAGGATGAAGAGCAGTCGAATTGATTTATAAGAGGATGAAGAGCAGTCAAACTGCTTTATAAAAGGATGAAGAGCAGTCAAACTGTTTTATAAGAGGACGAAGAGCAGTCAAACTGATTTATAAGAGGATGAAGAGCAGTCAAACTGATTTATAAGAGGATAAAGAGCAGTGAAACTGCTTTATAAAACGATGAAGAGCAGTCAAACTGTTTTATAAGAGGACGAAGTGCAGTCAAACTGATTTGTAAAAGGATGAAGAGCAGTCAAACTGATTTATAAGAGGATGAAGAGCAGTCAAACTGCTTTATAAAAGGATGAAGAGCAGTCAAACTGATTTTTAAACGGACGAAGAGCAGTCAATAATCGGACGAAGAGCAGCCAAACTGTTCTATAGGAGGATGAAGCGCAGTCAAACTGTTTTACACGAGGATGTAGAGCAGTCAGACTGGTTTACAAGAGTATGAAGACTAGTCAACCTGTTTTACAAGAGGTTGAAGAGCAGTCAAACTGTTTTATAAGAGGATGAAGAGCAGTCAAACTGATTTATAAGAGGATGAAGAGCAGTCAAACTGCTTTATAAAAGGATGAAGAGCAGTCAAATTGTTTTATAAGCAGACGAAGAGCAGTCAAACTGATTTATAATCGGACGAAGAGCAGTCAAACCGATTTATAAAAGGATGAAGAGCAGTCAAACTGTTTTATAAGCGGATGAACCGCAGTCAAACTGATTTATAATCGGACGAAGAGCAGTCAAACTGATTTATAAGAGAATGAAGAGCAGTCAAACTGCTTTATAAGAGGATGAAGAGCAGTCAAACTGTTCTATAGGAGGATGAAGCGCAGTCAAACTGGTTTATAGGAGGATGAAGAGCAGTCAAACTGTTTTATAATCGCACGAAGAGCAGTCAAACGGTTTTATAAGAGGATGAAGAGCAGTCAAATTGATTTATAAGAGGATGAAGAGCAGTCAAACTGTTTTATAAGAGGACGAAGTGCAGTCAAACTTATTTGTAAAAGGATGAAGAGCAGTCAAACTGATTTATAAGAGGATTAAGAGCAGTCAAACTGCTTTATAAAAGGATGAAGAGCAGTCAAACTGATTTATAATCGGACGAAGAGCAGTCAAACTGTTCTATACGGGGATGAAGCGCAGTCAAACTGGTTTATAGGAGGATGAAGAGCAGTCAAACTATTTTATAAGAGGATGAAGAGCAGTCAAACTGATTTATAATCCGACGAAGAGCAGTCAAACTGTTCTATAGGAGGATGAAGCGCAGTCAAACTGGTTTATAGGAGGACGAAGAGCAGTCAAACTGCTTTATAGGAGGATGAAGAGCAGTCAAACTGCTTTATAAAACGATGAAGAGCAGTCCAACTGTTTTATAAGAGGACGAAGAGCAGTCAAACTGTTTTATAAGAGGATGAAGAGCAGTCAAACTGATTTATAAGAGGCTGAAGAGCAGTCAAACTGCTTTATAAAAGGCTGAAGAGCAGTCAAACTGATTTATAATCGGACGAAGAGCAGTCAATGATCGGACGAAGAGCAGTCAAACTCTTCTATAGGAGGATGAAGCGCAGTCAAACTGTTTTACACGAGGATGTAGAGCAGTCAGACTGGTTTACAAGAGGATGAAGAGCAGTCAACCTGTTTTACAAGAGGATGAAGAGCAGTCAAACTGTTTTATAAGAGAATGAAGAGCAGTCAAACTGCTTTATAAAAGGATGAAGAGCAGTCAAACTGTTTTATAAGAGGACGAAGAGCAGTCACACTGTTTTATAAGCGGACGAACAGCTGTCAAACTGAGTTATAATCGGACGAAGAGCAGTCAAACTGATTTATAATCGGACGAAAAGCAGTCAAACGGTTTTATAAGAGGATGAAGAGCAGTCAAATTGATTTATAGGAGGATGAAGAGCAGTCAAACTGCTTTATAAAAGGATGAAGAGCAGTCAAACTGTTTTATACGAGATTGTAGAGCAGTCAAACCGCTTTATAAAAGGATGAAGAGCAGTCTACTGTTTTATAAGAGGATGAAGAGCAGTCAAACTGATTTATAAGAGGATGAAGAGCAGTCAAACTGCTTTATAAAAGGATGAAGAGCAGTCAAACTGATTTATAAGAGGATGAAGAGCAGTCAAACCGCTTTATAAAAGGATGAAGAGCAGTCAAACTGCTTTATAAGAGGATGAAGAGCAGTCAAACTGCTTTATAAGAGGATGAAGAGCAGTCAAACCGCTTTATAAAAGGATCAAGAGCAGTCTACTGTTTTATAAGAGGACGAAGAGCAGTCAAAATGATTTATAATCGGATGAAGAGCAGTCAAACAGATTTATAAGAGGATGAAGAGCAGTCAAACTGCTTTATAAAAGGATGACGAGCAGTCAAACTGTTTTATAAGAGGACGAAGAGCAGTCAAACTGATTTATAATCGGATTACCAGCAATCAATAATCGGACGAAGAGCAGTCAAACTATTATATAGGAGGACGAAGAGCAGTCAAACTGAATTATAATCGGATGAAGAGCAGTCAAACTGATTTATAAGAGGATGAAGAGCAGTCAAACTGCTTTATAAAAGGATGAAGAGCAGTCAAACTGTTTAATAAGAGGACGAAGAGCAGTCAAACTGTTTTATAAGCGGACGAAGAGCAGTCAAACTGATTTATAATCGGACGAACAGCAGTCAAACGGTTTTATAAGAGGATGAAGAGCAGTCAAATTGATTTATAAGAGGATGAAGAGCAGTCAAACGGTTTTATAAGAGGATGAAGAGCAGCCAAATGAGTTATAAGAGGATGAAGAGCAGTCAAACTGATTTATAAGCGGACGAAGAGCAGTCAAACTGATTTATAATCGGACGAAGAGCAGTCAAACGGTTTTATAAGAGGATGAAGAGCAGTCAAATTGATTTATAAGAGGATGAAGAGCAGTCAAACGGTTTTATAAGAGGATGAAGAGCAGCCAAATGAGTTATAAGAGGATGAAGAGCAGTCAAACTGATTTATAATCGGACGAAGAGCAGTCAAACTGATTTATAATCGGACGAAGAGCAGTCAAACGGTTTTATAAGAGGATGAAGAGCAGTCAAATTGATTTATAAGAGGATGAAGAGCAGTCAAACTGATTTATAATCGGACGAAGAGCAGTCAATCTGATTTATAATCGGACGAAGAGCAGTCAAACGGTTTTATAAGAGGATGAAGAGCAGTCAAATTGATTTATAAGAGGATGAAGAGCAGTCAAACTGCTTTATGAAAGGATGAAGAGCAGTCAAACTGTTTTATAAGAGGACGAAGAGCAGTCAAACTGATTTATAAGAGGATGAAGAGCAGTCAAACTGATTTATAAGAGGATGAAGAGCAGTGAAACTGCTTTATAAAACGATGAAGAGCAGTCAAACTGTTTTATAAGAGGACGAAGAGCAGTCAAACTGATTTGTAAGAGGATGAAGAGCAGTCAAACTGATTTATAAAAGGATGAAGAGCAGTCAAACTGATTTATAAACGGACGAAGAGCAGTCAATAATCGGACGAAGAGCAGCCAAACTGTTCTATAGGAGGATGAAGCGCAGTCAAACTGTTTTACACGAGGATGTAGAGCAGTCAGACTGGTTTACAAGAGTATGAAGAGCAGTCAACCTGTTTTACAAGAGGTTGATGAGCAGTCAAACTGATTTATAAGAGGATGAAGAGCAGTCAAACTGCTTTATAAAAGGATGAAGAGCAGTCAAACTGTTTTATAAGCAGACGAAGAGCAATCAAACTGATTTATAATCGGACGAAGAGCAGTCAAATTGATTTATAAAAGGATGAAGAGCAGTCAAACTGTTTTATAAGCGGATGAACCGCAGTCAAACTGATTTATAATCGGACGAAGAGCAGTCAAACTGATTTATAAGAGGATGAAGAGCAGTCAAACTGCTTTATAAGAGGATGAAGAGCAGTCAAACTGTTCTATAGGAGGATGAAGCGCAGTCAAACTGGTTTATATGAGGATGAAGAGCAGTCAAACTGATTTATAATCGGATGAACAGCAGTCAATAATCGGACGAAGAGCAGTCAAACTGTTATATAGGAGGACGAAGAGCAGTCAAACTGAATTATAATCGGATGAAGAGCAGTCAAACTGATTTATAAGAGGATGAAGAGCAGTAAAAACTGCTTTATAAAAGGATGAAGAGCAGTCAAACTGTTTAATAAGAGGACGAAGAGCAGTCAAACTGTTTTATAAGCGGACGAACAGCAGTCAAACTGATTTATAATCGGACGAAGAGCAGTCAAACTGATTTATAATCGGACGAAGAGCAGTCAAACTGCTTTATAAAAGGATGAAGAGAAGTCAAACTGTTTTATAAAAGGATGAAGAGAAGTCAAACTGTTTTATAAGAGGACGAAGAGCAGTCAAACTGATTTATAAGAGGATGAAGAGCAGTCAAACTGATTTATAAGAGGATGAAGAGCAGTGAAACTGCTTTATAAAACGATGAATAGCAGTCAAACTGTTTTATAAGAGGACGAAGAGCAGTCAAACTGATTTATAAGAGGATGAAGAGCAGTCAAACTGATTTATAAGAGGATGAAGAGCAGTCAAACTGCTTTATAAAAGGATGAAGAGCAGTCAAACTGATTTATAAACGGACGAAGAGCAGTCAATAATCGGACGAAGAGCAGCCAAACTGTTCTATAGGAGGATGAAGCGCAGTCAAACTGTTTTACACGAGGATGTAGAGCAGTCAGACTGGTTTACAAGAGTATGAAGAGCAGTCAAACTGTTTTATAAGAGGATGAAGAGCAGTCAAACTGATTTATAAAAGGATGAAGAGCAGTCAAACTGTTTTATAAGCAGACGAAGAGCAGTCAAACTGATTTATAATCGGACGAAGAGCAGTCAAACTGATTTATAAAAGGATGAAGAGCAGTCAAACTGTTTTATAAGCGGATGAACCGCAGTCAAACTGATTTATAATCCGACGAAGAGCAGTCAAACTGATTTATAAGAGGATGAAGAGTAGTCAAACTGCTTTATAAGAGGATGAAGAGCAGTCAAACTGTTCTATAGGAGGATGAAGCGCAGTCAAAATGGTTTATAAGAGGATGAAGAGCAGTCAAACTGATTTAAAAGAGGATGAAGAGCGGTCAAACTACTTTATGAAAGGATGAAGAGCAGTCAAACTGATTTATAATCGGATGAACAGCAGTCAATAATCGGACGAAAAGCAGTCAAACTGTTATATAGGAGGACGAAGAGCACTCAAACTGAATTATAATCGGATGAAGAGCAGTCAAACTGATTTATAAGAGGATGAAGAGCAGTCAAACTGCTTTATAAAAGGATGAAGAGCAGTCAAACTGTTTCATAAGAGGACGAAGAGCAGTCAAACTGTTTTATAAGCGGACGAACAGCAGTCACACTGATTTATAATCGGACGAAGAGCAGTCAAACTGTTTTATAAGAGGATGAAGAGCAGTCAAACTGCTTTATAAAAGGATGAAGAGCAGTCAAATTGATTTATAAGAGAATGAAGAGCAGTCAAACTGCTTTATAAAAGGATGAAGCGCAGTCAAACTGTTTTATACGAGGATGTAGAGCAGTAAGACTGTTTTACAACAGGTTGAAGAGCAGTCAACGTGTTTTACAAGAGGATGAAGAGCAGCCAAACCGCTTAATAAAAGGATGAAGAGCAGTCAAACTGATTTATAATCGGACGAAGAGCAGTCAAACTGTTCTATACGGGGATGAAGCGCAGTCAAACTGGTTTATAGGAGGATGAAGAGCAGTCAAACTATTTTATAAGAGGATGAAGAGCAGTCAAACTGATTTATAATCCGACGAAGAGCAGTCAAACTGTTCTATAGGAGGATGAAGCGCAGTCAAACTGGTTTATAGGGGGACGAAGAGCAGTCAAACTGCTTTATAGGAGGATGAAGAGCAGTCAAACTGCTTTATAAAACGATGAAGATCAGTCCAACTGTTTTATAAGAGGACGAAGAGCAGTCAAACTGATTTATAAGAGGATGAAGAGCAGTCAAACTGATTTATAAGAGGATGAAGAGCAGTCAAACTGCTTTATAAAAGGCTGAAGAGCAGTCAAACTGATTTATAATCGGACGAAGAGCAGTCAATGATCGGACGAAGAGCAGTCAAACTCTTCTATAGGAGGATGAAGCGCAGTCAAACTGTTTTACACGAGGATGTAGAGCAGTCAGACTGGTTTACAAGAGGATGAAGAGCAGTCAACCTGTTTTACAAGAGGATGAAGAGCAGTCAAACTGTTTTATAAGAGAATGAAGAGCAGTCAAACTGCTTTATAAAAGGATGAAGAGCAGTCAAACTGTTTTATAAGAGGACGAAGAGCAGTCAAACTGTTTTATAAGCGGACGAACAGCAGTCAAACTGAGTTATAATCGGACGAAGAGCAGTCAAACTGATTTATAATCGGACGAAGAGCAGTCAAACGGTTTTATAAGAGGATGAAGAGCAGTCAAATTGATTTATAAGAGGATGACGAGCAGTCAAACTGCTTTATAAAAGGATGAAGAGCAGTCAAACTGTTTTATAAGAGGACGAAGAGCAGTCAAACTGTTTTATAAGCGGACGAACAGCAGTCAAACTGAGTTATAATCGGACGAAGGGCAGTCAAACTGATTTATAATCGGACGAAGACCAGTCAAACGGTTTTATAAGAGGATGAAGAGCAGTCAAACTGCTTTATAAAAGGATGAAGAGCAGTCAAACTGATTTATAAGAGGATGAAGAGCAGTCAAACCGCTTTATAAAAGGATGAAGAGCAGTCAAACTGCTTTATAAGAGGATGAAGAGCAGTCAAACTGCTTTATAAGAGGATGAAGAGCAGTCAAACCGCTTTATAAAAGGATCAAGACCAGTCTACTGTTTTATAAGAGGACGAAGAGCAGTCAAAATGATTTATAATCGGATGAAGAGCAGTCAAACAGATTTATAAGAGGATGAAGAGCAGTCAAACTGCTTTATAAAAGGATGACGAGCAGTCAAACTGTTTTATAAGAGGACGAAGAGCAGTCAAACTGATTTATAATCGGATTACCAGCAGTCAATAATCGGACGAAGAGCAGTCAAACTGTTATATAGGAGGACGAAGAGCAGTCAAACTGAATTATAATCGGATGAAGAGCAGTCAAACTGATTTATAAAAGGATGAAGAGCACTCAAACTGAATTATAATCGGATGAAGAGCAGTCAAACTGTTTAATAAGAGGACGAAGAGCAGTCAAACTGTTTTATAAGCGGACGAAGAGCAGTCAAACTGATTTATAATCGGACGAAGAGCAGTCAAACGGTTTTATAAGAGGATGAAGAGCAGTCAAATTGATTTATAAGAGGATGAAGAGCAGTCAAACGGTTTTATAAGAGGATGAAGAGCAGCCAAATGAGTTATAAGAGGATGAAGAGCAGTCAAACTGATTTATAATCGGACGAAGAGCAGTCAAACTGATTTATAATCGGACGAAGAGCAGTCAAACGGTTTTATAAGAGGATGAAGAGCAGTCAAATTGATTTATAAGAGGATGAAGAGCAGTCAAACTGTTTTATAAGAGGACGAAGTGCAGTCAAACTGATTTGTAAAAGGATGAAGAGCAGTCAAACTGATTTATAAGAGGATTAAGGGCAGTCAAACTGCTTTATAAAAGGATGAAGAGCAGTCAAACTGATTTATAATCGGACGAAGAGCAGTCAAACTGTTCTATACGGGGATGAAGCGCAGTCAAACTGGTTTATAGGAGGATGAAGAGCAGTCAAACTATTTTATAAGAGGATGAAGAGCAGTCAAACTGATTTATAATCCGACGAAGAGCAGTCAAACTGTTCTATAGGAGGATGAAGCGCAGTCAAACTGGTTTATAGGAGGACGAAGAGCAGTCAAACTGCTTTATAGGAGGATGAAGAGCAGTCAAACTGCTTTATAAAACGATGAAGAGCAGTCCAACTGTTTTATAAGAGGACGAAGAGCAGTCAAACTGTTTTATAAGAGGATGAAGAGCAGTCAAACTGATTTATAAGAGGCTGAAGAGCAGTCAAACTGCTTTATAAAAGGCTGAAGAGCAGTCAAACTGATTTATAATCGGACGAAGAGCAGTCAATGATCGGACGAAGAGCAGTCAAACTCTTCTATAGGAGGATGAAGTGCAGTCAAACTGTTTTATAAAAGGCTGAAGAGCAGTCAAACTGATTTATAATCGGACGAAGAGCAGTCAATGATCGGACGAAGAGCAGTCAAACTCTTCTATAGGAGGATGAAGCGCAGTCAAACTGTTTTACACGAGGATGTAGAGCAGTCAAACTGTTTTATAAGAGAATGAAGAGCAGTCAAACTGCTTTATAAAAGGATGAAGAGCAGTCAAACTGTTTTATAAGAGGACGAAGAGCAGTCAAACTGTTTTATAAGCGGACGAACAGCAGTCAAACTGAGTTATAATCGGACGAAGAGCAGTCAAACTGATTTATAATCGGACGAAGAGCAGTCAAACGGTTTTATAAGAGGATGAAGAGCAGTCAAATTGATTTATAGGAGGATGAAGAGCAGTCAAACTGCTTTATAAAAGGATGAAGAGCAGTCAAACTGTTTTATACGAGATTGTAGAGCAGTCAAACCGCTTTATAAAAGGATGAAGAGCAGTCTACTGTTTTATAAGAGGATGAAGAGCAGTCAAACTGATTTATAAGAGGATGAAGAGCAGTCAAACTGCTTTATAAAAGGATGAAGAGCAGTCAAACTGATTTATAAGAGGATGAAGAGCAGTCAAACCGCTTTATAAAAGGATGAAGAGCAGTCAAACTGCTTTATAAGAGGATGAAGAGCAGTCAAACTGCTTTATAAGAGGATGAAGAGCAGTCAAACCGCTTTATAAAAGGATCAAGAGCAGTCTACTGTTTTATAAGAGGACGAAGAGCAGTCAAAATGATTTATAATCGGATGAAGAGCAGTCAAACAGATTTATAAGAGGATGAAGAGCAGTCAAACTGCTTTATAAAAGGATGACGAGCAGTCAAACTGTTTTATAAGAGGACGAAGAGCAGTCAAACTGATTTATAATCGGATTACCAGCAATCAATAATCCGACGAAGAGCAGTCAAACTGTTATATAGGAGGACGAAGAGCAGTCAAACTGAATTATAATTGGATGAAGAGCAGTCAAACTGATTTATAAGAGGATGAAGAGCAGTCAAACTGCTTTATAAAAGGATGAAGAGCAGTCAAACTGTTTAATAAGAGGACGAAGAGCAGTCAAACTGTTTTATAAGCGGACGAAGAGCAGTCAAACTGATTTATAATCGGACGAACAGCAGTCAAACGGTTTTATAAGAGGATGAAGAGCAGTCAAATTGATTTATAAGAGGATGAAGAGCAGTCAAACGGTTTTATAAGAGGAGGAAGAGCAGCCAAATGAGTTATAAGAGGATGAAGAGCAGTCAAACTGATTTATAAGCGGACGAAGAGCAGTCAAACTGATTTATAATCGGACGAAGAGCAGTCAAACGGTTTCATAAGAGGATGAAGAGCAGTCAAATTGATTTAAAAGAGGATGAAGAGCAGTCAAACGATTTTATAAGAGGATGAAGAGCAGCCAAATGAGTTATAAGAGGATGAAGAGCAGTCAAACTGATTTATAATCGGACGAAGAGCAGTCAAACTGATTTATAATCGGACGAAGAGCAGTCAAACGGTTTTATAAGAGGATGAAGAGCAGTCAAATTGATTTATAAGAGGATGAAGAGCAGTCAAACTGTTTTATAAGAGGACGAAGTGCAGTCAAACTGATTTGTAAAAGGATGAAGAGCAGTCAAACTGATTTATAAGAGGATTAAGAGCAGTCAAACTGCTTTATAAAAGGATGAAGAGCAGTCAAACTGATTTATAATCGGACGAAGAGCAGTCAAACTGTTCTATACGGGGATGAAGCGCAGTCAAACTGGTTTATAGGAGGATGAAGAGCAGTCAAACTATTTTATAAGAGGATGAAGAGCAGTCAAACTGATTTATAATCCGACGAAGAGCAGTCAAACTGTTCTATAGGAGGATGAAGCGCAGTCAAACTGGTTTATAGGAGGACGAAGAGCAGTCAAACTGCTTTATAGGAGGATGAAGAGCAGTCAAACTGCTTTATAAAACGATGAAGAGCAGTCCAACTGTTTTATAAGAGGACGAAGAGCAGTCAAACTGTTTTATAAGAGGATGAAGAGCAGTCAAACTGATTTATAAGAGGCTGAAGAGCAGTCAAACTGATTTATAATCGGACGAAGAGCAGTCAATGATCGGACGAAGAGCAGTCAAACTCTTCTATAGGAGGATGAAGCGCAGTCAAACTGTTTTACACGAGGATGTAGAGCAGTCAGACTGGTTTACAAGAGGATGAAGAGCAGTCAACCTGTTTTACAAGAGGATGAAGAGCAGTCAAACTGTTTTATAAGAGAATGAAGAGCAGTCAAACTGCTTTATAAAAGGATGAAGAGCAGTCAAACTGTTTTATAAGAGGACGAAGAGCAGTCAAACTGTTTTATAAGCGGACGAACAGCAGTCAAACTGAGTTATAATCGGACGAAGAGCAGTCAAACTGATTTATAATCGGACGAAGAGCAGTCAAACGGTTTTATAAGAGGATGAAGAGCAGTCAAATTGATTTATAGGAGGATGAAGAGCAGTCAAACTGCTTTATAAAAGGATGAAGAGCAGTCAAACTCTTCTATAGGAGGATGAAGCGCAGTCAAATTGATTTGTAAGAGGATGAAGAGCAGTCAAACTGCTTTATAAAAGGATGAAGAGCAGTCAAACTGATTTATAAGAGGATGAAGAGCAGTCAAACTGCTTTATAAAAGGATGAAGAGCAGTCAAACTGATTTATAAGAGGATGAAGAGCAGTCAAACCGCTTTATAAAAGGATGAAGAGCAGTCAAACTGCTTTATAAGAGGATGAAGAGCAGTCAAACTGCTTTATAAGAGGATGAAGAGCAGTCAAACCGCTTTATAAAAGGATCAAGAGCAGTCTACTGTTTTATAAGAGGACGAAGAGCAGTCAAAATGATTTATAATCGGATGAAGAGCAGTCAAACAGATTTATAAGTTGAAGAGCAGTCAAACTGCTTTATAAAAGGATGACGAGCAGTCAAACGGTTTTATAAGAGGACGAAGAGCAGTCAAACTGATTTATAATCGGATTACCAGCAATCAATAATCGGACGAAGAGCAGTCAAACTGTTATATAGGAGGACGAAGAGCAGTCAAACTGAATTATAATCGGATGAAGAGCAGTCAAACTGATTTATAAGAGGATGAAGAGCAGTCAAACTGCTTTATAAAAGGATGAAGAGCAGTCAAACTGTTTAATAAGAGGACGAAGAGCAGTCAAACTGTTTTATAAGCGGACGAAGAGCAGTCAAACTGATTTATAATCGGACGAAGAGCAGTCAAACGGTTTTATAAGAGGATGAAGAGCAGTCAAATTGATTTATAAGAGGATGAAGAGCAGTCAAACGGTTTTATAAGAGGATGAAGAGCAGCCAAATGAGTTATAAGAGGATGAAGAGCAGTCAAACTGATTTATAATCGGACGAAGAGCAGTCAAACTGATTTATAATCGGACGAAGAGCAGTCAAACGGTTTTATAAGAGGATGAAGAGCAGTCGAATTGATTTATAAGAGGATGAAGAGCAGTCAAACTGCTTTATAAAAGGATGAAGAGCAGTCAAACTGTTTTATAAGAGGACGAAGAGCAGTCAAACTGATTTATAAGAGGATGAAGAGCAGTCAAACTGATTTATAAGAGGATAAAGAGCAGTGAAACTGCTTTATAAAACGATGAAGAGCAGTCAAACTGTTTTATAAGAGGACGAAGTGCAGTCAAACTGATTTGTAAAAGGATGAAGAGCAGTCAAACTGATTTATAAGAGGATGAAGAGCAGTCAAACTGCTTTATAAAAGGATGAAGAGCAGTCAAACTGATTTTTAAACGGACGAAGAGCAGTCAATAATCGGACGAAGAGCAGCCAAACTGTTCTATAGGAGGATGAAGCGCAGTCAAACTGTTTTACACGAGGATGTAGAGCAGTCAGACTGGTTTACAAGAGTATGAAGACTAGTCAACCTGTTTTACAAGAGGTTGAAGAGCAGTCAAACTGTTTTATAAGAGGATGAAGAGCAGTCAAACTGATTTATAAGAGGATGAAGAGCAGTCAAACTGCTTTATAAAAGGATGAAGAGCAGTCAAATTGTTTTATAAGCAGACGAAGAGCAGTCAAACTGATTTATAATCGGACGAAGAGCAGTCAAACCGATTTATAAAAGGATGAAGAGCAGTCAAACTGTTTTATAAGCGGATGAACCGCAGTCAAACTGATTTATAATCGGACGAAGAGCAGTCAAACTGATTTATAAGAGAATGAAGAGCAGTCAAACTGCTTTATAAGAGGATGAAGAGCAGTCAAACTGTTCTATAGGAGGATGAAGCGCAGTCAAACTGGTTTATAGGAGGATGAAGAGCAGTCAAACTGTTTTATAATCGCACGAAGAGCAGTCAAACGGTTTTATAAGAGGATGAAGAGCAGTCAAATTGATTTATAAGAGGATGAAGAGCAGTCAAACTGTTTTATAAGAGGACGAAGTGCAGTCAAACTTATTTGTAAAAGGATGAAGAGCAGTCAAACTGATTTATAAGAGGATTAAGAGCAGTCAAACTGCTTTATAAAAGGATGAAGAGCAGTCAAACTGATTTATAATCGGACGAAGAGCAGTCAAACTGTTCTATACGGGGATGAAGCGCAGTCAAACTGGTTTATAGGAGGATGAAGAGCAGTCAAACTATTTTATAAGAGGATGAAGAGCAGTCAAACTGATTTATAATCCGACGAAGAGCAGTCAAACTGTTCTATAGGAGGATGAAGCGCAGTCAAACTGGTTTATAGGAGGACGAAGAGCAGTCAAACTGCTTTATAGGAGGATGAAGAGCAGTCAAACTGCTTTATAAAACGATGAAGAGCAGTCCAACTGTTTTATAAGAGGACGAAGAGCAGTCAAACTGTTTTATAAGAGGATGAAGAGCAGTCAAACTGATTTATAAGAGGCTGAAGAGCAGTCAAACTGCTTTATAAAAGGCTGAAGAGCAGTCAAACTGATTTATAATCGGACGAAGAGCAGTCAATGATCGGACGAAGAGCAGTCAAACTCTTCTATAGGAGGATGAAGCGCAGTCAAACTGTTTTACACGAGGATGTAGAGCAGTCAGACTGGTTTACAAGAGGATGAAGAGCAGTCAACCTGTTTTACAAGAGGATGAAGAGCAGTCAAACTGTTTTATAAGAGAATGAAGAGCAGTCAAACTGCTTTATAAAAGGATGAAGAGCAGTCAAACTGTTTTATAAGAGGACGAAGAGCAGTCACACTGTTTTATAAGCGGACGAACAGCTGTCAAACTGAGTTATAATCGGACGAAGAGCAGTCAAACTGATTTATAATCGGACGAAAAGCAGTCAAACGGTTTTATAAGAGGATGAAGAGCAGTCAAATTGATTTATAGGAGGATGAAGAGCAGTCAAACTGCTTTATAAAAGGATGAAGAGCAGTCAAACTGTTTTATACGAGATTGTAGAGCAGTGAAACCGCTTTATAAAAGGATGAAGAGCAGTCTACTGTTTTATAAGAGGATGAAGAGCAGTCAAACTGATTTATAAGAGGATGAAGAGCAGTCAAACTGCTTTATAAAAGGATGAAGAGCAGTCAAACTGATTTATAAGAGGATGAAGAGCAGTCAAACCGCTTTATAAAAGGATGAAGAGCAGTCAAACTGCTTTATAAGAGGATGAAGAGCAGTCAAACTGCTTTATAAGAGGATGAAGAGCAGTCAAACCGCTTTATAAAAGGATCAAGAGCAGTCTACTGTTTTATAAGAGGACGAAGAGCAGTCAAAATGATTTATAATCGGATGAAGAGCAGTCAAACAGATTTATAAGTTGAAGAGCAGTCAAACTGCTTTGTAAAAGGATGACGAGCAGTCAAACGGTTTTATAAGAGGACGAAGAGCAGTCAAACTGATTTATAATCGGATTACCAGCAATCAATAATCGGACGAAGAGCAGTCAAACTGTTATATAGGAGGACGAAGAGCAGTCAAACTGAATTATAATCGGATGAAGAGCAGTCAAACTGATTTATAAGAGGATGAAGAGCAGTCAAACTGCTTTATAAAAGGATGAAGAGCAGTCAAACTGTTTAATAAGAGGACGAAGAGCAGTCAAACTGTTTTATAAGCGGACGAAGAGCAGTCAAACTGATTTATAATCGGACGAAGAGCAGTCAAACGGTTTTATAAGAGGATGAAGAGCAGTCAAATTGATTTATAAGAGGATGAAGAGCAGTCAAACGGTTTTATAAGAGGATGAAGAGCAGCCAAATGAGTTATAAGAGGATGAAGAGCAGTCAAACTGATTTATAATCGGACGAAGAGCAGTCAAACTGATTTATAATCGGACGAAGAACAGTCAAACGGTTTTATAAGAGGATGAAGAGCAGTCGAATTGATTTATAAGAGGATGAAGAGCAGTCAAACTGCTTTATAAAAGGATGAAGAGCAGTCAAACTGTTTTATAAGAGGACGAAGAGCAGTCAAACTGATTTATAAGAGGATAAAGAGCAGTGAAACTGCTTTATAAAACGATGAAGAGCAGTCAAACTGTTTTATAAGAGGACGAAGTGCAGTCAAACTGATTTGTAAAAGGATGAAGAGCAGTCAAACTGATTTATAAGAGGATGAAGAGCAGTCAAACTGCTTTATAAAAGGATGAAGAGCAGTCAAACTGATTTTTAAACGGACGAAGAGCAGTCAATAATCGGACGAAGAGCAGCCAAACTGTTCTATAGGAGGATGAAGCGCAGTCAAACTGTTTTACACGAGGATGTAGAGCAGTCAGACTGGTTTACAAGAGTATGAAGACTAGTCAACCTGTTTTACAAGAGGTTGAAGAGCAGTCAAACTGTTTTATAAGAGGATGAAGAGCAGTCAAACTGATTTATAAGAGGATGAAGAGCAGTCAAACTGCTTTATAAAAGGATGAAGAGCAGTCAAACTGTTTTATAAGCAGACGAAGAGCAGTCAAACTGATTTATAATCGGACGAAGAGCAGTCAAACCGATTTATAA